>NC_142480.1:25375000-25691875 GCF_049115385.1 Moschus berezovskii | reverse complement strand
TGGGCCAGAGGGCTCAGGACAGAAAAACAAACCAAGCCAAATAAAACCTTTCTCTTTGGTTGGGTGGATCCTGGCTGCTTTCATTCATCTCAATCCAAGAATCATCCTGTCAAGTCATGACTTTGTCACACTGTGGGAGTCTTAAGTGGCTACAAGGCCACCGCTGATTGGCGACTCAGTCCACGTTAATCACTGCAAGTCACAGCTGTCTAGTTTTCTAAAGCGTGTTTCCTTCCTCAAGATCATATTAATTTACTGACAGAAGGAAATCTACAGACAGCCCAGAAGGAGGTAAGAGTGAGAACAGGACCTGGTGCAGAGGGAAGTCTCCCTGCTATTAGAAAATGAGCCAGGTGCCCAGCACCCCAAGTGGCAGCTCTAGGATGGGATGGGAGAAACCCTGGGGCCCTACACGGTATCCTGATGTTCTGCTGTCCCCTTCTGAGAAAGCCAGAAAAGGCTGAGAAGTGCAGGGGGCCCATGAAAATAATAAGAAGAAAGGATGTAGAAGTTGGTTAAAAATAAAACTTATCAGATGAGAATTAGGTCCTGAGAATGTTATCTCTTCCCCCAGGAGGATGGAGAAAAAAACTGCATGTTAAGGAGAACACAGGCCACAGGATGAATAAGCATAAAAATAGGAGGAAATGACCCAGCAAACGTGCCAGTCCTGCAGGAGGAGGACTTTCCAGGAGGTGCTGACCTTTCAGGACAGGCGGTCACCCCCCAGGGATAAAGAAGAAACTGGCCAAGGGGCTGATTCTGGTGGAGAGAGACTTTTTTCCCTCTGTACTTTTTAAAAACTGGTTGCTTCCTTTCCCCATCCATGCCCCCGCCCCACAGGCATTTGTTACCTTTTCGGAAAAATATCGGTGTTTGGAAAACACTCTAGGGCAATTTCTACTTTTCAGCATTTTTATGGCAGGTAACCCTGTCCTAGAGGAACTAAAAAGCCTCTTGATGAAAGTGAAAGAGGAGAGTGAAAAGGTTGGCTTGAAGCTCAACATTCAGAAAACAAAGATCATGGCATCTGGTCCCATCACTTCATGGGAAATAGATGGAAAAACAGTGGAAACAGTGTCAGACTTTATTTTTTTGGGCTCCAAAATCACTGCAGATGCTGATTGCAGCCATGAAATTAAAAGACGCTTACTCCTTGGAAGGAAAGTTATGACCAACCTTGATAGTATATTAAAAAGCAGAGACATTACTTTGCCAACAAAGGTCCGTCTAGTCAAGGCTATGGTTTTTCCCGTGGTCATGTATGGATGTGAGAGTTGGACTGTGAAGAAAGCTGATTGCCGAAGAATTGATGCTTTTGAACTGTGGTGTTGGAGAAGACTCTTGAGAGTCCCTTGTACTGCAAGGATATCCAATCAGTCCATTCTAAAGGAGATCAATCCTGGGTGTTCACTGGAAGGACTGATGCTAAAGCTGAAACTGCAATACTTTGGCCATCTCATGCGACGAGTTGACTCACTAGAAAAGACTCTGATGCTGGGAAAGGTTGGGGGCAGGAGGAGAAGGGGACGACCGAGAAAGAGATGGCTGGATGGCATCACTGACTCAATGGACATGAGTTTGAGTGAACTCCGGGAGTTGGTGATGGACAGGGAGGCCTGGCGTGCTGTGATTCATGGGGTCGCGGAGAGTCGGACACGACTGAGCGACTGAACTGAACCCTGTCCTCAAGTGAATTTTTCAAAATGCAGGTAGTAAATGCTTCAACTGGGTGAGGATGAAGGAAGCTGGCAGCAAGCAGCCAGGCCTTGGCTGCTAGGAACACCCCCCCCATGCCATCCCCAACCCTTCATCCCCCACCCCACTCCCCATCTTCAACAGCTTTTCCGAGATTGCCATGAAATTGGGCTGCTCCACAGCTCTTTTCAAAACCAGCCTACCACATACCCACTGAAGTCCCATTACAAATGATTCATGAAGTCCCGAATCTTCTAACTCTACGTCCGCCAGGCATTCACCATAAGGGATGTGCCATTTTCCCTCAAGAAATAGGCACAAAACAAAGACTACCTGTGAAATTAATGTTTAATAACCTAGTGCAAATAATGAATTTCGTTCCACAGCTGCTCTTAAAATCTCTGTGCAAAACTGTGACAATAAAAGCACAATAGCCATTCCCTATCTGAGATGTTCCTCTAACTTTAAAAAAAGAATCACAAAATGGTCTTTATAAAATTTCTGAAAAATCTCAGCACTCAGGAGCACAAGCAGCAACTACTTCAAGGAAAGCTTTTCTAAGTACAATACTGAGTTTACCAAAGGTCAAACAAACAGCATTCAAGAAAGAAATCTGGTGCTTTTTTCAACTCATAGTCTTTCAGGGTATTTAAATAGGCAACAGAGCTGTGTTTTAAAGAAATGAAAATGACATCCTTCTACAAGCACCTCAAAAAGATTAGATAAGAGACAATCCAAGAGCTTCGGAGAATTAAAAATGTTTCTGAATTTCCACTCAATGTCACTTAGAGGGGATTTGAGAACTCCCTACGATGACCGAGCCTAGCCTAGCTTCCTCTCTTGATTTCCATGCATCAGATAGAGAACTGTCAGTGATGGAACCATGCTGACATCTCAGTCTTAAGCCTAAACTGGAAAGTTAGGTGTAACAGAAAAAGAAAAAAGGTTTCCTTTCCTCCCCTCAGAGAGCATCAACCTAGGGACATGAGGACAGCAGCTTGGACACTGTCCAAATGTCCCCAGGCACTGCATGCACTGTGACCTGCTGGGAGGCTTCCAAATTGTACCCGCGAAGTCCCAGTCTGTTTTCTCTTCCAGATGGTCCACACTGCTTAACTCTGCCCTGTGGTATGCCCCACACAGCTCATACCCAGGGTTAGCCCGAGAGACCAATGTTGCCCATATTCCCAACTTCCTCCATGATCCTGGGAGGCATGCAGCGATGATCCCATTGCAAAGACAAGGGAGAATTCATCTATGCCGTTGATGTTTTCTGCTCACGTGGTTTCTTCTGGATAACTGACATTCCTTTAGGATGCTGGGCACAAGAACCTTGTTGATAACCTGAGCCTCATGCGAAGCTATCAAGCAGCAAATATTTAAAGCTTCCTCTCTCCCTACTCCACTCATTCCCTGTCTGGCATGTCCTCTGCAGGAAGGAGACACCAAAGACAGCAAATCCTGAGGAGCTGGAAGCTTTGAGTGCAGTGCTCCTTCACCCCGTATCATGTTGTATCATGTGTTAGTCGCTCAGTTGTGTCCTACTCTTTGCAACCACTGGACTGCAGCCCCTGACAAACCACCCAACTGCTCTGAGACTGTTTACTCATCTGAAAAGAGGAAGAGTTGACAGAGGCTGCAGAGAATAAGCGTATGAGTGCACGGAGCACAGTCCTGGAACAGAGCTATGGGCATATGTAGAGTCATCTTACCAGCTGCACTACATCATGACTTGGACCTCTTTGATGTTGGCCTTGCAAATGTAAGAAAGACAAGCCATAGTAGGCCCAGGATCTCAAAGGACCTAACCTATCAACACAGAGATAGCAATATATTAAAAATCACTTTTGGACAGGAACAGACTGATCTGAAAGCAGATTGGGTCTTAAATATACACTAGCATATATCCACTCCAGTACTCTTGCCTGGAAAATCCCATGGGCGGAGGAGCCTGGTAGGTTGCAGTCTATGGGGTCGCGAAGAGTCAGACACGACTGAGCGACTATACTTTCACGCATTGGAGAAGGAAATGGCAACCCACTCCAGTGTTCTTGCCTGGAGAATCCCAGGGAAGGGGGAGCCTGGTGGGCTGCTATCTATGGGGTCGCACAGAGTCAGACACGACTGAAGCGACTTAGCAGCAGCAGCATATATCATTCAAGAATTCAACTATAACCAGCTTCATCTTGAAAAGAGCTATTTCCACTGTTCTGACAATAGTTTCCAACCACCTCACTGCTGTTGCCGCTGCTGCTGCTAAGTCGCTTCAGTCGTTTCCGACTCCATGTGACCCCATAGATGGCAGCCCTCTGGGCTCCCCCGACCCTGGGATTCTCCAGGCAAGAACACTGGAGTGGGCTGCCACTTCCTTTTCCACCTCACTAACCAGTACTCTTTTCATGCCATTCAAAAGATTCAAGACTGAAGCTAAGTCAATTTTATATTATTTTTATTTAAAATAACTTTACCAGAACATTCCTTGGTCTTGTCCTCATAGTTGATCAAATATAAAAGTACCTGTCATGTCCCAACCCCTATTTTATACAAACTGCTGACTCAGCATGGCACTTCCCATCACTGCTTCCTAAATCACAGGAAATTTCAAGACCGTGGGACCGAAAGAAATTAGGATGACCCAGCCTCTAAAAATCCTGAGTTATGTAAAGAAGAAAAACAAAATCATATCTGAGTAGATAATTCACAATTCAGACAGCCCAGCAACTAATGGGTATTAACTACTTTACTGAAAATCTATTTAATGCACTTAGGTAAGACCTTTTATTTCTATGAAATTGGATCTTTGGTTCAAAATTTAATCTCCTGCCAAGGACTCTGCACTATGTAGGTGACGTAACATGTCATTGCCAGGAATATAAAGAAATTGATCCGATTATTTGCTAAATAATGTTTCTTCATCAGGGCTAAGTCCTCCTTTAAGTGAGCTGTCAAAGAGGGAAGCAAAAAGCAGTCACTACTAGTTGTATTTTCCAGGACTCCAATTCAGCCAAGAAAAAAATCAGTGCACTAAAAACTGATTCGATATATAGATTATTAAGTTATAGGACCTTTGTCTGGAAGGAATAAGCAAGGCCTACAAGGTCTGATCTTTTCGCAAGTAAAAATATTAACTAAAATGAAAGATATAAGACATAGTATTGGAATGATATGATATTCCTTCAGAATATCATCATTATCATTCTCATGACATTAATAATCATGGAAGAAAACTTACCTACCATTATAGGGAACATAAAATTCCTAATAAACAACTTTGTTTCTTTCTCTCTTGCTGAAGTTTTTCAACTGTTCTGAAGGAGGAATGTAGTCTGTCCTGTCTAAAGCTATTCTTATGTTACTCCCATGGTCCCTGGACACAGAAGGGCAGAATCCTCCTCCATCTTCAGATTCACTGTGGTCAATGACCTCTTCAAACAGGTAAACAGATAAGAAAGGACACTATGAACCAAAGCTTTCTACAACCTTTAGCCTAAATTTACATGTCAATAACAAGAGAAAGGTGTGTGTGCACAAAAATGCTGGTGAGCCCTTCCTGCCCAAGATGGAGGAAATGAATCAAACCATTAAAACGCTAAGGAAGGAGAATGAGTTTATTCAACAAGTATTTACTGAGCCCTTACTATATGCCAAGCACTATTTTATGTGCTAGGAATACATTCCATTGATTAAAAAATACAAAATCCCTGTCTTCATTGTGCTTACACTCTAGAGGAAGGATACCAGACAATGACATAATAAATAATTTACATAGTAAGTTAGAAGGTAATGAGCACTACAGGGGGGAAAACAATTAGAGCAATTGTGAGAATGAAGACAAGTCTTATTTGGAAAATTTCCCAAACCGGACACACACAAAAATATGCTTCTTTCTTGGAAAGTCTATGTGCCTGTCAGTGAAAAAAGAAAATATTTCTGGCCCCTTAATGTTCATGGGATTTTCAAGCAAGAAATTACAGGGGTTTTAAAAATATGAAAGTGGATTTGAAAACTAAGCAGAGTAACTTTCATAAAAGAGGAACTCCATAAAGAATTTGTGAGGTATTGGAATCTGTGTTTACTGCTGGAGAATTTCCCACAATTCTAGCAAATTCCATGATTCTGGCCACACTGCCAACCACAGTAGATCTGGAGGGTCAAGTGTCGAAGAGGCTACCAGGGTCAGAAAATGTGGAAGAACTCAAGTAGCTTTCCAGGATTTTTTGTTTTATTTTCCATTACCTTTTTTAGAATACAGCCTAGTTTTTGTGATTTTCTTGTTTCATTAGAGAAGAGTGAGCTCACTAAAAAGGAAAACTGAAAAACAGGAATGCCTACATTTCCAACTCCATCTCCAATCTCAAATTGTTTAAAATTCACACGTTTATTGTATATCAGCAGGCCCAGGTTTTTTGACACCGTTATCAGAGGTTGTTGGCTCTGAACTACCAGGAAGATTTTTTCCCCCCTTTGATTTAAATTCAAATTTCATTTCAACAAAGCAATCAAAATCATTAATGAATTAGGTTCTCTATGTAAGAAGTGAAAATAGAAAATAAACAGTGTCATCTTTGATGAGAAAGATGTATTTCAGCAAGATGGGGCAGAGGCAGCAAGTCCAGGTTACAGGACCAGGAAAAGGGAGTGTCCACCCACAGGATACTTAGAAATTGATTACTATAACAGCAGCCTGTTCTAGAGGTAATAATGTCAATAGGTTGTGATAAGTCTCCAGAAACCCCAATAGCCCAGGATTAGGAACATCTGGAAATTGTTCAGATGACACACATTTGTTTCCTGTGTTAAGGCTTCAGTGATGCTTCTCCATGGCACCTGTCACCGTTTTATTTCTTTGCAAACCTCCTTTCAAATTAGAAAGTATACATAAAGTGCAAGTAACATTCAGTCCCTCGCCCGTGCTTTCAGGTTCTTGCTTTGATAGCCAGGATTGCCAAATCTAACAATTAAACCGCTGGCCAACTAGGTTGTCTGCAGGTATTTCTGGAGTTAGCAAATGAGTTCATCTGGCAAAGAGAGTGTCTGAAGGTAGGTGCAGTCTTGGCAGGAAAACACAAAGTACCATACACGAGACAGGGATCTGAATGATGCAAGCAGTGGGGGGAGAGGGGAGGGGGGTCCTTGTCACCAAGTCACTGAAGAAGAGGCCTTCTTTGGATCTCAACTCTTAAAGCAAATTCAGAAACTGTTACTAATAGTGAATGAGGCCAGCGGATTTCAGAGCAGGGTCAGTCCTCAGTAAGGGCAGGTTCAGTTTTCCCTGGGTTGGGAACAGAAAAGAAAACAAAGAGGTTAAGGAGCCAGATCTGATGAACTTCATGTCACAAAATTCACCCCTAAAACCTCTAGCAAACGCTTCCCATCTCATAGAACAAAGCTGAACGAAGGACCTCCTGATGAGGCTTAGAACAATGTATTTTCTTTGGTATTTGCTAGGGATACTGTTCAAATAGGTCATGATGTTACATGACCTATTACATGATGTTACATGCAATAGGTCACGTAACATTACATGATGTTACATACATGTTTACTGTAGGATTTCTTAGGTTAATTTTTCTCGATTAATATGCCCATAAACACAGTGACTCTTCAAGAAAGAGATACTGTATGTAACAATTCCCACATTTGGGAACCAGGAATTTACCTTCTCACAAACTATTCATAACATGTCGTTCAATAAAATGTATTTTGGGAAACTCATTATAATACTGGTTGGAGGGGACAGGAAAGACATTAAGTCATATTCAGTTTATATTACATGAGCCTGGTTTTTATACTGAGAGTCACATTCCCATACCAACATAATAAATGAACCACGGTGGTTGGGTTCCATTGCATTTCCTTTGTAATGTGCCAAAACCATGGGCAAAATTTAATGTTATATTTGATGGGTGAATATTAATGATCGAAAGTTAACCATATCCCATCTATTACAAACTCCCACAGTCAATGGGCATTCACAAGGGACGTTCTTTGTATTTTTTTTTGTTTTTTCCAGCAGAGCTAAGGCCAGGGTTTCAGAACTAAGTCTGTCATGATGTCAGTTATATATGTGTGTGTGTGTGTTTATAGATAGATAGCTGAGACTGAACAGAGTACATTAGCTTATACATAAAAAACTTAAATAAAAGTCATGACTGGCTTGAGCGAAAGTCACAGAAAATTATCAAACACATACTAGTTAAATTCCTGAATTTCTTTTTGGCTTCTGCCCTTTCTTCAGCATCAAAGTACCAAACAGTCATGGCGTATCTGTGAAAGATTAGCAGATATTAGAAAAGAGGTTTAAAAATATGACCCCCAAAAAAATACTATAAATTTCACATAACAGACATTTGTAAAGCCAACATTTAAAATTTTTCCTATTATCAGAAGTCCATCCCAATTTTAATTTAAAATAAACGTCTCTGGTTTCAAGTCTATTTAAATGTAATAAAACATGTAAGGAATTCCAAGTATGCACCACCCATTATCCTGGGCGGTGGGAATTCAAACCGTCCCGTGAATACAGCAGCCTCTTTCTCAAGGAGCTCAGGCTCTAGCAGGGAGGGGAAAGGCAATTGAACAAATAATATAACAGGTCCAGATGAACTACACAAGAAAGGGCTAGAAGCTAATCATTCAGCATTCAGCGAGTCATTCAGCTTGAGCCTGAGGGGCCTAAGCTGGAGGGGACAGCACAGAGACGAGGAGTGAAGCTCTGAAGAATAACTTATCGAACAACAGGGCAGTTAAAATTCTTGACTTTTTTCTTTAGTTTTGGACATTGAGGCAAAGAAGCAATGGGATATTGGTACTGTCAAACTTTCTGTTATGTCCCATTTATGGGATAGACTATACAGGAGTAATTTTATGCATGAGTTTCCAAAAAGTTTTGTTTCCTTATTAGTAGAAGTTGCTGGAATTTCTATAGGATTTGAATTTTTCCAAAGGCTTTCCATCAACACGTGGTGCTAAGGTTTCCCCTGTGACCCTAGTCATAGAGGAACTGGGGAAGAATGAGGAAATTCTGCACAAGTGACAAGGACCAATTACTGTACCCCATTAATAAGCCACAAACAGGCTTTGGTGGGAGAAGTAGCTATCTGCTTACCTAGGGCACATCTCAATTTGACATTTCATAGGCAACTCTGTGTGGGGCTCAGATCTGTCACTTCCGGAGGGGGACACATAAACCTTAAGCACTTAACACCTGTGATTTTAATTTAATTAGTCTTGTTAAGGTTTAGTCATTATCTTTTCTACCCAACCTCACTCCTCCCTGCCCCCAACTGTTATTCCCAATTTAAGCTGCACCCCACAGCGCTCCAATACCACATGGTTTACGGCTTTGGCCATAAAACAGAGCAAATGAGACAGAATCTGAAATTAAGATTATATCAAGATGCCTGGGCATCCCAGGTGGCACAGCGGTAAAGAATCTGCCTGCCAGTACAGGAGATGTAAGAGGTGCAGGTTCAATCCCTGGGTCAGGAGGATCTCCTGGAGAAGGAAATGGCAACCTACTCTAGTACTCTTGCCTGGAAAATTCCATGGACAGAGGATCCTGGAGGGTTACAGTCCATGAGGTGGCATAGCTGGACATAGTTGGACATGAATGACTAAGCACGCACACACAAGAATGTCTGTATTAATAGTAAACAATACTCAATTGTTCAGTTACTCTGAAAAATCCTCCCATGCATGATCTAAAGAAAAGAGTCTGAAAAATCCAATTGTTGGGACATGTTGGGTACAGCAAACCCAATCCAATTTTAAGCTAAGAAAAGGGGGAAAAGGAAAAGAAGTTGGAACAAATTCCTCTTTCCTTTTTCTTAAATTAATTTATTTTTTAATCGAAGGATAATTGCTTTACAGAATTTTGTTGTTTTCTATCAAACCTCAACCTGAATCAGCCATAGGGATAAATATATCCCCTCCCTTTTGAACCTCCTTTTTTTGAAACCTTTTTAAAAATTTTATTAGAGTATAGCTGATTTACAATGTTACGTTACAAATTCC
The DNA here is from genome assembly GCF_049115385.1 of Moschus berezovskii. Lineage (NCBI taxonomy): Eukaryota > Metazoa > Chordata > Mammalia > Artiodactyla > Moschidae > Moschus > Moschus berezovskii. Next base: position 25,682,161 of record NC_142480.1, on the reverse strand, counting down.
TCTTTCTATTCTCAAGGTTTTTTCTCTGCTTGCAACAGGCAGCTTGTAAACTCATCCAGAGTTAACCAGATAGGATTTCTGACATGTGGCAGCCAACATTCTCTAGGCATAGTTCAACATTAGGCTTTTTTTTTTTTAAAAGAGAGGGTGGTGAGCAAGAAAGGAGAGAAGAGAAAAAAACGCTCTGGGAAATTTGGAATCTGAGACTCTCACTTAATGGAAAACGACTTGTTAATAGTTGAAACCAACGTTAGATTTTATATGGTAAAGAAGCCACAGTTTCTCCTTTAATTTTTATTGACTTCAAACAGGTTTGCTCTCTGCTTAGGGGGATGGTTGGTCCCTTGTCCATAAACAACACACATTTGAGAATTCTCTGGGAACTGGGGTTTGTCCAAGAAGCTTCTCAAGAGCAGTTGTGGCCCTGGCTGTTACCTGGTTGCATAGGAGGGCTGGACTTCATGTGGGTTCCTGCGGTCTGACCAGAAGAACAACAGTCTGTCAAATATGGGCTCCACATCCGCTATGAATGATTTCCCTTCTGGAAATATCCGCAGGACCCCACCATGTCGCTGAGGGCCACAAAGAAGGTAGATTACTTCCTAGCCTCACACACAGTTCATTAACAATGATACTTCAGTCTCATCTAGAAACAAAGCTATCTTCCAACTGCCATTCCAAGCATCTTCCCAAATTTTAACTTCAGTGCCATCCTTTGTATTAAATGGTATTTTAAACTTGACTAGACATACCGAACGAAGTCATACTGAACAAAGTCTTCTCACCCCACCAATCTCAAAGCCCATGGATACAAAGTGGAGTTCTTCTAGGTCAGTTATACAGACTTGCCAATATCTGACTGTTTGACCCATAACCTCCTCCCCGCCCCAGCCATTTCATGTAATTCAATCTAATATTAACAGCTCCAGAGGACAGTGACCACATATAACCTCCCCTTCAATGAGAATTTACTGTTTTCTTTTGAGTTCTCCTATCTCCAGTCTGATTTCATCAGTTGGAAGTTAAATGCGCTTTTTCTCTGAATGCTCAGACCACCTTATCTGTAGCTCTCATGACATATACCACTCTCCCCTCGAATTACATTTTTTTACATGTACATCCAATCTGTCCTACTAGAATAATCTTGTCAAGGTAGAATTCTGGTCTTACATGTTGATGGTTCCCTACAGCACGATGCCTGGCACTAGCAGGCACTCAAAAATTTTTTGAATGATTTCAAACTTTGTGATTTATCATCACTGATCTGACAACTTGACTCTCTTTCCTGTAACACTACCTTTCAAGATTTTAAAGGATAACTAAGGAATATATTTCAGTCATGTTATCAAATAGGAAACTGACACAAACCTCGCCACTAATTCACTGGTTTCCCAGGTTTACTTTTTCTGACCCCAGATAAAATATCCTTGCTTTATGACAGCTAGTATCTGGCCTAATGAATAGGAAATGGAGATGCAGAAGGTTCAAAAGCCAGATAAGCCTGAAAAGTTCTCCAACTTCTCAGACACCTAAATCATCCTTAACTTTTAAAAAACATACAAATTCCAGACAAATGTCTGTGAGCATGGCACCAGACTTCATATCTCTATCTATATATATGTTCAAAAATACAAAAATAAGCTACAAAACCTTTGGCATTCATAATCATAGTAAACCATGGCAAGAGGCCACCAAGGAGACATTTCACCCAGAGAGAGAGGGCTGTGTGGGAAACGTCACTTGGGGATGTTTTAACATCCTACAGTTCTATTTTTGTGAAATTCTCTCAGTGTTGCTCCTGGCAGGGAAAAGTATATATCTTATTCCACAATGAGAATCAAGAATCCTATCAGCTCTGGATTAGACTAAAAACACTGATCCCCATTTTTAAGATAATAAAGTACTTTCTCCTCATCAATCATCAAATTATCACCTATAACCTAATAATGGCCCTCCTCACCCACCTCCATCAAATTAACTGTGCATCTATTATTTTCATCTCATCAACTTTAGTAATAAAACCATAGCAGGAAGAAAGGATAATACGAAATAGAAAAGATTCATCAGTGGGAATTATGAAGTCCAAACTCTCTTCTGCTGTTGCTGCTACTGCTGCTGCTAAGTCGCTTCAGTCGTGTCCGACTCTGTGCGACCCCATAGACGGCAGCCCACCAGACTCCCCTGTCCCTGTGATTCTCTAGGCAAGAACTCTGGAGTGGGTTGCCATTTCCTTCTCCAATGCATGAAAGTGAAGTTGCTCAGTCGCGTCTGGCTCTTAACGACCCCATGGACTGCAGCCTACCAGGCTCCTCCGCCCATGCGATTTTCCAGGCAAGAGTACTGGAGTGGCGTGCCATTGCCTTCTCCAAAACTCTCCTCTAAGTCGTCTGAATTCTTTCCCTGTGGTTTCTAACCGCTCCCTCTGCTCGCATTACTCCAAGCACCTTGGCATCCCAGTTCTTGTTCAGATAGTAGATGCAGGTGATGCAGCGGCCGTCCCCGTTGGGGTTGTCCACATGCCGAACATAACCTGTTCCATTTCCCGGGTAGCAAGCCACCATCGCCTGTAGAGAAATCCAAAGGAAGCTGGTTAACAAAGCTGAGCCAAGCATCTCCCACCAGTGACCAGCTGAATAACATAGCCTCCTCAGCTGCTATGGGACACAGGTATGTGCTGGCCTCTTCCGTTTATGTACAGTGCATAAATTTGGACTCTTCAGCATATAACATTAACAACCAAGTTATATCTTACGGCTCAGCCCAGTGGAAAGCAATTCAACAATAACCGCACAATTCTGGAACATTTTAGATGGCATCTATGTTGTACTGGAGAAGGAAACGGCAACCCACTCCAGTATTCTTGCCTGGAGAATCCCAGGGACGGGGGAGTCTGGTGGGCTGCCGTCTATGGGGTCGCACAGAGTCGGACACGACTGAGGCGACTTAGCATGCATGCATGTTGTCATTAGAATGTCCCGCCCCTCTTAAATCTTCCTTTTTGAAAAGGCAGGTTCTGGGTTCCATCCTAGACCCTCAAGATCAGAATCACTAGGTTTAGAGATTATGCCTTACTAGCAAATGCCCCAGAATCACCGAATCAACCACTGTATCTTAGATCAATGGCTAAGATACTTGCATTTACAAAGACACGGGAACCAATCACGAAGGAGAAAAAAGTTAGGCTTGCTCAATATAATGGCCAGGACAAGAAAGAAGAGGGAAGGGTCAATGGAAACTGTGGCCCAACTTGTCAGCACGTGAAGTGAAGTGAAGTCGCTCAGTCGTGTCTGACTCTTTGCGACCCCATGGACGGTAGCCTACCAGGCTCCTCAGTCCATGGGATTTTTCAGGCAAGAGTACTGGAGTAGGTTGCCATTTCCTTCTCCAGGGGTCTTCCTGAACCAGGGATCGAACCCGGGTCTCCCACATTGCAGGCAGACACTTTACCATCTGAGCCACCAGGGAAGCATAAATGACAGTCAAATCCAGTTCAGAGAAAAAACCCACAGACATCTTGATGCAGTTTTCAAAGCTTGTCTTTTTCCTACTGACAGTTATCAAATTAAATGATTCTCTTCCTTTTGCCCAAACACTACCTATATCATTCAAGTGGAGAAATAGAGAAAGAAGCCAAACTAAAAATCCTACCAAAAATTAGTATTAGGGAATTACTACGAAGGAAGTAACAAACTTCTAAATGTTCCCTGGAAAATTTATAGGAAGGGATAGAAAAAATTAGACAAAGTGTAAAAAGCCAGTTATTTTCACAGGACATTGCCTTGTTTCTAAAATATCTTTATAGGGATGAGATACTGCAGGGAAGATATTGATAACATAAGATGAGAAAAGGGATATTTTTCCTTTTTGTTTGCTGATGTATTAAGTGCCTAGAACAGTTCCTAAAACATGGGACGTATCTGTTTAAATTTTACTTTGGAGGGGAGGATGCACACCACAGTGCTTGTAGGATCTTAGTTCCCAGACCAGGGGTTAAACCTATACCCTCGGCAGTGAGAGCTCAGAATCCTAACCACTGGACTATCAGAGAATTCCCTTTTTCTGTTTTGTTTTTGTTTTAAAATTTGATAAGTAAATGAATGATTAGCAGGCAGGTCTTTCCGCTAAAGAGTAAGTTTATTTTCTACCTAGATCAATAGGGATTTTGTCATTTTAAAAGCACATCTTCAAACATACATGCAGCAATTCAGTTCACAATTTCCTTCACAAATGGAAAGACTGTTTCATTGGTGAAATAACCAGTCAAGTAGAGCCCACACTAACGCACTGGTGGCTCAAGAATTTGCTTCAGTGCTGTGAGTGCCAAGTCACTCCCAGTGGTGACGTGAAGACATGAACTAGGCATGACCCTGAAAGGCCTCACACACACTGCACACGAGAACAAAAACAAGGCTGAATAGTGGCTCCGTTTAACAATGATCTTAAGGCTTAAATTAGTACGTCTCTCAAACTCTATATCCCCATGCAGCTAGCAATCCCCAAATCCTGTCTTTGAATGTCAACGCAATGCCATCTTAAAGCTAAAGTTGGGCTGTTAGCTTGAATATCTTTCAGAGACGGAATTCTGAGGTTACTGCAATTGAGATTTAACAGATGATACCACCAAGCAAAGGATGGCTTGGGGAAAGGTGATTGGTAGTAGACAGAAATGATGGGCCTAGCTAGGGAAGAAGAGATGAATGAAGTCAACTATAATAACTAGGGAATTACCCATCCCTGGAAGCAGCTATTAGGATTATAAGAGCCACCACTGAGCCAATAATGAATGTCACTTAAGCCACAAATAATTAGAGGCTGGATTCCCTACCAACTCAGCCTCTCCCCACTGTGAAGCTCTGAAAAGAAGAAAAAGTACTCCATCAATGGTACATAATCTTACGTTCTTAAACAGCTCTACTCTAAGGAAAAGGTCAGTGGTCTGGATGCCTGCCACCTAAATCACCCTGCAACTAATTATGTGATTCCAGGCTTGGTTTCTTTCCTTTAAAAGGCTTAAATTACCTGGCCTCTGATGGTCCAAGAAGGTCTAGAGCACTCTATCTAGGCATCACCCCTACAAGCAGCAACAGAGTTCTTTGGGGCGTTTGGAAGTGCTTATCTGCCTCAGAACTCAGCTTAGATTAAAAACTGAAGAAAAAAAAAAAAGATACAAACTCACAAAAGTACCTCCTTTATGAATTGCTGCATCTATAAAACACACCCAGAGTGAAGGAGCTGGCACATTTCAGGGGATTTATTTTTAGAACAAAACTCCTAATGTCAGCGAAGTATCTGATTGATTAAGGGAGAGAAACAGAATTTTTTTGGCCAGAGTGAATCTTCACCTTCTCTTTTGGTTCCTGAAACCACAGCATCAACTTCAAAACAATGGAAGGAAATCATTGTGAGCCTCAGTGGCCCTGTTGAAACTACACAGGCCAGTTTTATCAGTGTTTTCTGGAAAAGAGCCACACGAGATGGGTCTTAGCTTGGGCACATTCCCAATATTTGTTGGGTTTTGACACAGTCCAAAACCACAGAGGCTAAGGATGCATTGAGAAGCAAGGCTCACTTCAATAACAAGTCACACGTTTCTGTGCCAAATCGTGCACGGGGCAGAAACAAACCCCGGAAACTGATCAGGTCAACGGAGCTGCTATCCAAACCTCATCAAGCAGGGAAGGGCTTTAGACTGGACAGAGGAGAATGCTCCAGAACAATAAGAACATCACCAGAGTATTTCAGAATTAAGTGACAAATGTGCTGTGCAGTTAACACTGAAACCCACCAGCAGGAAGTCTCACTTATCACTGACTTTTTACTCATCAAAACTTCCAGACTAGATAAATACTTGAAATTTATAAAAGTTTAATAAGGTGTTAGTGTGACCAGCACTACACATACAATTTAGGCCTATAGTTCTAGCCTTGGATGTGCCAATAAATCCACATGTCTTCTTATTCATTCACCATCCCTTCCTCTGGCCCCACTGTGGACTCCTCCACCTGCTCCCTATCCCCACTCCGTCCCCAGAAGCCTCTCCACAACTTTCAACAGAAGAAAATGAGTGGAGGGGGTCAACCCCTCCCAGGCTTCCAAACTGGCTCCAGACCAGAGATAGGCGCTCTGCATACCTAGGCGGCCACATTCCGGCAGGAAATGTGTAAGGATGCTTTGAAAATGTACACAGACATAGAACTTTAACAGCCAAACCCAAGTAACAAAATACGCTCCCCAAATGCTGTAGGTGGAAAAGAAAACAGGGTTTCTGTGAAGAGTTCTTACCAAGTCGGCTTTGTGAAAAGCCGTATCTCATCCATCCCAAAGGTAAAGTTGAAAAAGGAAAGCGCAGGATTTCCATCCCAGCGGCTAAACAGAATGTTCTTAATTGAAACCAACCACAGCTCAGTCACATGTATCAGTTCAGTTCAGTTCAGTTCAGTCGCTCAGTCGTGTCCGACTCTTTGCGACCCCATGAACCACAGCACGCCAGGCCTCCCTGTCCATCACCAACTCCCGGAGTTCACTCTAACTCATGTCCATCAAGCTGGTCACTTCAGAAAACTGGTGTTGGCAACGTCCACTGTCCATTCAGCAATGAGGATCATTTCAGATCCACAGGTGGGAAGGGGATACGTCTGTCCCAACCCCTCATCCACTCAGACTCACCACTTCATTAAAAACAGTCAGCAACATAGATTTGCTACAGAAATGTACTGTACATCATGACTTCAGCATCAGTCACTAGTATGACTTGATCTTAAGGTAGAGAGTGATGTTTTATAGAAATTTTAACTTAGCACATTTAAACAGTAATCATCTCATTTGCCAAATTTATAATAAATATGAATCCATTTTGAAAAATTTGCTAAAAAGAGCATAACTTTGAAGCTGCCAGGTTAAAGTAACTTTAAACTGGTATTTTGGTCCACTGCCAAATACTAAGCCCCTCCAACTGTGAAACAGAAATACCAGCCAATCTTGGTAAGGATTTGTTTTGCATTATGGAAGGTCCCTAAGCAGAACATACCTTTAATAAAACACAACCTAAACACAGAATCGGAGAAGGCAATGGCAAGCCACTCCAGTACTCTTGCCTAGAAAATCACATGGACAGAGGAGCCTGGTGGGCTACAGTCCATGGGGTCGCTACTAGTCAGACACGACTGAGTGACTTCACTTTCACATATTGGAGAAGGAAATGGCAACCCACTCCAGTGTTCTTGCCTGGAGAATCACAGGGACGGGGGAGCCTGGTGGGCTGCCGTCTATGGGGTCCCACAGAGTCGGACACTACTGAAGCGACTTAGCAGCAGCAGCAGCAAACACAGAATAACCTGGATTTAACCTGTTCACATCTCAGTTTTCTCATCTATAAAATGGGTTTATGAGGACTGAAGGTGATGGTCCAGGTAAAACACTCAGCGTAAGGCCTGGCACATACCGAACACTGCTTTGTTGTTGTGTCCGGCTCTTTGTGACCCATGGATTGCGACACGCCAGGCCTCCCTGTCCTTCACCATTTCCAGGAGTTTGCTCAGACTCATGTCCACCGAGTCGGTGATACCATCCAACCATCTCATCCCTTGTCATCACCTTATCCTTCTGCCTTCAGTCTTTCCCAGCATCAGGGTCTTTTCCAATGAGTCATATCAGGTGGCCAAAGTAATGGAGCTTCAGCTTCAGCATCAGTCCTTCCAATGAATATTCAGGACTGATTTCCTTTAGGATTGACTGGCTTGATCTCCTTATTGTCCAAGGGACTCTCAAGAGTCTTCTTCAGTACCACAGTTCAAAAGCATCAGTTCTTTGGCACTCAAGTCTTTTTTTACTGTCCAGATTTCACATCCATATGTGACTACTGGAAAAACCATAGCTTTGACTATATGGACCTTTGTAGGCAAAGAAATGTCTCTGTTTTTTTAATACTCTGTCTAGGTTTGTCATTGCTTTTCTTCCAAGGAGCAAGCATCTTTTAATTTCATGGCTGCAGTCACCATCCACGTGATTTTGAAGACCAAGAAAAGAAAGTCCGTCACTGCTTAATGTCAGCAATTTTTAAAACATGCACTGATGATGTGCATGCTTGTGTTCCCATCAACTGGGGCTTCAGAACGTCTCCGCTTTGGGGATCTGATCCTACCTAAGTGTTGTGCAGCTTCAAAAGCGGGGCTGAGAAACTCACATAGCCTGTGGCATTTGCAAGTAACAAAATATTGAGGGGTTCCCTGGTAGCTCAGCTGGTAAAGAGTTCGACTGCAATGCAGGAAACCCCAGTTTGACTCCTGAGTCGGGAAGATACCCTGAAGAAGGGATAGGCTACCCACTCCATTATTCTTGGGCTTCCCTGGTGGCTTAGATGGTAAAGAATCTGCCTGCAATGTTAAAGACCTGGGTTTGATCCCTGGGATGGGAAGATCCCCTGGAGGAGGGCATGGCAACCCACTCCAGTGTTCTTGCCTAGAGAATCCCATGGACAGAGGAGCCTGGCAGGCTATATTCATGGGGTCACAAAGAGTCAAGACACGACTTAGCGACTTTCACTTACTTAAAATATTGAAGCTGATCAGGTATATATGTGTCAGAACTCTGGAATGTGAGTTATGCAACCTATAACTAGGGAATTTTCTATCCTTGGCAATGAGGGGCAGACATTTAAAATCTTCAGGTTTTAGGACGGTAGCAGGTAACTGAACCAGATTTGTATATAAACTCTCCTGAATATTTTTTAACCCTAATTATTAAATCAGAGCCACGAAAAAAAAAACATCAGGCTGGATTTTGAGATCACTGTCTATAGCCCAGGAACTGTCTGTGACACTTCCTGAGCTACACAGGGGTGCTTTCCCTGTCTCTCTTTACCAGGCTCAGCTATATCCTTCAGTGCCATCCACACTGCACAGACCTTCACCAAATCTCTCTCCCCTCAAGTCCTTCCCCTATATCTGCTCCGAACACAGCAAAGGGGGCCCAGGATCCTTCCTCACTATACCATAAGACACCAACCACATAGAATGTTAGATGAGTAAAGACTTGAGAAAAATTACACAAGACCATGCACCTTGTTTAGCTTGGAAAAACAGCCAAGCAATCAGAGTAGAGAATGTAATAGAAGTTTACGGGCCAGAAATGGGTCCAATTTATATTACCTAAAACAGACAAATATCATATGATATCACTTATACATGGAATCTTAAAAATAAATGATACAATTGAATTTATTTACTAAACAGAATTCACAGACCCAGAAAACAAACTTATCGTTACCAAAGGGGAAGGGAGCGGGGATAAATTAGCAGTTTTGGATTAAAATATACACAGTACTACATATAAAATAGATAACCAACAAGGACCTACTTCATAGCACAAGAAACTCTACTCAATACCTAGTAATAAACTATAATGGAAAAGAATCTTAAAAAGAATATATGGGTGTGTGTAGATATGTATGTATAACTGAATCATGCTGTTGCACACCCAAAATTCACACAGTATTATAAATTAACTATATTTAAAGAACATTAAAATATATATATTACCTAAATCACTTAAATTTATACAATATTCACAAGGCATGTTTACAAAATAATTGCAACTACGCAAAGCCTTCTCCAAGAGTTTCAAGAAAATGTCACTAAACAGTTCACATTGCTGCCAGTTTTAGAAAAAAGTAAGCTCTCAATGTGCTGCTGAAGAGGTCAGAAGCAGAAAAAGTGCTTTAGAGTCTTTATATTCATTCTAACTTTAGAAAAAAGTATACAGTCACTAGTTATCTTGGCATCTTGCTTGTGATCTATCTGGTTAGTTAAGAGCAAGTCTAGCTATTTCCTCCCTCCTACTGCCCAAGTTAAAGACTGATGTAAGGGAATGAAGAAGAAATGGGGAATATGCTTTTGGTGGGCAACAACAAGAGCTGGATCCAGCTACCACATTCCCCTCCCCAGAGTTTCAGCATCTGACCATACAATTCAGAAGAGTCAGAACATCAGGCAGTCAATATCCAAGAGGCAAGTAATCCTTCCAACAAACCCCAAGTTACTCACACAAATATCTTCTACTAATTCTATTTCTACACTGAGAACTTCTGCCTTCCTCATATGCCCTAAATCCGCACTAAAAATTCTTCTCCCTGAACCCACATACCCAGAACTCTACTACATATAACTTTACCTCCAGTTTAGAACAATAATTGTTATGCCCCATACCTAAATTTTGTTGAAATGCAGGAGCTTCAGTAAATCTGAAAATGAAAAATCAGAAGTTATAAGCCACTCTCAATGGCTCTGGTGAAGTGGGCCTGCTGGTTCCTTCCTATCAGGCAAGAGCAGCCTGCCTAGAAAGGCAGCGAATTTACCATATTCACTTGAAAACCTGCCCTCGGGTAGCCCTTTTTCATCAGCGTCCCTCTTTATTACGAACTTGGTCCTAACTTTGGGATTCAACAAACAATCAGCAACTATCAAGACTCTGAAACCTTCTACTCAGTTCCCTTAGCTCAGGGATAATAGCTCCTTGAGATTCTTACATTCAAGAGCTGGCTCCCACCCCACCCTCAGAAATATGCATATATATATATATATATATATATATATACACACACACACACACACACACACACAGAAGCATGCCTAAGATTAGGGAGGAGTCACAGGCCTGTAAGGTCTGACTGAACTAGATCAAAATGCTCTTGAGGGGATCCTGCACTTCCTGCATGAACCTGAGTGAATCACCCTGAACTTGAGGGAATCACCCTTCCCCCAGAAGCCACTGAAACTCTCTAGAGGCCAGGAATTTAAGAGACTATTGTCACTCCGTTTTGAATTGTGCTTAATTCCTCTCCTTGGAGGGGATTCAAGCAGAGCCCTGCAATTAAGCACAGCAAACAGTCCCGGGAACATCGGCACAGCAGTACTGGCTGTTTGGGTTTGGGAAGGCAGCCCTTCCCGCGGAGGCCTGGCTCTGGGCCAGCGGGGTGACGGCTGAGTGACAGGGCTACGTGCGCTGCGTGAGGGTGGCAGCCAGCCCACACCCGAGCACACAACCCGGCACGGGAGCGCCCTCCCCCATCCCCACCCGAGTCACCAGAGAAATGTTCTCAGTAAGGGCTTCCTTGCAATTATGAAATCCCCGAAAGTCAGCCAGGCCCTGGGTTAAGGCCATTTAACCCTCTCCATTCCGAGACCTTTCCCCAAATCGTGACAGTTGTTATTTCCTGAAGACCCATGTAGCCAAGGAGCACTTGAGGGTATCAATTTACACACATTCTCTCATTTAATCTCCAGGTTAAGGGGAAGGTGAACTAGTGGCGGTTTGTCCTGAGTCACCCTGCCCACAAGTGTTCAGTAGAAGTCGTTAACCCTGGAAGCTATCATAGGGATCTAGAAGCTATCCCAGTCCTACAGAAAAACAAATTCATGAGTAATCCTTAAGGCAGTATGGGTGTAGGAACTCCCCCATTTAACTTCCTTTGATGTGAGAAACAGACTTATCAGTAAATAAAACTTTCCATGTGGCTTTCTAAAGGCTTTGAGCTGAAGAGCAAAAAAAAAAAAAAAGAATGTTTATGACCACAGGATTGTCAGAGAATTAAGTATGGTTGGCTTTAAATTTTCATCTGGAATGAATCCTAAAACACTTGAGGGAATCCATGATAACTTAAATACAGTTGGTAAGACAAGATTTTATTGAGTAATATACAAAAATATATAGTTACCTATCAAAACATGTCAAGAAAAATGCCTTGAAGCAATGTTCTTAACAGAAACAGGAAACACTTGATTTGCAATTCCCAGTGAATTTGAAGAGACTTGGGACAGTGTAACTATGTTGGAAAAAGTAAAGTTAAAGAACTTTCTAGGAAACCAGATCTTATATTCACATTTGAATTTCAGCACTTGGAAATACATCTGCTGAATGAAAGGAATGACACACAGCAAGTCAGAACCAGAATTCATGTAACTCAGGAGGCACATTTATTTACTGAACAAACATGTGTACGTGCCTGACACTGTTCTATGAGCTTCACAAATGCTACTTCATTCGCTATTCATAATAGCTCCATAACGTGGGGACCACTATCACCTCCATTTTACAGATGAGGAACTGAGGCACAAGGAGTTTAAGTAACTGGCTTTTTGGAACCCAGTTAGAGAATGACGTCATGCTTTACCAGCGCAGCTTATCTAATGTCTGATATTAACCGATTCACCTCATTTTTGAGAGAACTAAGATTTTCACTTCTTCCTGAGGTGTCTACTTACTCTCCACCCTTGCTTGTCACCCTTTGCCTAATGACAGAAAATCATAAAACGCAAAAGAAAGAAAAATGAGTGTGCTCAGTGTTGAGTCTGTGAACTAAAAGCTCCAGGGCAGAGGTGGGAAAGCAGGGGCTGGGGACTGGGGAGTGGGGGGCGCTGTATTTCAACAAAGCAAAGAGCAAAGGAAACACTCAATCCCGCAGCAAAACATTAGTGGTCTTTGATGAGTTATTCACACTGCAGAGCTCAATCCCACTCTAAACTGTAGCCCCATATCTGCTTGGGATGCAGATGGTCAGCCATCAGTCTCATCCCCAGGTCCCACCCCAGTGACTGCTGGAGGAAGTCAGGCTCTCCAGGATCTTGCTTTTTAGCTCAGGTCAACTCCAGCTAAGGTCTTCAGACTGTTTCAAAGTCAGAAGGTAAACGACCAATCAAGAAAAAATTTTACAAAGTGTATTTCCCTTGGGAAGACAAAAGACAGCACTTAGTAAACTCCCAGGAATCTGAGGGATGAGACAAAATTTCCTTCCTGGGGTGTAAAGCTTATTCAGGAGAGGCTTGACTACCACTACACAATTAATTAGAATTCACCAAGTACAGAACTTTCTAATATTGTATTAATTAGAACACACTGATATAGACCCACTGTGGCTCACAACAGAGGTAAGATCCAGAGGACCACTCAGATGGGTGGAAAATAAAAGGCTCTTCTGAGAAAAATGTATAAAGTACTCTGGTGAGCAGAAAGGGGACTAGAAGCAAAGGAGGGCCTGACTCTGAGTCTAGGGGGCAGTGATGGTCAATTTAATTGTCCCCAGGTCCCTTCACATGCTGTAGTCCATGGGGTCGCAAAGAGTCGGACACAACTTAGAGACTGAACAACAGCAGCAATGTCCCTTCAAGATGGGGCTCCAAAAAAAGCTCCATTTTTCAAATGTGGAAACTGAGAGAGACAAAAAGTAACTTGCGGGACATTATAGAACTAAACATGGTCTTTCCACCACTAAACAGTGCTTCAGAAATATCAGGAAAAGGTTGTTCACTGATAACATGTGCAATTATTTCCAGAGTGACCATGAGTGAAATTGTCTTCCTTCAATTCCAAGATCACACAACAAAGGATTCTCAGAGGATTCTCATGACTTACCAAATATGGGCTCACACTGCATTACTGAGAACTCAAAGCCCTCCATGCAGAAAAGGCAAGTGCCATCTACTCTCAGATTTCTAATGAGTCAGACCTTTGATTCCGATCAAGTTGGATTCCTTTCCCGGTTTCTCCTCCCTTAGAATCCCACACCTCAACCATCTTACCCCAGAGGGTCAGACGACATAACCTTAGGCTTCTGTGTGGTGTTCAGTTAGCGTGTAATAGACGCTCAATACAGAGAGACTCATCTACTCTTTTCCAGTTTGTTCCCAAATTACTATGATTCTTTCTTGTTCTCCCTCACGCCTTCAGCTCATACTCCTTGCTGGGCTGTAGGATACAGATAGGGGAGCAGTACTGTATACCTACTAATATTAATGAAGATTGCCCCCCTTCATCCAACATAACAGGAGAGACTCAGTTCCAAATTCCACTCCAATCCTGGTTCTGAAAACTTAACTTTATTGGAATAAATAACAGATAAATCATGGGAGTGGTGTGTGTGTGTGTGTGTGATGCATTTCCAATAGGTTTCTGGGTGAGGCTGCTGCTGCTCCAACAACCACACTTTGAGAAATCATGGCTATTTTGTGACGAACCAAGAGTTTCTGTGCAATGCCTCAGCCTAAATGATAAAAAGTCAAGGGGAATTAGAATTAGTCATCTACACTAGTTCACTCACAAGCTGGAATCAAGATTGTCATATTGGGAAAAATATGAACAACCTCAGATACACTGATGATACTACTCTAATGGCAGAAAGTGAAGAGGAACTAAAGAGCCTCTTGACGAAAGTAAAAGAGGAGAATGGAAAAGCTTAAAACGTAACATTCAAAAAACTAAGATTATGGTATCCAGTCCCATCACTTCATGGCAAATAGACGGGGGGAAAGTAGAAACAGTGTCGGATTTCATTTTCTTGGGCTCCAAAATCACCATGAACAGTGTTTAAAAGACGCTTGCTCCTTGGAAGAAAAGCTGTGACAAATCTAGACAATGTATTAAAAAGCAGAGACCACTTTGCCAAGAAAGGTCTATATAGTCAAAGCTATGGTTTTTCCAGTAGTCATGTATGGATGAGAGAGTTGGACCATAAAGAAGACTGAGCGTCAAAGAACTGATGCTTTTGAACTGTGGTGCTGGAGAAGACTCTTGAGAGTCCCTTGGACTGCAAGGATATCAAACCAGTCAATCCTAAAGGACATCAACCCTGAATATTCATTGGAAGGACTGATGCTGAAGCTGAAGCTCCAATACTTTGGCCACCTGATGCAAAGAGCCGACTCATTGGAAAAGACCCTGATGCTGGGAGAGGAGAAGGGAGTGACAGAGAATGAGATGGTTGGATGGCTTCATTGACTCAGTGGACATGAGTGTGAGCAAACTCAGGGAGATAATGAAGGACAGGGAAGCCAGGCATGCGGCAGTTCATGGGGTCGCAAAGAGTGGGACACGACTTAGCCAAACAACAAACAACAACTAGTTAACTCAGACAACAGGAGGTGACGGGTAGAGCAGGAAGTAAGAGGAATTCCGACAGGGCAGCTTCTGGCACAGGCTTTGCAGCATGATTCTTGAAATTAGCAGGAAACATTCCAACTGCAACTCTGTAGCATTGCTGAGGATTACTGTCATGTCAGCATTGAGGTGTGACTGCTGATAGAGTCAGATCTCTTCTTCAGAAATGCAGAGGCACTGAAAATACTTATCTACTCTCTCAAATGAAATCTTAGTCTCAGTTTTCATTTAATTCCTTATCATCTGGATGTAGATATTTATTATTGTACCTGTGTTATAGGTGAGGAAAGTAAGGCTCAGAGAACTGAACACAGTGAGACAAAATAAAATATAAAATGTCCATCCCGGTGCCTAGTAAGGTGCTGACTAAAATTAAGTTCAAATATAAAAATAAAAATTGACTTCCTTCCTAGAGAAGTGGAAATTGAGGTCTTGAGATGCTACTTGTAAGGGACCGAGTGAGGACCAGAAGCTGGGGTCCTAGTCTCATGGTCCCAGCCTTCTCTGAGTCTGTCCACTATATACGAGCTACCAGAATCTGAGTACGACTTGGTACTTTCTAGGGCAAAGCATAGACTTTCAGAACTGAGAAAAAAAACTTACAAAGCCAAAGTCTCTCCTATCAGATGGTCCCTCACAGCCTGTTAATGTAATAAAATAGTTAAACCCTTTAGCATCAAATTAGGGACCAAGTTGAAAATCTTTATTTTTGGCCTAACAAAATATTTATCACTTTTCTTTTTGATACTCTGACATCCTTAAAATCGAAGTTCCTTTTAAATGAAATTAAGTCAACAGTAAAGGACTGGCTTGGGCACCGGAGGGCTGAGAGGAGCTGATCCACATTCAAAGCAGGAGGGGCGGCCTTGAGGAGATACCCCTCGTCCAAGGTAAGGTACAGCGGCTGCACCTTGCTGGAGCAGCTGGGAAGAGATACTCCACGACCAAGTGGAATATAAGAATCCAGTGTTCTGGGGAGGAAGGAACAAGATGGCGGAGGGATAAGACGGCGAGACCACTTTCTCCCCCACAAATTCATCAAAAGAACATTTGAACGCGGAGTAAAGTCCACAAAACAACTTCTGAATACTGGCAGAGGACATCAGGCTCCCAGAAAAGCAGCCCATTGTCTTCTAAAGGAGAGAGAAGAAATCCAGCTCCACCCACCAGAACACCGACACATGCTTCCCTAACCAGGGAACCCGGACAAGTCACCCGTCCAACCCCACACACAGTGAAGAAACGACATAATAAAGAGAACTCCACAAACTGCAAGAAGAGGGAAAGGCCACCCCAAGCAAAGCAATATAAGCAAGATGAAGAGGCAGAGAAATACCCAGCAAGTAAAGGAACAAGATAATTGCCCACCAACACAAACAAAAGAAGAAGATATAGGGAATTTACCTGATAAAGAATTTCAAATTTTGATGGTGAAAATGATTCAAAATCTTGAAAGCAAAATGGAGTTACAGATAAATAACCTGGAGAAAAGGATTGAGAAGATGGAAGAAAGATTTAATAAGGACTTAGAAGAAATAAAAAAGAGTCAATATACAATGAATAATGTAATAGATGAGCTCAGAAACACTCTGGAGGGAACAAACAGTAGAATAACAGAGGCAGAAGACAGGATAAGCGAACTAGAAGATAGAATTGTAGAAATAAATGAAACAGAGAGGAAAAAAGAAAAACGAATTAAAAGAAATGAGGACAATATTAGAGACCTCTGGGACAATGTTAAACGCTCCAACATTCGAATCATAGGAGTCCCAGAAGAAGAAGACAAAAAGAAAGACCATGAGAGAATACTTGAGGAGATAATAGTTGAAAACTTCCCTAAAGTAGGGAAAGAAATAATCACCCAAGTCCAAGAAACCCAGAGAGTCCCCAACAGGATAAACCCAAGGCGAAATACTCCAAGACACATATTAATCAAATTAGCAAAGATCAAACACAAAGAACAAATATTAAAAGCAGCAAGGGAAAAACAGCAAATAACACATAAGGGGATTCCCATAAGGATAACAGCTGATCTTTCAACAGAAACTCTTCAGGCCAGAAGGGAGTGGCAAGAGATACTTAAAGTGATGAAAGAAAATATCCTACAGCCCAGATTACTATACCCAGCAAGGATCTCATTCAAATATGAAGGAGAAATCAAAAGCTTTACAGACAAGCAAAAGCTGAGGGAATTCAGCATCACCAAACCAGCTCGCCAACAAATGGTAAAGGATCTTCTCTAGACAGGAAACACAGAAAGAGTGTATAAACTTGAACCCAAAGCAATAAAGAAAATGGCTACGGGATCGTACTTATCAATAATTACCTTAAACGTAAATGGGCTGAAATTTTCAAAAAGGCTAGGAAACAACCCTCATAGCCATCAATAGTTCAGTGTTGAGTTCATGAATAGTTTTTAAAGTTTGGGACAAACTGTAGTATTTGCTATTTGAAGTACTATTTGTAATTGGCATATTACGATGTAACATTGGTCTTCATTTCCAACTTAAAATGCCTAAAAATGTCTAACAGGTTTTTAGATTTGTAAATTTTAGTTGAAATGTATTTTACGATGTTACTAAACCTGCAGAAATATTGAAATATTTCAGAGAACTTAAAAAAAAAAAAAGAACAGTAAAGGGCTGTGGGGAGACACTAAAAGTATATATCAAGCTTAATAGTCTCTGCTGTCAAAGGATTTATAAGTAAATGAGGGGCAGGGTAAGCAGCCAAAGAAATAAGCCTACTGGGGAGGCCCAGGTTGAGCCACCCACAGAGTTCTAGGGAGCAGGAGGGAACTTCGTGGAAAGGCACTAAGATGGATTTTGAGGACAAGACAATGGGGACGCCTGGTTTGCCTGGCAAGTCAGTTTCTAGCACTTCAGGGATGCAGAGGGAAGGAAGGCTGTCAGTGGGAGATTAAACGTAGAAAGGTCAGATGGGGTCAGAAGCGGAGAAACTTCGATTGCACGCTAAGTTCACAGTGTGGACAATGGGAGAAAGCACTCGGGATTTTTGACTTTTTTTGTTGAGCATGGAGACTGCATGATTAGCATTCGGTTGTACATTTCTTAACACTCTAGCAAAACACTTTAAAATGGATCACAGGGAGCACAAGTACCAAAGGCCGGTGATGTCTGGTTAAAGTAGGTATCTTTAAAAGACTTCCCTCCTCAAGGATTTCTACAACACTATGAACGACAAAATTTGTTGTTGTTGTTGTTTTAAACAAGACAAAACTTAAGTATCTACTGTGAGCCTTCAAAAGCTAAAACAGCACAAAATAGCCAGATTTTAATCAAGACTACTACATGTTCCTGACTGAACCTTCAATGTTTAAAACAGTTTTGTTTATCTACTCCAAAACAATCAAATTAACCAGCAAAACAATATCAATAGGAAAGTCATAAAAAAAAAAAAAAAAAAGATTGACTGCCAACTTTGTGTTGAGTACTGAGATTTCTGAGTAATAGTCCCTCAGGTTTGACTAGACAGATGAGTAGAACTGGGACGGGACATGGAGGGAACGTGGAGGGTGGAGCACGGGAAGAATGTTCTCTGTGTCTTGAGAACACAAGCAAGCTCCCCGCAAATGTCCAGACTGTTTCAAACAGTACAGTACATCTTTACTATTTCCAAGCAATGCTCAAAAAGAAGAGTATTATCTTGAATACTTCAAAACAATTTCAATTTGCCCTAAGAAAACCAAAACTAGATGTCACTGACACCTGGAATCAAAATTTTCAATTTGTCTTCTTCCCACTGGCAAAATAATCAAGACTGCTCTCATATTCTTTGAATCTTTGTATTTGGGTATTATTTCTATATGGTAATAGCATTTGAGTTTCATTTTGGAAACAAAAATAAGAGTTGAAATGAGATAGGTACATTTACTCCAGAATTTGAGAAACTGTGGCTTCTAAGGAATGAAAAATTGATTTGACTAAAAATAAAACTACCATGCCGCTACTGCTGCTAAGTCACTTCAGTCATGTCCGACTCTGTGTGACCCCATAGACGGAAGCCCACTAGGCTCCCCCATCCCTGGGATTCTCCAGGCAAGAACACTGGAGTGGGTTGTCATTTCCTTCTCCAATGTGTGAAAGTGAAAAGTGAAAGTGAAGTCACTCAGTCATATCCGACCCTTAGCGAGCCCACAGAATGCAGCCTACCAGGCTCCTCCATCCATGGGATTTTCCAGGCAAGAGTACTGGAGTGGCTTGCCATTTATATGACCAAGCAATTCCCATCCTGGGTATATGTCCAAAGAAAATGAAAACACTAATTTAAAAAGATACATTAACCTCAATGTGTGTAGCAGCATGATTTACAACAGCCAAAATTGGAAGCAACCCAAGTGTCTATCAACAGAGGGATGGATACAGAAGATGTGGTACATATATACAATGGAATACTACTCAGCAATAAAAAAGAATGAAATTCTGCCATTTGCAGCAACATGAATGGACTTGGAGGGCATTGTGCTAAGTGAGATAAATCAGATGGAAAAAGACAAATACTGTATGATATCACTTGCATGTGAGATCTGAAAAGCTCAACAAATGAAGAAATATAACAAAAAAGAAGTAGATTTACGAGACCAAACTGCTCGTGAGACCACAACTCACTAGTGGTCACTAGTGAGGAGAGGGGGAGACCACACAGAGGGGAGAGAGTGGGAGGTGCAAGCTATTGGTGGTCAGACAGGCTCAAGGATGTACTGCAAACAAAGGAATATAGCCAATATTTTGTAGTAACTGTAAATGGAAAGTAACCTTTAAAAATCTTATAAAGATAAAAAGTTAAAATTGGTTTGACTTAAGGAGGTATTAACATCGTACTGAACCTGGAGGACACTCAGTAAGTAGGAACAAAATGAATCCAGAACAAGATCTGAAAGTTTGCAATCAACTGCAAACTCACGTATCTGTAGGCTGGGGTTGGGTGGGGCAGGAGGTAAAAAAAGAATATGACACTCCGTCACTACCAGTTCACCAAAAACAAGAATAGGAACTAGACCACAAATCAATAGCAAAAGATGATACAAAATTAAGGTAAGAGCCACACTGGTTTAAGATCAAAATAATCAAGGGAAGGAAGGTACAAATTCTATGTATAATGAATCAAGCTAACTAATCTTGCTTGGCAAACAGACACATAGCTCTGAATCTGAGCCAAAATAACAGCTCCTGGCAATCTGCCAAAGTCGAATTCGTTAGTCTGGCATCATAAAATGATTTGTCTGTCGAATTTACAAGTCTAGTGTCTCTGGATTCAGCTACCCACTGGGCACCCCCGGTAGTTGCCCAGCAGAATACATCTGAACTATCATTACTGTCAGAACATGCACATTTGACAAACACTAGAGAAAAATGACACTCGTTTCTTAGAGCAATATTAGTTAACAGCCACAAAGTACTGCTACAAAGGAATTATCAAGTCTAGACCTATAATAATTAATGAAAAATTAATAACCTTCTCTGTTGTGCTAACCTGCAAGCTGCTCCTCGGTGTTCAATAGACACAGGTCAAACTGTCATTTAATTTATTGGCGGCCACAAAGGTGAGTCAAAAGCAGAGGTCTTGCCAAACTGAGCAAAGATGGTCCACAGGTGAGGTGTTCTCTGAACTTTAACCTCCAATGCCAGGATGCTGGGGTGCTTGGAGATGCTTCTCCAATGTGCTTTGCTCCTTATGGGTTAAAGTTCATCCCCAATTTTAAGCTCATCAGAGAAGTCTCCCAGGCATGGAGCATTTTCAGGATAGAGTTGTAATAATATGCATCTGAATAATATCTGAAATTCTTCTAGCCAGAGTCTAGAAGGAATCAGGAAGGAAGTGAAGTCACTCAGTCATGTCCAACTCTTTGTGACCCCATGGACTGTAGTCTGTCAGCTTCCTCTGTCCATGGGATTTCGCAGGCAAGAATCCTGGAGTGGGTTGCCATTTCCTTCACCAGGGGATGTTCCCGACCTAAGGATTGAACCTGGGTCTCCCGCACTGCAGGCAAATTCTTTACCATCTGAGCTACCAGGGAAACCCAGAATCAGGAAAGAATTTACAAATTTTGCTTGAGCTGAGTAAGATCAGAAAGGGAAATAGTTCATGACATCCAAAAGTTGAATGCACAGACAGGCTACATAATTCCCACCTAAATGTTATTCACTCAGTCATGTCCAACTCTCTGCAATCCCGTGGACTATAGCCCGCCAGGCTCCTCTGTGCATGGAATTTCCCAGGCAAGAATACTGGAGTGGGTAGCCATTTCCTCCTCAGGGGATCTTCCCAGATCGGGAATAAAACCCGTATCTTCTGCATTGGCAGGTTGGTTTTTTACCACTGAGCCAGCTGGGCTCCTTCTGATACCTCCCTAGGTGCAAAAAACTTTATCATTAAAATCCTAATAGTTTTGGTCACTTCATGTTTAGTAAATAGAGAAACTGGAGAAAGCTCAAAGAAGAGAAACAAAAATGACCCATCAGTGTAAAAGTGGCCTGTTAAACCAGAAAAAGAGACAGCAAAGTTGGTAACAACTATTTTACGCCACTCAACTTTCAGCTTACTTCTTTAGGTGCTTTTATCATCCCTTTCCATCTCCTTTCTCCCATCCACATACAGATGGACTGTAGTGTAAGACATTTAATGATTTGTGAATGAATAAATTAAATTGATACCTCCTGATTTCCCGCTTCACTGCAAGCAGTCAAGGCTGCGGTGGCCAGTGGCCCAAAACTGAACAATAGAAATGATAAAGGAAACATACATACACACCTTCTTTTCTGTGTTCCCAAGTGTCATTCAACGAAATACACAAAGAACTCTATGAAAACTCACCCTGTGGAGAAACTTGCTTCACTAAGGTTGTATTCTGTAAATTATTTTCTTCCTCCAAGAGCTAAGTGACTTTCAAATACAAAACCCTTTATAAGAATCCTCACATTTATAGAAAGATGTCCCCGTGCTTTAACATTTAGTACCTCCTTCCCCTGAAATACCTCATTGACAGATAAATTTTTAAGATTTTAGTTGCAGAGACACCATGTATGCTGTCTAGCCCCCAAACCCTGTACTCTTAAGAACTGCACCTCTTACAGGCCCTGGTAACCTGTATTTGTTAGGTATGATTCCACATGCCCCCCTCAACCATCCCCACCCAAGGCTGATGGATCCTCTGAGCCACAGTGAGACCATAATACTTTCTCTCAGGAAATGAAAAAGGGTTCCTAGAATGTTAGTCAGGTCTCTGTTGAAGTCAAACTGAGGCTGAAATGAGCATTGTGAGGCAATCATCTTGAGCCAACTGCATAGGAAATCAGTAACAGCTGGATGGAAGGTAGAGACGGCAAGAAATAACGTGCAAGCAAAGAAGCAAATACCAAGGCCATAGAGTGCCAGAAACAAGAACTAACACACCTGCTTTCCTGTATGTTAAAGACTTTCTGGTTCTCAGTTCATGGCTCCAGGCTTCTGTGAACCCCACTGTATTTCCTGCACTGGGGTCCTGAGAGAGATTCTATTCTTTAAAATTCATTATCCCAGGTTTGCTTAAGGCAGTTTGCAACCATGATAAGCTCCATCAAGTCATAAATATTCCTGACATCACAGAAGGAACGGCCAAAACTGTCACTGCTCTAGTAGCGAAGGAACAAACCCATCATTTGTGATATATTTTTTATTAGCCACAACTTATGGTTGTTTCATCATTTCTCTGTACAGTTTCCAAGGAAGGACTGACCTGTTGATTCACAATACAAATCCCATAACCCCATCATCCAGAGCTACTCCAGTCGGGGACTCTAACAACCAACTTTGTTAATAAATGCATTTCCTGCAAATAACAGTAGGAAAACATTAGCACGGCATTCCATTCTCTTCTTCAAATGTACTTAACAGACCCACTTCAATGTTTGGGTTTTTTTTCTTTTTTAAGCTGGAGAATTGATCAAGTATAAGCCAGAGGGTCCTACAACTCAAAAGTACAAGTGAATATAAACTCATGATGCCTGTCCACCTTTGTCTCCCTACCCCAGCAAAATTCCCCATGCTGAGGGAATGAAAGGAGGAAGTGTAGACTCGTAGGAGCCTAAGAGTCAAAAGCAAACTCTAGGCTCAAACAGAACTGGGTCAGAATCCCAAATCTCCTCTTTTAACATTTATGAAGGCTCAGAATTCTGCTAAGAATTTTATGTTCATTATCTTATTTCATGCTTCTTCACCAGTCCCCCAACCCTCAAGCTGTAAGGTAGTATCTTTCACTTCACACTTGGTGAAAACTGAAACTTACCTACGGCTACAAGGTTAGTCAAGGTTAAGTCCAAATCCCTAACCCCTGTGACAAACTACATTCACTGCTGACTTCATCACCTTGGGCAGATGATTTAATCACTCAATTTGCCAAAGATTATGGTTCTGAAGACTAAGTCAGACAGATAGTGTCTGAAAAGTGCTTAGCACAGTGCCAGATGGAACCAACCGCTCATTAAAAGGTAGCTATTATTATTAGAGTTATTAACTAGTGAGTCTACAGTGAGATACTTCAAACAGAAGGACTCTGGGTTCTATAAACTACAGGTCCTCTGGAAAACAGCCATGTCCAACATCTAGGCAGCCAAAGCAAGAGAAGTAAATTAGAACCAGTATTTATCTTGGATATGGTCAAAATTATCCAAAAGGGAGTAACAGATAAGAAATCTTTTCATAGCCTGAAAGCAATGATAGTACTTGAAGTTAGGGGGCACCATACTGCTGTGTATCGTGGAAACGTCTTCCCTGGAGAGTCTTCAGCACCCCTGGGTTTTTTTCTAACAAACAGGAGGTAGGTAAATTTTGATCAGTAACAACTTTTGTGGCAGGGAGGGGAGGGAACCCTTTAATATTTCTTTCCATACGCTTCCACAATTTCAATTTTAGGACTAGTATATATTCCTATTCTATTCCCAATGCCTCTAATAATTCTTTCATCGAGATAAAAGGCATTATTACACTGTTCAATGACCTTTAAAATTTCAGGGGGAAAAGTGCTTAATCAGGATTGATAAGCATAACACAAATAAATTTCAAGTACCTAAAAAACAACTGGCCTAAAATACATAAATGGATCTATTGGCAATTGTTGAAAATGGGTGATGGGAGCTCATTACACTAGCCTCTCTAAACATGTATGTTTGAAAATGTCTGTAATAAGTTACAAATAAATGTTTAAAATAAATGTATAAATTCTTCCTTTTAAAATTTTAGTTTTTACTGAAAACCTGCTTTGAGGATGCAGCACGAAACTGGGTCTGTATCACTACCCTGGGAAGCAGTAGAGTAAGGCATTCAGTTGAGGGAAGAGAAGTGAATAAGATTAAATTAAGGTAGAACTATTATATATCATGTAAAAATGAAATGTGTTTCTACAATGCTTCAATAATGAACTTTAAGTTCAATAATGAACTTCAAGTAAGAGACTGAGGGGCCACAAGACATTACTAAGGAAACTATACAAACAAACCAAACTTTTTTTTTTTAGTATAATAATGATTTGCTCAAGCTTGGTCTACATTTGGTTCTAGCTGGCCAAGGAATATACCAGTTCTAAAGAGCAGAAATAAAGAGCTTTGTGCCAAACAGCTAAAGGAAAGCTGAAAATCAAGGTATGGGTAGAGGTATCTTCATTGGCCAAAAGATTAATTTTCTCTTTTCAATTCAGTCACCTTCTGAAGTTTTGTTACACCCAGATGATAATCCATAACTGAAGAATCATATCTAGAGATCTTTTTTTTTTCCCCCTTACTCAGAGGTACACAATGCTTTTCATTCAATTTGTGGAGTTAAATTCTAGCTTAAAAGGCTACAACTGTCTGTTAAGTCAAATCTACAATAAAAACAAAACCAAAAAAATTAACTTTTAAGTATGTTAGTGGCCTCTTTCTATCAATTAATTCAGATCTCTTGCTGAGCAAATTCCATTCCTATAATGCTGGGAGTGAATTTCATAACAACAAAATTTGAAAGAAACTTTGAAAAACTGAAGAGAAGCCATCTGCTGTTTCAGGTTGAAGCCACAAGCACCTCTACAGCACTGAGGCTAGCCAGACCCCTCCCCCAACCGAAAGGCACAGTCATTTACAAAACAAGTGCAGAAACAAAACTAATTAAGACAAACAGTTCTCTAGTCCACCAATGGCAAGCCACTCCAGTACTCTTGCCTAGAAAATCCCATGGATGGAGGAGCCTGGTAGGCTGCAGTCCGTGGGGTCGCTAAGGGTCGGACACGACTGAGCGACTTCACTTTCACACACTGGAGAAGGAAATGGCAACCCACTCCGGTGTTCTTGCCTGGAGAATCCCAGGGACAGGGGAGCCTGGTGGGCTTCAATCTATGGGGTCACACAGAGTCGGACACAACTGAAGTGACTTAGCAACAGCAGCAGTCCATCACCAAAATGATGGGACAGGAGGAAAGAGACACTCTACCGTACATGTTCCACAGAGACCAGCTAACTGAGCTTTCCCTTAATCAAAGGTTAGGAAGCAGCACTTCCTTCTAAGATTTACTTTATTTGCATCCTATTAAAATAGTGTTTTCAGATAGTCTAACCATGTCCTCCTGGCTGGAAAGGTAACTGCAATCTCTCCCCTGTTCTACTTGATCAATCCAAGCCCTTCCTTTCTATGCACTTTCAGTCTTCAACATTTGTCCTTTATAAAAAGTGTTCCTTTCAGCTTATGGGACAAATGAGACAACAGTGGTGTGTTTTATTAATGTCGCAGGAGCAATCTTAAATTGAAGAATACTACATGCCGTGTCACAGAGTGGTACGTAGGGGAATGTTCCCCTTCCTTCTCACACTGGTATGTTTTGCCTCACTATGTTAAAGTAAAACTTCTCTACAGCTCTAAGTGCCCCTTGACGGGGTCTACAATAAAAGGAGTATAAATCACTCTCAGAACTACCCTGGAAAACTGACTGGATTATCATTTGTAGAAAACACTTGAGTAGCTGGACTATCCCAGCATAATGTACATGCACCAACATTATGGTACTCCACGTTCCCATAGTTCTGCCAACCTACCTGTAAAGGTTTCCAAGAAAAATTACCACCTAAGGAGTGACTGCTGGGATGTGAACAAAAAACATGGTTTCTTTCCAGAGGTACTTGACTACCCTCTCCTGATCACTCAACTGGTTGTTCTGAGTGGATTTCCCCAGTAATTGACAGGAAAGGTAAGTGGTGGCTGGGGTTCAGCACCAGGAGAGAATTTTCACATCATTTGGATGATCAAACAATGTCCTGGATGCAACAAGCCAAGGGCAACACTCAAAAGTGAGGATGAGTGTTACTCTTTCACAGATCAAATTCTCACACCTGCCAGACGACACAAACCAAATGCCACATTGTGAAATCACACTGTCTCTAGAATTCTCTAAAAGCGCTTTTGTTGTAATCCCCTCTGAACACAATGAAGGGCTGAAGGGCACGATTAAGTGACTTGAAAGCAGACATTTAAGATCATGAGTTCGAGTGTGTCTCAGATCATACATAACGTTTCTAATAACCCATGGAAACGTGACGGGTGTGGGTAGGGGGCAGGAGGACTTCTTGCTTCTTGTTTAAAAACTAAAGTTCGATTGCAGCCCTGCCAAGGAAACAGACAACGGACTCCGAACGTCCCCGTTCTCCGCGGGCTGCAGCAGCGGCCGGGCGCCCGCGCGCGTCCTACCTTGGACCTTTCCTTGACGTAGTATTTGCCCAGCCGGCTCCCGCAGTACAAGACCAGCCTGTCGATGAGGGACAGGAGGTAATTGATGGCCTCACAGCCTTCCTCGTTGCCCCCGATCCACGTGATCTGATCACCCCGCAGGTGCCGCTTGGAGACGCCGGCGCGGGGCCCGGCCAGCTGGCCGTCCCGCAGGGCCCCGTTGCAGTGCAGCTGCTTCACGCGCTCCAGGACGCAGTCGCCCACCACCTCGCCCAGGAAGTTATCCAGGTAGCAGAAGCCGACCTCGTGCAGACAGGGCACGATGTACTCCAGGGCGATTTTCTCTAGATCCAGCCTCATGATATGTCCTAGGGGCATCCCGCCCGCAAAGCCGAGCTTGGGGACCCCCAGCGTGCAGAGAGCGACCTGCGTGTGCGCTCAGCCGAGACGCGGGGAGCGTGGCCCGGAGTTCAGCTACCTGCGGCGGCCACGGTCCCCAAGCCACCGCGGTGCCAGGGAGAGGGGAAAGTTGCCCGCAACTCTGAGGAGGAGGGATCCCGTTTAGGGACCAGCGGGAGTTGTGCCGAGCTCCGCGACTCAGCGCCAGACTGGCCCAGTGAAGCGTCGGAGGGCCCCTTTTGGAAATGTGGAGCCACCACTGGTGCGGCGGCGGCGGCCCCAGGCGGGGAGAGGCTGAGGTCCAGCCCCCGAGCCGGCCGACTCCACGCGTCACGGGCCCCGCCCAGGCTCCGCCCCGGGACCGCCCCCGGGACAGCCCTTCTCCCCAGTCCATCACTCGGCCGGGTTTACCCCTCGCTCCAGGAGCCGGGCGAGCTGGGCGCCAGCCTCGCTTGTTTGTGACCAGAGGGGGATTGAAGAACAGACGGCATTTTTAGAATGCTATCGATTTGCTCAGTTTTGCATAAAATCCCATAACAAACTTGAAACTGGATCCCAACTATGAAAATGTAAATAGGATTAACAGCAGTTTGCTGCCACATTCTAGACCGGTCACTTCCTAGACTTTCGAATAAAATAATAAACACAAAAACAAATATTTTAGCAATGATCTCGTTCTAGCTTTTCTTGGTACTTTATTCTTCTTTCCTCAGCTGTTTGACCCAGGTCGGGAGGTTCAAGACTTTTGAGAGACTGGGAGGAATCCAATTTTAATTAAAATTAACAAGCATCTCCCAGACCCCTACTATGTTCAAGGCCCGGGCGCTCAATGAAGGGAGAATGTGAACAATGAAGAAACACTGGGTCATTTTTTATACTGAAAATAATGTATTTTGCTTTGCTGAATGTTTTGATCAATGTATCCTTCAAGCTTCTTACTAAAATATGATGTTCTGAAAGTCTGCCTTTAAAATTCACCACATGCTCATTCATGCAACAGCCAACATCGGTATGTCCTTTAAGACTTTCTAGTTATCCAAAGGTAAGCTGGTTACTTAATGGGTTTTTAAAATTCTCTTTCCAACTGAATATCAGAAATCAGACTCAAGAGAAAAAGATTCATAAATTGCATGCAAAGCCATTCTATATTTTAAATTTTACATCAGTTTGCACTTGGGTTCATTTAAATTGAACAAAAGAATGTACAATTCTCACATTAAGTTGCAAGTTACAATAAATTTGTTGTTGTTTAGTCACTAAGTCACATCCAACTCTGCAACCCCATGGACTGTAGCCCACCAGGCTCCTCTGTCCATGGGATTTCCCAGGCAAGAACACTGGAGTGGATTGCCATTTCCTTTTTTTTTTTTTACCTGTTTGTGGCAGGTACTAACATGAAGGTGCAATACCAAAAGAGAGGAAGGCCCTTTCCTCCACTGTGCTTAAACCCTGCCTAACCAGGATACCTTGGGCCCTCCAATGAGCTCCTTCAGGGG
Source organism: Moschus berezovskii (assembly GCF_049115385.1). Taxonomy (NCBI): domain Eukaryota; kingdom Metazoa; phylum Chordata; class Mammalia; order Artiodactyla; family Moschidae; genus Moschus; species Moschus berezovskii. The sequence continues at coordinate 25,653,656 of NC_142480.1, read as the reverse complement.
CATTATGGATAACAGGTGATCAAGAGAAGAGTGGTCTGAGGCTGCCTGAACATGGGCCCTGGTAAGCAGTGGCTGGAGGGTTTTTGCAGCTTTGAGGATTGTTGTAGCCTCACAAGTAGATATATTTGAATTTGAAGCTGGTGGGGGAGGGGGGAATGACAGATTTGGTAGCTGGCTGAAGATTTGCTACCTGAAATTTCTTTGAAGATATACCTGACACTTCTAGGAATAATTAGGGAATTTACAGAGGACCAGAAATCTGCAGAAGGTAGAGGACATGGTGGTCAGTGAAATACAGAAAAATACATCCGTACCTCCCAGAATCAACTTGTTGACCCATGGCTTTAACTCCCAGGACTGGGTAAGTTCGGCTCGCTATTCAAATCGTATTTCTTGCTATTCAAATCATATTTCTGTAATTTTAGAATAAATCTGTAACTAGTCCAGCTGTAACTAAAATAGGCCATGAACAAGTTCTAGTGACTAAAATCTTTAAGTTGTTCTAGATCACTTTGGTTGCAAAGCATAGGCAGTTTAGAAAGGTATTCAGTCCCTTGCCCCGATTCCTACTTGGCAAGGGCACCTATCAATCAATCAAAGGCCTCCTAATCAACTTGGGGCTGCCAGCACTGCATTTGGCAGAGGAGCCTGAGATACTGTGACTGGCAAAAAGCACAGTGTGTGATTACAGTGAGGGGTGCAGACAGGCTGGAGCCGTGCGCGGGCTCAGAGGAGTCTGAACATCAGAGTGGCAAACACCAAGATAATGGCTAAAGTGCATTTATTTTACTTATTTGTCCATTAATTTGTGTCATTATCATCATAAATATTAAAATACTTTTCCTATTAATAACTAAGACAAATTAATTTCCCTGTAATTTAATTTCAACAATGTGGTCTTCCAGTATATATCTGCAGTACAGAGGCAGGTATTTTTCAAGCATGTAGATGAGAGAGGGTAAAAGAAGGAAGTTGAATTTCTTGGCTTTGGAATTTGAACTGGAAGGGATCCGAGTGGTCCAACTTAATTTTCCAACCAAAGTGGAAACCAGGGTCCAGAGGGCCTGGACATTAAGGGACTCTCCTAAGGAAGGAATCTCTGGTCAATGGAAGAGGAAGCCTGGAATGTTTCTGTGTTCTCAACTACAAGAGAGCACTCTCTCTTATTCTATTTATCTATGTATGTGGGATTTGTTTTCTTGCAGGGGAAAGGGGATTAGGTAAAATTCACCAAAAATAGTGTACAATTCATTGGCATTTAGTATATTCACAATATTATGCAATCACCACCTCTCTAGTTCCAAAAACTTTCAGCACTCCGAAAGAAAACCTTGTATCCCTTAACCAATTACTCCCTGATTCCCTAGTGCCTGACAACCACCAATCTGCTTTTAGAATTTCTATGAATTCACCTTTTCTGGATATTCCCTACAAGTGGACTCACAAGATATGTGGCCTTGTATGTCTGGCTGCTTTCACTTAATATGTTTTCCAAATCCATCTATGTTATACCATAGATCATTCCATTGTATGAATATATAATAGTTATCTATCATAAATTGATGGGCACTGGGGTTGTTTTCACCTTTTGGTTATTGTGAGCAATGCTGTTATAAACATGTGTGTGTAAGTATCTGAGTACTTGCTTTCAATTTTTTTGGGGCATACACGTAGGAGTGGAATTGCTGGGTCATATGGGGTTTTCCTGGACAGTAAAGAATCTGCCTGCAATGCAGAAGACCTGGGTTCCATCTCTGAGTCGGAAAGATTTCCTGGAGAAGGGAATGGTTACCCTTTCTAGTATTCTTGCCAGGAGAATCCCATGGACAGAGGAGTCTGGCAGGCTACAGTCCAAGGGGTGGCAAAGAATTGGACAGGACTGAGCAACTAACACTTTTTTTTTTTCCCACTTTCATGGTAATTCTACATTTAACTGTTTTGGGGAACTGCCATACTGTTTTTCACAGTAGCTGTGTCATTTTACATTTCTGCTGATAATTTGGGAGGGTTCTATCACATCCTTTTTTATTTCTGATGAAAACCATCCACATTTCTTTCACTCCTTCAACGTATTACTGTGCCAGAGTTTCCCTCCCTCCAAGATGGTATCTGAATATTCTTTTCCGTGTTTTGCCATGCCATATCATCAAGACGTTTATCTTGATTAAACTGAGTGGATTTAATGTAGGCAAGGATGATTTTATTTATTGATTTAGCAAACAAACACTTTTTAACACCATACTCCAGGCACTGTGCTAAAAGTGTTACAAATGTTATTTCTATCAATTCTCCTAACACTGCCAAGGAATTATTATTTTTGCCACTATGAATATGACAAAAATGAGGCATAGCGACACTAAGAGCTTGTTCAAGAGCTCCTTATATCTCACACAATGAGATATATATATAACAAGGCCAGACAAAATCTAAGTGATTCCAAATGTGATAAGATCGGGGCGGGGGGGTGGTTATTTTGAGCCATTTGCTTGACATAGCAATGTTTTTGCCCTTTGTTGTTCAGTTGCTAAGTCATGTCCAGCTCCTTTGTGACCCCTTGGACTGCAGCATGCCAGGCTCCTCTAGAGGTACTCTTTTTTTTGTTATAAGTCTTAATTATACCATTTTCACCCGCAATGATAATTTTAACTCTTGGTTTCCTTACTGATTCTTGGTGTAGAGGAAGATGAGCAAAATCTTACCATGAACTGTTTAGCCGACTACACTGAGAGGAATCTTCCAAGCTATGAATTAGGATTTGCTCCTTGCATGAGTGCTAAGTCACTTTAGTCGTGTCCAACTCTGTTCAACCCTATGGACTGCAGCCTGCCAGGCTCCTCTGTCCATGGGATTCTCCAGATAAGAATGCTAGAGTCAGTTGCCTTGCCCTCCTCCAGGGGATCTTCCTGACCCAGGGATCGAACCTATGTCTCTTACATCTAACCTGCATTGGCAGGTGGGTTCTTTCCAACTAGCACCACCTGGGAAGCCCTTGTTCCATTCCAATTATAGCCCAGTGTTTCCAAGAATCCCATATAAATTCAGTGATGTACAGTCTGCTGAGAGTAGTCGTGGGAAATGAGCCACACCTCAGTCGACTGGGTTGTGTGACTCGCCCCTCAGGACACAGGACGTACATTTCATTTAAGTGGAGCTGGAGAAATAAGAAGAGAGCGCCTGAAGGGAACTTGTGCTTGAACTGACTGCTATGAATTGGGTTGAAAAGAGATGCATCTGATTATGTCCCATTCCCTGTGGAGTCCAGCCATCCTACTCCTTTCCAGGTCCAAGGGGATGGCAAAGAAAGCAACTTCCTATATTGGTTCTTAATAATTTCTAAGCATATGGACAAGTTTAAGCCTCTCTCATTTGCTCTTTGATAATTCTGCTGTGTGCAGGTTCTGGGAAGTGTGATGTATTTGGAATATTCATTAGTATTTTCCAATTCAACTCTTGTTTAAGTTAAAGATGTCTAAAAAGCATTTGCTCTGGCTAAAAACATGGCATCAATCATAAAAATACACCAGTCTGAAATTTATATTAGCAAGGAATATTTTAAAGAATTTAACTTTACTTAATTTTATAAAGCTTTTCCAAAGGTTCTTCCATTCATTAGAATTTCATATCTTAATGTGTTGTATTTAAAATAACCTTATTTTAGAATGGGCTTCCCTGGTGGCTCAGAGGTAAAGATCTACCTGTCAATGCAAGAGACACGTGTCCAATCCCTCAGTCAGGACGATCCCCTGGAGAAAGGAAGGGCAAACCACTCCACTATTCTTGCCTGGAGGATTCCATGGACAGAGGAGCCTGGCGGGCTACAGTCCATGGGGCCACACAGAGAATAGTTTTAGATTCACAGGCAAGTTGTAAAGATTCACACACAGTTCCCATAGGCTCACACCCAGTTTCCTCACTGACATCAGATAGTAGTATGGTACATTTGTCATAATTTATGAATTTATATTGAGACATTGTTATTAACCAAAGTCCTTATCATGTTCAGATTTCTTCTGTTTTTACCGCATGGCCTTTTTCTTTTCCAGGATGCTGCTGAAATTATACAGTAGTTGAAACTAGTTCAGGGTGATTTCAGGAAAGTATATATGCCATATTTGTCTTCTCAGTTCTTTAGCACCTGCAGAAACTTCCAGTTTCCCCAGGGTAGGACGGAATGTGTACCTACAGAAGATGGCTTCCTCACATCTTGGGTTGGCCCACTGTCAAGCCTGTTGCAGTGGCTGAGGTTTGGTGGCACAATAGGGAGACCTCCCTGTACAGCCAGGAGTCTGGGGGTTCAGGAGGCTAATCCCCTGCCCTGTTCTGACCTGGCAGTGGGATGAGGGAGCATTAAAAGGCTCAGTGTCCTGGGGTTCACTGGTAAAACATATTTACCCTCCCCAGCTTCAGAGGCGAGCCTGACTGATCTAAGGCAGTAGGTCTCAGACATAAGTAATCCACCAGAACCAGCGACAAACTTGTTAAAACACAAACTTTTGGCCCTCTAGAGTTTCAGATTCAGTAGGCATGGGTGAGGCGCAAGAATCTGTGTCTCTGACAGGTCCCAGGAGCTGTTTCTGCTGGTCGGTTGGGGTGAGGGTGTGTGCATCACAGTATGAGGCCCTTTCCTAAGCCAGTCAGTTTATGGCATTACCCTGGTGACTGCTAGTCTAGGGGTGGGCAGGTGACCTAACCCAGTGGTTCTCTGCTCTGGCTATCCATTAGAATCAGCTGGAAGCTTCTAAAAATGACCTCCAGCTGGGCCCCACCCCTGACTAATAAATAATTCCAGTGAAAAGGCCTACGTATTGCAGTTTCAAAGATAAAATAGAGAATAAATAATATATCATCATCATCAATTAATAAATAAGTGACACAGCACTCTAGGTGATTTTAACTTGCAGCAGTACTGAGAACCACTGATCTGCTTGAAAGGAATTCATATTCCTTTCAGGGATTATGAAGGAAGGGATCTCATTTTCTTGCTGAACATGGGAAAGGAAACAGACAGCTCCGTGGCCTCTGACAGCCGTCGCGTCACCATGAAGGGAGCCAGGCTCAGAAGGTAGCCAACACAGAGGAAGGCAGAATACGGTGTGGAAAGAATTTGGGACCTTGCTGACATCCCAGAGCAGTTTATCTTGCCATTCCAGGAGTCTGTCCTACCTCTAGGCTTCCAGTTATTTGAGATAATGCATTTCCTCATTTCTAAAGTCAACTTCAAGTCATGGTTTTCAGTTACTCACTGTCAAAAAGATAACACCAGAGAAATGGTCACCTTGTAGCCATAATAAGTCCATCTGTCCATCCGTTCCATCACTCAGTCGTGTCCGACTCTATGCGACCCTGTGGACTGTAGCCTACCAGGCTTCTCCATCCATGGGATTCTCCAGGCAAGAATACTGGAGTGGGTTACCGTTTCCTTCTCCAGGGGATCTTCCCAACCCAGGGATCGAACCCGGGTCTCCCGCATTGGAGGCAGAAGCTTTAACCTCTGAGCCACCAGGGAAGCCCAGCCGTAATAAGTAGTGCACACTTTTTTTTTTACTTTAGGCCGTGCTAGGTCCTCATTGCTGTATGGGCTTTTCTCTAGTGACACTGAGCAGGGGCTACTCTCTAGTTGCAGTGTGCAGGCTTCTCATTGCAGTTGCAGAGCATGGGCTCTAGGGCACTCGGGCTTCAGTAGTTGCAGCTCCTGGGTTGTAGAGCACAGACTCAGCCATTGTGGCACACAGGCTTAGTTGTTCTGTGGCATGTAGGATCTTCCCAGAGCTGGGATCGAACCCATACTAGTTCCCTGACCAAGGATTGAACCTGGGCCCCCTGTGTTGGGAGTGTTGAGAGCACTGAGTCTTAGCCACTGGGCCACCAGGGAAGTCCTAAAATATATATATATATTTAAAAGTATAGATTGTTTTTCCTACTTAAAACAAATCTTTAGTTCTTCCATGTGCTGGTCATTGGTTTGTTGGTGTTCAGTACAGTCCCTGCCATCCTGTGTGCTGGTCGGTTGGAGGTGGCTGGGATCCTGTGAACTGCATCTCCCAGACTCCCTTGCCAGCTGGCCTAGTTAAATGCTGCCAGTGGGAAGCACTGGTGGGAAACCAGATGAAATGAGGGAAGGAGAGACCCTCCATTTAAAAAAAAGCTTCTGACAGTGGCTGGAAGTGGCCTTCAGTAGTTCAGCAATAGCATCCCTGGTTGGGACAGTGGCCAGTGCCAACAGCATCAGCAGCTTTCTGCAGTGTTAGATGCCAGAACACTGGGCTCTGAAAACATTGCCATCTCTCTGTTTCATCTTCAGCCTTTGGAGTAGTCCAGAGGCTTCCCACAGATGCTTATCTCTAGGTTACCACATCTTCTCCTTTTGGCTGCTCCAACCTTTCCACACCTCTGCAACTCATTCCTTAGGTTAAATTCCCTCCACATGAAATACCTAGAATGGTTTCTGTTTTCCCAGCTGGACACTGACTGACATGTGTAATCTCAGTTCCCACACTGGAGTCACAACAGCGCCTCTCAATTTGACTGCCAAGTTGTCACTGCAAACCCTGCTCTTCTTCCTGTCTCACAGCCACAACCAGTCCAGACTGCCATCATTTCCCAAGCGGATCACTGCAACAGCCTTCTCTTGGGGCTTCCACTTGCCACTTGCGCCACATCAATCCATTCTCTATACAGAAGCTGGAGCAATTTCCCTTCCTAAATAAGGTGGCATCACTCTGCTTTGTAAAATCTCTGCACTTAAAATCCAAGTTCATTAACGTGGCCCAGGAACCGGTTCATTGTTCCTCGTCTTCTTCACCCACCGTGATCCAGTCACACAACTTTTTTTGCTGTTCTTGAAACAAGCCAAGCTCTCTTTTCTACCTTAGTAAGGCTGCATGTGCTGTATCTTCACCTTGGAATACACTTTCCCTACCCTCCAGAAAGGAAGCTTCTCATCACTTCCTCCATGCTATTTCTTCCAAAAGGCCTTCTTTATCACCCAAATAAGAGGAGGCGTGGCCCATCTCAGCTGCTTCCTGTTTATTTCCTTTTTGGTGCCTATCAAAACTTGACTTTTTTTTTTTTTGGTTTGAATCTACTTTACATCTATTCCTCCCAGGAGTCTGAGAGCAGGAATGGATTCACCACAGCAACCCTGACCCAAAACAATGCCTGACACAGTCAGATGTTCACCATACCCTGCATGAATGCACTGCATACTTAACTGTTTCTATATTCATGCACAGAACTCAAGGAAATCTGATTTTCACAATATATGATTTTTTCAATATATATATATATAATATATAGCCACATATATTTAAACCTAACTTCATTGCTTGTTTTATGTGATTGGAATCTTTCCTGTCACGCTGGTTTACTCCCCACCTTCCTCAAAATTTCTCCAAACTCCCCCAGCAGCAGCAGGTGTTTGCCAACTGGCAAAAAAGGAGACAAACTGAAAGTGAATACCCAGGCAATTTATAGAAGATAAGAACTGTTTAGAGACTTCCTGCCTCTAGAACACTGATAGGCTTCGAGAATGATCCGGGAATTCCCAGTGGCATATTGCCATCTTCCCATTAAACATGGGGTGAATAGTAGCTGTGTGGCATGTCACGTCAGACGCCAGAAGAGCCAGGGAGAGGAAACAACTCTGGAGTTAGGGTGGCTGGTCCCAGCTTCTGAGGGGTGCCTCAAGGGCCGAGGTAACTAGCCTGACGAGGACAGGGAGATGGACGAGATGGATGGAGGCGCCTGGACATTAGCTGCAAGGGTCGGTCTTCAGCTGACAGCGCGAGTGGTTCTGAAGTCATGAGGAGAAGTTAGGGCGTGCATGGGAGGGGTTGTACAGCACTGGGGACTTGCAGTTGAACACAGAGTAGTAGTCAATCTCAAAGGAGTGAGCATATCAGAATAGGCTGGGAAACTTTTTTTTCACTGAAATATACCTGATTTACAATGCTGCTTTAGTTGTCGGTGTATAGCAAAGTGGTTCAGACATAGATCTGTATCATCTATTCTTCTTCAGATTCTTTGCATTATACGTTATTACAAAATATTGACTATAGTTCCCCTGTGCTATACAGTAGATCCTGGTTATTTATTTTTTATATACTAAACACCTGTGGAACTTTTTCACACTTTCAACCTTGATCCGTGTCCATATTATTGAAATATGTTGCTTGCTCAGTCATGTCTGACTCTTTGCAACCCCCACGGACTGTACCCCGTCAGGCTCCTCTGTCCATGGCATTCTCCAGGCAAGAATACTGGAGTGGGTAGCCATTCCCTTCTCCAGGGGATCTTCCCCACCCAGGGATCAAACCTGGGTCTCCTGCAATACAGAAAGATCCCTCACCCAACCCTATATCCCTCCATATCCCTCTTCCACTCGCATCACCATGGAGCAAACCCGTGTCACTGCAGGAGTGTTTCTTGTCTCCTCAGTGAGTTGCAGCGGGAATACCCTGGTTTTGTTAGGCCTGAAGCTAATGCAGTTTTAGGGGACCTCTTTAAGAAAAAATAAATTAAAAATATCGGCAAGCCAATACAATACACTCAACACACCCCAGTGCCACAGATCTGCGTCTTTCTTGATAATAACCACTTATTATTTCACTGTATGAATGCACTGTAATTGATTTATCCATTTCCCAACTGATTGATCCATAGGTATTTCCAGCCTTTTGCTATTACGTGCAGCACTGCCATGAGTACCTTTGTACCCAAATCTGTTCCCACACTCGGGAGCATATCTGTGGAGCAAATTACTAGGAGTAAAAATCACTGGGTGAAAGGGTTTGCATATGTGTAATTTTGATAAATACTATCAAGTTACCCTCTATAAAAATTGTTCCAGTTTATATGCTTACCAGCAGGATATGAGGGTTACTGTTTGCATAATTGCAAATATTATTTTTGTTTAATCTTTGCCAATCCAATAGATACAAAAGTATCTCTTTCACTCTTTTTTTTTTTTTTAACCAAAGGTGAGTTTGAGTACTTTCTTACATGTTTGAGCAACATATGTGGGTGGCTTGCTTGGTGAATTGTTCATATCTTTTGCCCATTATTTTTTTTTCACATTAGACCAATAGCCCCATTGATTTTTTTTTTAGGAAAAGCCTTTATATTTTCAGGAAGTCAGTCATGTCATAGCTAATATGCAAATACTTTCCCAGGTTTTTTCTACTTTTGACTTGGCTTATGGGTGCTTTGTCATCAGAGGTGTTTTTTCTTTTTTTCTTTTCAGTGTCATCAAATTTAACCTCCCAAGAGGGAGCTATTTTAGCTATTCTGGTAGGGAAGGCTACTCTAGCAAGGTGGCACTTGAGCTGAAACCTAAATTTCATGCAGAGATCAGGAGACAGAGCCCTGGTCAGAAGGCTCTCAGGCAGGAACGTGCTTGGTGTGTTAGCAATGAAAGGAGTCCCAGCAAACTGAGCTGAAGACAGAAATAGCATGGAATGAAGTTCAAGAACAAAACAGGCCCAGGCAGCGATGGCTGTGAAGGCCAGGGAAGGAAGTGTGGCCCAGCTTTAGGGCCCAGAAGGGAACCGAAACCAATAGAAAAACTGATAGGAAGGCAATTTTAAATTCTACATTATTAGATGAACATTCTAATAATTATCACAGTCCACCATGGCATCGGCTCCAGGAATATTTATGGGTGAGTTTCCTGTCCCTGGCATTTTTTAGGCATAAGTATAACGCACCTAGATGCAAACACTGTAGAGGAAATTTAAGTATTAGATGGGAGTTTGACCAAGTGGCATTCATCATATAGACCCTTGCTTTATTTTTTTAAATTAACTTAATTATTTTAATTGGAGGCTAATTACTTTACAATATTGTGGTGGTTTTTGCCATACACTGACATGAATCAGCCACGGGTATATGTGCTCCCCATCCCAAACCCCCCTCCCATTCTATCCCCACCCCATCCCTCTGGGTTGTCCCAGTGCACTGGCTTTGAGTGCCCTGTTTCAAGCATCGAGCCTGGACCGGTCGTCTGTTTCACATGTGGTAATATCCATGTTTCAATGCTATTCTCTCAAATCATCCCACCCTCGCCTTCTCCCACAGAGTCCAAAAGTCTGTTCTTTACATCTGTGTCTCTTTTGCTATCTCGCGTATAGGGTCATCACTACCATCTTTCCAAATTCCATATATATGCATTAATATACAGTATTGGTGTTTTTCTTTCTGACTTCTTTTGACTTTTCTCATGACTTCTCTCTCTTCCTGTTTTCTTAAATCCCCCCTTCCTTCCTTCCTTCTTTCCTCCCTTTTTCTTCCTTCCTTCCTTTCTCTTTCTCCTTTTCTTCTTTCTTTTCTTTCTCTTCTACTTCCCTTCCTTTCCTTCTTTCTTTCCATTATCTTCTCCCACGTGACAGTCTGCCAGTGGTTTATTCTTGGCTCCGCTAGCATTAAAGGCCACAGTGACAAATCACTTTCTATTTCCAGTGACACCTGTTTACAGTTAGGCCTCGTGTGCACCTGGCACTGGAACTCTCTTTGACCCAGAAGCCCCTGAGGACAAGAAACACATCTTTTCCCTCCTGCATTGTATCCTGGTTCAGAGACATGGACCTGCTCGGCGCTCAATAAACAGGCGATATCACTATGCCATCATAGGCTATATCTGCAAAATGACTAAGTGCAGACTGTATACTTTCTTTCTGATGGTTGAGATCTGTGAACAAGGAGGACAAAGATAGGCCTGAGAAGTCAAGGCGTGAAACAGATTTGAGAGCCTCCCTATAAACGAGGTAAAGCCACAGTTATGGATGGGATCGCTAAGTCAGAGTGCCAGGGAGAAGGTATGGAGGGGGAAGAAAAGAGAGAAGACACCCCTGAGATTTCCAGCCTAGGAACACCTTCAAAATTTTAGGCAGACGATGTCACATAACACCAGATATGGAGAGGGGCCAGGATAGGAGGTAACACTGGGATGAGAAGGAATAAAAGAAAAAGAGGGCGGAGCAGGCTATCCTCAGAACCTGGCACTAGAACTCAGGCAACCCAGTGGTGGACACAGAGGGAGAGGGGTCGGAGGCGTTTACACTAGGCCAGCGCCTGCACTAGGAAGACCAGAAACCACCGAGGCCTTTACATATTTTGCTTCGCTTAATTTCACAGCAGCTCTGCAAATTACAAAGTATTATTCTTGTTTTATACTTGTGGAAACGGAGGTTCAGAGAAGTGACTTCCCCATAGTCACACAGTTGGTGAGTGACGGAGCTGGGATTTATGCCCAGTTTGATTACCAGGCCTCACTCCTTCCAAACCATCAAAATAGAAGTGAGTTTCCCCTACTACTGCAAGCCATTGGCTAGACAGCCCAAGAAGAGTACAGGAGGTCTCCAAGTGAGGGTAGGAGGTGCCCTCCACCAGGGGGAACTGGGCTGGCAGATGTGCTCTGTTCTTGGCAGAAGGAAAAGAAGAATGCAGTACCACCATGTTCTCAGCTTCTCTCTACGACCAGGTCAACAATATGTTTGTTCTAGAGCTGTGTTTAATCCAAATAACAGCCTAGTGTTTCCTCAAAGGAAGACAGCAACATGCTTCGTTTAGAGCCACTGATTTTTTTTTTTTTCCCAGTTTCTTATTCCCCTGGCATCACATTTTCTCGGACCATCTCTCATCCATACACAGCAACCAATGCAAATTTGGAATTGGGATCCTACACAGAGGGAGAACACCCACTAGGGAAATAAACCCCCAAATCCTTTTTTATTACATGGATTTAGTTGGAGATGGGAGTGGTCCTGCTTCCAAGACACTGCAGTACCTACAATTAGGCACACCAGCGTAAAGCATCCTAAATTATATGATTTACTCACTAACTTACTTTACAAAATCTAGTTTAGCCTGGTCATAAGACAATCGCCTCATGTATAAAGTTACCTAGAATTTAGTACATTTTTTGAGTTGCTCCAATTTTTTTAGCTCACAATTATTATTATCTGTCCTTTGACACTGATTTTAATAATAGACAGTTCACTGAACCCAGGTGTTTTGAACTTTAGTGGTACAGGTCCTTTCAATGAGCCCTGATACTTGGTTAAGGAATGTGTGATGTCTCATGCAAGCAGGTTTCCTTAAGACAAACCACTCTTGAAAACAAGTTAGAAGTTTTTGTCTTTAATTTCTGTTTTAGACATGTTATAAACATGCAAATTTATTTCCCAGTTGATTCAATCTGCCATCTCTAAATCTTTAGGGAGAATTACAGAAATGGAGATAAAGTCTTGGTAATTTATTCAATTTTATCACTTCTACTGATCCCATAAAAAGACTCCATCTGTCAAATTATACTTTAAAAAAAATCCTTTTATAATTTTCTTTATATGGGTATGTTGAAAACGAGTAGTTTAAGTATCTGTGTCATGAAAACTATTGACGTTCCAATAAAATCTGTTCTTTCTAAATTATCTGTTCTTTAGCCTGTTTTGAGAGGAAACTTTAGCTTCTATCATTTGTTTATAATTTGCTTGTGCAGCTTGGGATTTATTGCTTCGGGTGAATATATTATGGCATGTTTGGGAAGCACAGAATAAAATATTCTTATGTTAACACATTCTGTGATTTGGATACCAATCTATAATCAGTACATCTTTCTTTTTAAAATTTCTGCTGCCTTGGTTTTATTGAAAGCACAAATAGTGAGCATAAAAAAAAAAGAGAGAAAACCTAGCTGAATCCCATCTTTTATCATATATTTTAAACCTTGTTTCTGTAATCACAGGCTGTGTGCATACCAATGTACCTGAACATCTGAGCCCCATTAGAGAAACACCCCAACGCCACTGGCGGGAATTTTCTGATTTCTAATCTCAATTGGACCTTCCTCGTATTAATCTTTGGTCAGCTTTCTCATCCTCTCAATGACTGTTCCAGAGCTTCACTTTTCTCTTAAGGCCCAACCTAGGACTGTGAGACAAAATACAAAATACCCAATTAAAATGGAATTTTAGATAAACTATGAATACGTCTAGTGTTAAGTGTGTTCCATGCAATATTTACTATGTTCCCATTTTTATTTGCTAAACCTGACAACCCTACTACTCCTAAATTCTCTTCCTCCCCCTCGTAGCCAACTCTGTCTCATGGTAAATCTGAAGTCATTAGCAGGAACTGCCTCAACTTCCTGTCATCTCCTCTTTGGACTCACCTACTTTAAGACACACCTCCACCTCTCTCTCTCCCACCCCGGTGCATTGCTATTCAAGATCACCCTCCTGGGAATTCCCTGGTGGTCCAGTGGTTTAGGACTCAGGGGTCCAGGTTCGATCCCTGGTTGGGGAACTAAGATCCTGCAAGCCGCACAACACAAACAACAACAAAAATGACCACTCTCCTTCTCCAGCCATCTCCCATCTCCCCATCTCCAATGTGAGGGGTCCTGACCCTAAAGAGCTGAGCTGTCCTACATGATGAAGGCATCTTACAGAGCCCTGCACTGGATGCCTGTGTTTAATGGAGGAGCAGGTTTGAAATGCTGAGGGCCAGAAGCTAGTCTGGCTGAACTGTATAGCTCATATAGAAAAGAAATCTGATGGTTTCTCTAGGTTCAACATCAACCTTAAACATTTACATCATGGCATTATCAATAATGTTTGTGATGCTGGAAAAAAAAAACTTTCTGAACCATCAATTTTTGAAAGTTTAAACAACTATACTGGAGGAAAGAGTGAATTACCTTTCTATTTACTCTGTGGAAAATGATTATTACAAAACCATTGTCACATTCAGCTCAGTTCAGTCACTCAGTCATGTCCGACTCTTTGTGACCCCATGGACTGCAGCACGCCAGGCCTCCCTGTCCATCACCAACTCCCGGAGCATACTCAAACTCATGTCCATTGAGTCAGTGATGCCATCCAACCATCTCATCCTCTGTCGTCCCCTTCTCCTCCCTCCTTCAATCTTTCCCAGCATCAGGATCTTTTCCAGTGAGTCAGCTCTTCGCATCAGGTGGCCAAAGTATTGGAGATTCATCTTCAGCATCAATCCTTCCAATGAATATTCAGGAGTGATTAAAATCTATGACATCAAAAATTTAGAGGAAACATATTCTAGAGGTATTTAAAAGAATTAATTAATTTTTAAAAATTATATGACCTTCTAGATTTTGTGATATCTGTGGTGTTTAACCGAAAAACACTGTAATTGTCAATTCTTTTCTCATTCCAAATAAGTATTTGCTCTTTTAACTTATTTTGTATTTATAACTTCATACTTCCTACAAAATTTATGATGTTGTAAAGATGGTCCCCACTATTCTGTGGACTTCAAGGTTCCATCGAAACCTGGATCCATCCCTGTGTGGAGGAGCCCCAGACGAGGAAGTGTAACTGAGTCATCATCAATCAAGGTGAAAAATTCACAGAGTCCACAGGTGGGAAGGGGAACAGACAAAAGATCTAGAAAATCCCTTGAGAGAAACAAGCAGCAAACTGAAAAATTCCAGAAAGGAAAGGCGGCCAGAAACTGCCTTTGCCAGTTCTTGACGCATTCCTGGAGTTCTCCTCGCTGACAAGTCAGGGTCAGTTTGAGAGAAACGGCCCCTCTTCCTTGACTCAGCCTTCAAGTCACATTCTTCGGGATTCCTTCCCTCTTAGACTGGTCTCATCTATTTCCATGTGTCTAATCAACATCTGGAATCTAATGGCTGTCAACTTTCTATCTCTCCGTCTCGCCTCTCTCCAGCTTCATTCTCACAAGGAACTCTTCTGAGCATGTTCCCAGCTCACAGGGGCCCCTTGAGCTTCCATTTTGAGCAGTGTGTTCCTGATTCCTGGCCATAGTCAGTTGGGTCATGACAGTCATCTGACCCAGGCTAGGCCAGTCAGAATCTCCTTTTCTAACAATTGGGAGAAAGACAGCAAAAGAGTCAGTGACTTTCCTTCTCCAGAGAGCTGGTGGAAAGGGTAAGGGCAAGCCTCTCCCATAGCAGAGAACCAGAAGACCAGAATGCAGGGAAAGAAAGAGCTGATGCTCAAGAAGAAGCAGAGCACATCCCTAGTGAGAGCAGTCCCCAGATTTCTAGGTCTTTGTGTCAAGAACCCCAGGATGCCATTGACAAGACACCTCTGTATTCCCATAACACATTTCCCATTTTAGCTTCAGAGTGTGAACTGATTTCTGATACTTTAACAAGAAAGCTATTTATAACGAGCTGTTACATTAGAGCTGTTACAGCCTCTAGGTCATTCCACAAACTCAGATTAATCAACTCAAATGCATTAACAAAGAGAATTCTCCTTTCCAAACAGAGGAAATCTTGTAGGACTCATTTGAGGACACTTGCAAATTTCTTTTCTAGGTAGAATTTTTGAAGATCACTTCAATATGATTTGAGAAAACTTCACTGTTAAATATCATATCAGCTTGACTACAGTCATTTGGATCACAGGCCAGCTTTTTCCTTGTAGACATATAACTTCATATAAATTGGATTTCCCTATAGGAGAGTAAGCTTATTCCAACTTCTCTAGAGTGGTAGAATGAGCTTCAAATTAGTAAAAAATTATCCTTGTGAGTTTTACCAATAATAATCATAGGGAATATTTTTTTAACAGGGTATAATATGTGGAGAAGACTCTTGAGAGTCCCTTGGACTGCCGGGAGATCCAACCAGTCCATTCTAAAGGAGATCAATCCTGGGTGTTCATTGGAAGGACTGATGCTAAAGCTGAAACTCCAATACTTTGGCCACCTCATACGACGAGTTGACTCACTGGAAAAGAGTCTGATGCTAGGAAGGATTGGGGGTGGGAGGAGACGGGGACAACAGAGAATGAGATGGCTGGATGGCATCACCGACTCGATGGACATGAGTTTGAGTGAACTCTGGGAATTGGTGATGGACAGGGAGGCCTGGTGTGCTGTGATTCATGGGCTCGCAAAGAGTCGGACACGAATGAGCGACTGAACTGAACTGAATATGTGGAATATATGCAAAAAAAGCCTTTATTTGAATTTTTAAAGAACTGCCATAACCTCACAATGTAATAACATGGTATTGTTTTGATTACCATCATTTTCTAAAATGACAGCACAAGTACATCTTAACATAAGAATGTGCAGGAAAATGTACTTGCGTTAAGTGTAAAATTGTAGTAAAATTGTTACTCTCAAAAATTCTTAGGGAAGAGAAACATTTAAAATATTTGTTACAAGATGTCTATGCTAGAATAGTTAATTGCAGCATTATCTACAAACTGGAAACAATCTCAGTGTCCAAAAACAGGATGTTGGTTAAGTTATAGGATTCTATGCAGCTATTAAAAATGATGATGCAGGTTTATAATTGTAATGGAAGGGACAAGTGCCAGTTAGATGGAACCACATCTCTGGTGTAAATGTGCCAGCCAGGAGGCACCACTGCACCAAGTTCATAAATTGGCTGAAGATTCTTTCAGATGTTCCTAACTTTCCCAGCCCTTTGGTTCTCAGGCATCTGCCCCAATTATTGTTTGAGTCAGTTTTCTGTCTATGTAGGCACATTCCAAAGTTTAAATGCATTTTTTTACTCTTGGCCAAAAATTTAGAACATGCCATGAACTCATTTTAAACTTGTATAAATATATGAAAGAGAAAAAAAAGGAAGATTTTTTTCTAATCTCACTTTTTAAAAAATTGAAGTATAGTTGATTTACAATATTGTGTTAGTTTCTGGCACAAAGCAAAGTGTCAATCCCATGTTTGTAACATAAGTATGAAAATAAATAAATTCTGTGTGAATCTGAAAATTCAAATGATGATTGTCAAAATATAAATGGCAATGCTTTTCTTTGGGTAAATTATTTGAATTTCTATATTTTTGTATTATCTCACTTTGTCTTGTTTTTCACAATGCATACATGTTACCTTCATATTTAGAACCAATAGTAGTAGTGTTTTCATTTTGAAAAATCTCTTTATTTCTGGATGGTAGAATCAAAGAATTTTGATGTAGAAGGGACAGTAGAGGTTTCCCTAATCTAACTCTCACTGGTACCCACTCCTACCACCAGTGCTGGGATCTTTTCTGGAGGTTTCTAACAGCCAATGATCCATTTCCTCTATTTAGAAAGGGAATAGAATTTAGAGAAAGATGGATCCCTTTGAGGCACTAGGGTGTGGTGAGATTCGAAGAACATGGCTGTATCCTCATGGTAAAGTGCTCTATGAGGCAGGGAGCATGCCATGTGTTCTCCCTAAAAGGAGTAGGGAGAAGTTTACAGAGAAAAGTGAGGAGAGTGGGCACTTGAAAAGATGGAGAGAAGTTGGGACCGCCACCACCATCTTGAGAGGGGCTGGCTGGAGGCCGTTCTACCTAGTACACCATGGGACCCTTTATCGGTTATTGTCCTGTGATGTCACAGCTCCTTCCGTCTCTTCCGTTTCGCCTTCTCTCACTCCAATTTGTTGGTGAAAATCAAAGAGTGAGTTATGTATCTGAATGGACGTGCTGCAAAACAGACAGCAGAACTGAAAGCTGGCACAGAGACTCAGCAATAACCATGAGAAAGGAATTCGGTGAGCTCTGGGGCACACCTTGGGACGTGAACCTGGTGGAAATGCAGAGATGAGGACAAGTCAACCTCCCTCCACGGGCAGAGCCTCTGAGACATCTGGGTCACATGAGGCGTGATTTCTCAGCTCGCTCTCTGCCTCCTAGCAACTCAAAATCTGCTCCTGTAGGTCACATTCCTTGATCCTACTCTGTACCAAGGCAGAGTCAGTATGATCCGTGTTCCAAATGAAAGATAAAGGAAAGATAATACCCTTGAAATATTAAACCAAAGTAATGTTCATTTCTCATAAGTGATGTTGTCCTACAACCCCTCACTCATTGAATCAACGGGTTTGAGTACTTCTGGGAAAGGCTGAATATTCAACTAGAACAACAATTACTCAGCTTAGACTGTCAAACCAAACTTCTTAAGTGCACAGTAAGATAATTCCAGGTTTTATTCAAAGGAAAAAAGATCTTACCTAAATTCTAAAACTTTCCTTTTTCAACACCCATGTAAGAGCAAAGCTGGGGGTCTGAGCACAGAGCTTTACTGGAAAGCTGCGGTCTTTACACTGGCCTGTGTGCACCCCTGGTGTGGGGGGCCATGGAGACTAAGGGAAGAATTTTAAGGGAACAGTTTTGGAAACTGTCAACTTCCAAGTGACTTCTTTCCTAAAATGAACCTGCCCTTAGAATTGGCAGATTAACCTGCCTTTTCAAATTGTTCTCCTCCTTTACAAAAGAAAATCATACCTTTCACCATCTAGAATCCTAAAATAGTTTATTGCTTCAGGATGCAAAACTCTCTAGGTCACCAAATGACTGGACAGTTGGAGAATGCATGCCCCAAAGGAAAGTTCTTTGAGAGTAGCGTCAGGTGCATTCACAGTAAAATCCTGAGGGTCACTGAGTCTTATTTCATCCAGACTGTAGAGTCACAGACAGCTCACTGCCTCATCTATTTGCATCTATGTATTAGAATTCAGAAGTGATATGGTTGCCATGAGGATGTATACTGAAACACTGACTTAAATTGAGAAATAAAATCAAGACTTGTTCTGACAGAAAGTATGATGATCTGGCTTATTGGCTAGACAACAAAAACTGATTTTGCCAGTTAGGTTCTGCATAAATGTCTTCCAGATAGTAAATGAGCAAAATCTAATGTTCTAAGGTTTTTACATAAAAGTACATTTAGAATATGTAAGTAAAATACACCAGAGATTACATCTTTTGCTATTATCAAACTTAGAATAAAAGAAATTTAGATATCAAGCTAAATATGTTCAAGTTTCTCAGAACTCTTTTGAAAAGTATTAGAAGAAAAAGTTTGCTAAAAGCCAGTGTGCAGAGGCAGAATAGGATGGACGGGCACTTTGGGTTAGACAAAAAGGTAAAGGAAGGAAAGAAGTGGTGAGGTCAGGAGGTCAGATGTTAAAGTGAGGTAAAGGGTAAAAGGTCAGCTGTGAATGTGGGAGGTCCCCTCCACCCCTACCCTGGGGCAGACATACAGATCCAATGGGTATAGGAAGAAGTAGGAGTGAACAGATAAATTTGGGAGAATCCAGTGTTCTCCAGAAAATAGTAGGTCAGGAAGTTATCAAGCATCTTAGCCCCACAATAACATGAAATAACCACAGGGTAGTGGAAATGGTGGCAAAATACTGTTAGTTTGAGATCTCTCTGAAAGACCACCAAACTGGACTCCCTGAAGTGGCTGTGTGGTGTGGAAGAAACTCCCACAGTTCCACACAACCCATAACAGATGTACAAGGATTGTATGTGCTTAGTCACTCTGTCGTGTCCGACTCTTTTCAACTCCATGAACTGTATGTAGCCCGTTAGGCTCCTCTGTCCATGGGGATTCTCCAAGCAAGAATATTGGAATGGGTTGCCATGCCCTCCAGCAGGGGATCTTCCCAACCTGGGAATCCAACTCAGGTCTCCTGCATTGTAGGCAGATTCTTTATCAGCTGAGCTCCCAGAGAACTGGATGTTAGGAATGGCCTGGTCTTCAGGGAAGATGGCAGAAGTTCCCAGGTACAGTCCTCCTCTTTTCCTCTAGCCCCTTCCTGTGTCCTGATGTCATCTAGGGAGAAGGAAGGAGACCCATACTGAAGGAAACCCTGCAGGAGATGGTTTTAAACCAGTCACAGGACATCCATCCTGCATTTACGAGTCAACAATTCAGATAAGCAATTGTTTTTTCAACAGAGTAAATCACAGAGTCATTGAGTCTAGAGCCTGATGGAGCTTAAAAAGATTGCTTGGCCCTCTGCTCTCATTTGATAATAGGGAAGCTGCAGCCCAGGATGATGAAGGGAGCTGTGTCTGGGAGTCCACATCAGAAGTGGTGGTTCTCATGGTTCACCTTAAGACAGGGTCTTTGTACTGATTTGTTGGTGCTAGCCTTCTAACACTTTTCAGAACATGGATTCTCCCCATTGGGTTTTAGTGCTCTGCAGTGTGTCCGGAAGACCTTTAGGTTGACCCCTTGGGGATATCCAGGAACACTTGACATTTTATACTAGTTAACCACACATGAAGAGAACAACAGTGAAACAAACTTCAGAAGGATTGGTGTCAGGACTTATGGAAACACTTTACAACAGCACTGCCCAATGGAAGCTTTGGCAACATTGGAAGTGTTCTTATCAGCACCACCCAGTACTATGGCCACCAGCTCTGAGGCTACTGAGCGCCAGAAACGTGGCTCGTGAGAGTGGGGAGCTATATTTTAAATTGTATTTAATCTTAATTACTCTTAATTTATATTTAATCACAAGTGGTTAGTGGATACTGTACTAGACAGCACAGCTCTATCAGTTCAGTTCAGTTCAGTTCAGTCGCTCAGTTGTGTCCGACTCTCTGTGACCCCATGAATCACAGCACACCCTGTGATGGCCTCCCTGTCTATCACCAACTCCCGGAGTTCACTCAAATTCATGTCCATCGAAGAGGTGATGCCATCCAGCCATCTCATTCTCTGTCGTCCCTGTCTCCTCCCGCCCCCAACCTTTCCCAGCATCAGAGTCTTTTCCAGTGAGTCAACTTGTCGCATGAGGTGGCCAAAGTATTGCAGTTTCAGCTTTAGCATCAGTCCCTCCAATGAACACCCAGGATTGATCTCCTTTAGAATGGACTGGTTGGATCTCCTTGCAGTATAAGGGACTCTCAAGAGTCTTCTCCAACACCACAGTTCAAAAGCATCAATTATTCGGCACTCAGCTTTCTTCACAGTCCAACTCTCACATCCATACATGACCACGGGAAAAACCATAGCCTTGACTAGACAGACCTTGGTTGGCAAAGTAATGTCTCTGCTTTTTAACATGCTGTCTAGGTTGGTCATAACTTTCCTTCCAAGGAGTAAGCGTCTTTTAATTTCATGGCTGCAATCAGCATCTGCAGTGATTTTGGAGCCCAAAAAAATAAAGTCTGACACTGTTTCCACTGTTTCCCCATCTATTTCCCATGAAGTGATGGGACCAGCTATAACATTCATAAAAATAAGGTATCTTTTCTTTTTCATCACAATTATCAGGAAATTGGTTGAAACTAGTCATTTTTGGTCTATATGACAATGTTTTCTTCAGATCTATCATCCCCAATTCATGAAAAGACAGTCCTTTACATTGTGCCAAAACAGTAGTCATTCCCTGGAAGACCAAGCACAGTCCTCTGAATGCTTAAGGGTAAGAATTAATGTTAGTCTCTGGACCAACACTTACTGGTATTTTCATTTCTTTAGTTTTTATTTACTTGGGGCATCTGTGAGTAAATGAATAATTTCAAACTTTCAAAGTTACAGTTTCACAGTCACATTGTCAACTTTAATAGCTTTAATTTCTAAGTAATTTGCCCCTAATTTCCCTTCCTTTTCAAATGACACCAGGTCTTTGAAAGTGTTAGTCACTCAGTCGTGTCCAAACCTTTGCAACCCCATGGACTCTAGCCCGCCTCTGTCCATGGGATCCTCCAGGCAAGAATATTGGAATGGGTTGCCGTTCTCTTTTCCAGACAATCTTCCCTGGGTCTCCTGCATTGCAGGCAGATTCTTTTACCCTTCGAGCCACCAGCTATATTGTCTATCTCTGTGTAACAAATTATTCTAGCACTTAGCAGCTTTAAACATCAACATTTTCATTACTACACAGTTTCTAGAGGTTGAGAATCAGGACACAGCTTAGTGGTATCCCCTGGCTCAGAGTGTCTCATGAAGATGTGCAAACGGGGACTCTAGACACCTCAAGGCTCAACTGGGAGAGGATCTGCTTCCAGGCTCTGTCCTATGGAGCCTGACAGGCCTCAGATCCCACTGATGGTTGACTAGAGGTATCAGTTCTTTGTCATGTAGGCCTTTGTATGGAGCTACTCAGAAGCTGGCATCTGCCCGGTGGCTGCCCTTGGTTCCTTACGACATGGGGCCCCTTCAGAGAGCCTCTTCCAACATGACACCTTGTTTCATCAGAGAGAAAGCAAGGAAAGCCAGAGAGAGAATATGAGCAAGCAATCAGTCTTCAGTAATCTAAGAAGTGACATCCCTTCACTGTTGCTGTACTTTTTTTTTCTTTTTTGTTAGAAGCAAGTCCTTAGGTGCAGCCTGTACTCAAGGGGAGGGGATTAGACGAGGGGTATATACCAGAAGGTAGAAATCATTGAGAATCATTTGAGAATCTGCTGTCCACAACTGCTTTAAAGAGAGCTCTTTTCCTAGCTAGTCTAATCTATCTTGTATCTTAGCTTCAAGGTCAGCTTTACCCAGAGTAAAGAATGTGGGTGAGTCCAATGTCACCCAGCTAGAAAGCAGAAGAACTAGAATCCAAGTCTCCTAAGTTTCTGATTAGTCTTCTGTTTTCCTTTGTAGATGATACTTTGTTAGGACTCCAGCAAACACACATGGATGCCAAGGAAAATCATTTTGACTTTAAAAAACAGGTAATAGCAAGAGAGTGCTATGACAGAGGTGATTTTAAAGAAAGATTAGTGAGAAGAGCCAAAAGAATCTTGAAAAGGAAGAATAAAGCTGGAGGTCTCACATTGCCTGATTTCAAGTTATATTATTAATACAAAGTTGTAGTAAGCAAACACAATGCTGCTGCTGCTGCTGCTAAGTCACCTCAGTCATGTCTGACTCTGTGCGACCCCATAGATGGCAGCCCACCAGGCTCCCCCGTCCCTGGGATTCTCCAGGCAAGAACACTGGAGTGGGTTGCCATTTCCTTCTCCAATGTGTGAAAGTGAAAAGCGAAAGTGAAGTCGCTCAGTCGTGTCCGACTCCTAACGATCCCATGGACTGCAGCCCACCAGGCTCCTCCATCCATGGGATTTTCTAGGCAAGAGTACTGGAGTGGCTTGCCATTGCCTTCTCCAAGCAAACACAATAATAGACACAAAGATACTAGGTACTAGCACAAGAGGTACTAGCATAATAACGGACACATAAATCAGTGGAGGTGGCTCAGACAGTAAAGAATCTGCCAGCAAAGCAGGAGAACCAGGTCAATGGAACAAACTTGGGAGCCCAGATATTAACCCCCTCACATATGGACAATTAATCTATGACAAAGGGGTAAAGGATATACAATGCAGAAAGGACAATTCCTTCAGTAAACGGTGCTGGGAAAACTGGACAGCTCCATGTAAAAGAACAAGCATTTAACTCATAACGGAATAAAGATCTGAATGTAGGACCTGAAGGCATAAAATTCCTAGAAGAAAACATGGGCAGTAAGAAAATGTCAGCCTTACTGATGTTTCTGTGGATCTGATTCCCAAGGCGAGGGAAACAAAAGCAAAAATAAACAGATTAAATTCCATCAAACTAAAAAGCCTCTGCACAGTGAATAAAACCATCACCAAAAGGAAAAGATAACCTACTGAATGGAAGAAGATATTTACAAATCATGTATTCATTGAGGGGTTAATATCCAAAATGTATAAAGAGCTCATACAACTCAATAACAAAAACCAAACAACTCAATTAAAAAACAGACAGAGACTCTGAATAGACATTTTTCCAAAGAAGACATACAGATGTCCAACAGACACATGCAAAGAGCCTCAGTATCATTGGTCAGAAGGAAAATGGTCATTTCCATTGGTTATTTGCATCAAACCACAATGAGATACCATTTCACACCTGTCAGAATGGCTATTATAAAAAAGACAACAAATAACAAGCATTGGCATGGATGTGTGCTGTAGGTGGGAAGATGAACTGGTATAGCCAGCATGGAAAACTGTATGGATGTTCCTCAAAAATTAAAAATAGAAATACCATATGATCCAGCAGCTTTCCTCCTGTGTATTTATCTGAAGAAAAGGAAAACACTAATTTGAAAAGACATAGGCACCCTGATGTTCACTGTCACATTATTTACAATAGCCAAGATATTAAAACAATTTAAATACCCCCTGATAGATGAATGGACAAAGAAGATAAATAGAAAAGAATATTACTCAGTCATTTAAAAAAAGGGACATCTTGCCATTTGTGACAATATAGATGGATTTTGAGGGTATTATGGTAAGTGAAATAAGTCAAACAGGGAAAGACAAATATTGTTATGAGTTCACTTACAAGGGAATGTAAAAAAATAAAGTAAATAAACAAACATAACTAAACAGAAACTGAGTCATAGATACAGAGAACAAACAGGTGGTTGCCCTAGGGCGGGGAGAGGAAAGAAACAGGTGGGGGAGATTAAGAGATAAATTTTCAGTTATAAGTCACAGGTATATTTTATACAGCTGAAGGGATATGGTCATTAATGCCGTAATAATTTTTTATGAGGACAGATGGTTACCAGACAATGTGGTGATCATTTCATAGTGTATTTAAATGTGGAATCACTACGCTGTCCACCTGAAACTAATATAATAATGTACATAAGGTATTTTTCAATAAAAAAGGAAAGATTAGTGTGATGAGTGTAAAATAGATTGCAGAAGGAAAGACTGTAAATTACAATAATTGCTATTTATTTACAATTAGTGCTGTTAATGGTCTACAGTTTTATACTTTGCTATTGTGAAAACACTCCGTGTGTTTCCATAAGTCCTGATAAGATAGTCTTTGAAAGAATTATTTAGGCCAAAAATATATCAAGTAAAATACTACATTAGAAGGTCTATCACCAAATTTTGTAACAAATGTTTTCACATGTGTACATTGTTACTTCCAGTGAATTTTCTGAGATAATATATTCTAAGAGAGGAAACACCTGGAAAGTCAGGACTTGAAAACCGAGAAGAAATTGTAGTCAATAAAAAGTATTGCCCTGTTAAGCCTCCACCTCCAGCCATGACAACATACACATTTGCATTTAAATGAGTAGTATGGGGTGGCAAAGTCCATCAATATCCATCAATATACCCTCCTGCCTTCTTCTTTCAGTAGTCAATTTTGTGCTGGGCACACAGCCTGGTTAAGACTAATTTAAATTCAGCCTCTGGAACAGTTAGATGCGCCATTAAGACTAAGTTCAGCCCAATGGGATATGAGTGGTAATGACATAAGTCATTCCTAGTGTCCTTAATGGGAAAGGTATGTGCTCCTCTCCCTCCACTGTATTCCTCCCCTTCCGAGTATTTGGTATGCAGATGCGATGACAGGAGCTGGGAGTAGTCAGAGATGAAAGCTCCCATAACAGCCTTGGATCATCCACCTTTGGAAATTTCCATGATCAAGTTCTTTCTTGCGTAAGCCACTAAGCTTTGAAGTCCTTGAGTTAGAACAGTTTATACTACAACTTAGCCACTGCAAGAACATTTCCATCTTTCCTTTAACTTGGTTCTCAACCCAAAGAAATGACAGACAGGTACCTAGGCAATAGTGATAAGGAAAAGGGATGTTATCAGTCCATATTAAATTCTTTTCATCGTCTCCTATTACCTGTGAAGATGCCAGAATCCAAATGACAGCAAACCCCAAATTTTTTTGCTATGTGACTTAACTTGCCCTCCTTATTTGCCAGGAGTTAGACAAACAATAGTATATAAGCTCAGTTTTGCTAATGAACCAAGGGTGATTTTAAGTTTCCCTCTCTCAAGTTTGACCAGGTTCAGGGACTAAAGATCCATTCAGCTTTGTGCTGATAAATTTAACCACAGACTCTCTAGGGGATAACAAGCCACGATTAGTAAGGTTTACCAATTTCCAAGGTATAAACACTCCCACCATGGCTGACTTCAAGCTAGCAATACGACGTCACTAAACGTAAACTTGGAGAAGGACATGGCAACCCACTCCAGTACTCTTGCCGGGAAAATCCCATGGACGGAGGGGCCTGGCTGGCTACAGTCCATGGGGTCGCAAAGAGTCGGACACGACTGAGTGACTTCACTTCACTTCAAACGTAAACTCCAGAAGAAAAGTTGACAATTGCACAATTGAACTTTGCAAGCTAATACTAGCCAGTTTCAGAACTTTGGGATCTATCCATCTATGACCCCAGCCTGAGACTGCTTCTGATTTCCTTTCCTGGTTACACTCTGAAGAAGGATGCTACATTTACAGTGATGTGCAGCAGAAACAGTAAAAACAATGTTGGGGTGGCTCTGAAGATCTCTGAACTGCAACTGGGGGCTCTTCTTCATCAGATCTATGATGCTCCTGCAGTAACAATTCATCCTTTTGGTTCAAGGCAGTGGTTGGCAAACATGAGTTCACTTTGGAAACACAAGGGAGTTCTAGAAACTAGCAATGCCTGGGTTCCAGCCTCAGATTCTGATTCAACTCATCTGGATTGGGAATATTAAAAGCAGATAATTTTAACCAGCAGCCACGGTTGAGAACCACTGGTTTAAAGTAACTGACCTCTTATGTATGTGACATAGGGTTAGTATCATTTTTACTTTTCACATAAAGAGGAAAAGTCAACTTACATGACTCACAAAAAGGGAAGAAATCAAAGGTGAGGCCAGGGCCATTTCCTTAGTAAAGGGAAGGCTAAGGAGAAGAGGTCTGTGTTCTGTCTCCTAGTAGGTCCTGGTAAGAACCTTAAATACTACTTTTCTGAACACTTAAAAAAAAAATTACTAGTAAGCCTTCCTTTTTAGTTAGGAATTTAAGTAAGCACAGGAAATGCTGAAATCCTAGGAAATTGTCATAAATCACTTAATCAACTCTTCTGTATTTTGAATCTATACAAACTGGTATTAGTTGTGAAATCCGATTCAATTTCTTTCCATCTGTTTTAGATTTGCATTTATTCTTAGAAGCATATCAGACAGTTATTCAAAGATCAGCAGTTAGGTCCTGTATGTTATGACGGTTAACATCTGAAGTTGAGATTAGAATTTTACAGATTGATAAAATAGCTAGTTTAGTAGTGAGTCATTTTCACACACTATTTTAGTTAATAATCCATTTAAGTCTGTATATAAACATAGATGATACAGCTGAGACAATGAAGATGTGCTGAGTCAAGCATATGGTCACTGGAGGGGCGGCACAAGATTGGAGGATGAACATAGAGGAAGGAAGATTGAGCTCTGAGCTTGATTTGACTCAAGCCTGATGCAGTTTCCTAACCCATCAACATGAAGACAGGGTGACCTGAGCTCTTCACCTTTAATATTTTGATAAGGCGTCCTGAGACTAACACCATCAATGGTGTCAGTGAACCAAATAGGTTTGAAGAACCAAGAGGGCTTTTTTCCACCAAGTTTCACAGACATTGACAAACTCTGAGAATGAAATGTATATTTCCAGATTCTTTTTTTCTGAGTTCATTTTCCTTTCAAATCATATGTTACAAATATATTTCATCTCGAGGTCCAGTCCCACTTGACCAGTAGTGGCCACCTGAAGCACCAAAATGAGGTTTCTGAAGCCAGGTCCAAGGCTGGTGGAGTTAGGAGTGCCATATCTGATAAGTGGTGATTGCCTTGGGTCTGAAAAGGGTGAAATGGCAATAGCTGTTCTCCATTTCCCATCCCTGTCCCTGGTCTTTTCATTAGCACCAAAGTGTCCTTCATCTCCCATTAGGTACTTCTGAAGTGAAATGAATGCTGGGATTCTATATTCCCCCACTTTTCACCAAGAAAATTTAGTTCATTGTTAAAGTGGTAATAGCTCTGAAGGTAATTGAACCAAAATATTTAGCTTTTGAGTCTTTGATAAGCAGCTTCAATTTCAGTTATATCTTTTTTAAAAAATTGAAGTGTAGTTGATTTACAGTGTCTCAGGTATATGCAAAGTGATTTACCGTTACAGATATATATTCTTTTCAGATTCTTTTCCATTATAGGTTATTACAAGATATTCAATACAGCTGCCGGAGCTATACAGTTGGTTCTTGTTGTTTATCTATTTTATATATAATAGTGTGTATATCTGTTCATTCCAAATCTTTATAATGATCTAACAATAATCATTGACTCACTTAAACAACTAATCTGTTTAAAGGGGAAAATTTTTTGTGTTCAACATTGTTTTGGCAAAATAAAAAATGCTTTTTGATTCTTTGGCTTTTAAGCCAGTTCCATTAGACACAGTCTAAAAGATGAAAGAAATCGTGACCTTCCTGCTATTCCACCTCCTTAGGTTTGGATGGCTGTGCTTTTCTCTTCAGGTCACGTGACACCACAGCATGATCTGAGAAGTAATTAACTACTTTAGAAATTACCCCAGCATATACTTTGAAGCAGAAGCAATTCTATCCCTAATAGTCGCCTGGCAGATTGATTCTTCCTTCTGGCTCTTAAAACTCTATGTAGTAATTGCCCCAGAATTTAAAAATTATCTGGGGAAACAGCTAGTGACATTCTGTAATGTGTTTGTGGAGGGATGGAGAATCACTGCATGGATAAGAAAGCTGTCTCTTTTCACTGTAAAGACCTGAAAACCCTTATTTGACCAGACTGTAGAACTGAGTTTCAAAATTAGTAAATTGACAACGTGTCCGAATATGTGTTTGTCAAGAGCTGTCTCTACAGGGCACATCTCAGAGTGAATGCTTTCACACTCAGGCACTCTGGGTATGGATTTGCCTCCTTTAATGTTGGTTTTGATGGTGCTATTAACTGTTTGCAAAACAGTGTTGTGACAACTCTCTTCAGAGTAACGATTTGGCTTATAAATTATCCACTTATTTTCTTGATCAAAAGATTGTCCTTTTACAAAACTGATCTCCTATTTCCTCCCTTTTATGCTTATCTTGATTTGATCTTTAGACCATGTTCTACACGCTGAATTGCTACATTCCCTGAGACTGAAGGAGGAGGGGGGGCGGGGCGGGGGCAGGTTCCAGGTCCTCTTTCAATTTCTTCTATCTTTTCTAACTTTATATGGTCTCATGCTGCACTTGACATACAAAGAAACCTCACTGAATAGTCTGTGAACGATCACAATAGCTGTGTGTAGTTTACACTGGTTATTTACACTCTGTCCCTTTTAAGAAACTGGGGATAGTTCAATTGGGATTTTCCACTATTATCATTTTCCCATCAATGAATATAAACCCCTGAATTCTCAAGGCGGGTTCAGTATCTTAATGGCTTGAAATAACTGAAAGTCAGTGAACTAAGTTATTCTCAGACCAGAGATGTAGCTCCAGTTTGGGGGTATTTAAAGGAATCAGTTCGAAAAGAACATATTATTCAGTCAGTTCAGTTCAGTTCAGTTGCTCAGTCGTGTCTGACTCTTTGCGACCCCATGAATCACAGCATGCCAGGCCTCCCTGTCTATCACCAACTCCCGGAGTTCACTCAAACTCATGTCCATCGAGTCAGTGATGCCATCCAGCCATCTCATTCTCTGTCGTCCCCTTCTCCTCCTGCTCTCAATCCCTCCCAGCATCAGAGTCGTTTCCAGTGAGTCAACTCTTCGCATGAGGTGGCCAAAGTATTGGAGTTTCAGCGTTAGCATCAGTCCTTTCAATGAACACCCAGGACTGATCTCCTTTCAAATGGACTGGTTGGATCTCCTTGCAGTCCAAGGGATTCTCAAGAGTCTTCTCCATATTATTAACTTATAGCAAAAAGAAAACAGGAAACTTAGACCTTGCTCTCAGGTCAGTTGCAGTTTGTTTGGAGGAGATGAGAGGAATGTGAGAGAGAACACACGCACGTGAGGCTTTTGGTTGCTTAGTCCTCACAGACTATGTAAGTCAGAGGGTTATGATTGCTGAGGATTGGTTATGAGTGAAGGCATTAGGTGTGAAGCGAATTAAGTCAGGTGTTAAGGAGAACAAGTGTTGGAAAGGCAGGCGGGAGAAGGCAGGCTTTTCCAGTGAGGTGTCAACAAGGACACACACGCACTGGAAGAATAACCACTGTGGTCCACAAAGCATACAACCACAGGAATTACACGAACTCAACAGGGAGGGGTCCAGTGATGGCAGACCTTTAAAGCTACATTGAGAGGCTTGTGGTTAATGTGACAGGAAACAAGGAGCTACTGACGAATTTTGACCTGAGGAGTGACCTTACAGGTGCTTCCCTGGTGGCTCAGTGGTAAAGAATCCGCCTGCCAATGCGGGAGATGCGAGTTTGACTCCTGGTTTGGGAAGATCCCTTGGAGAAGGGAAATGGCAACCCATTCCAGTAGTCTTGCTGGGAAATCCCATGGACAGAGGAGCCCGGTGGGCTACAGTCCATGGGGTCGCAAAAGAGTCAGAAATGATTTAGCAGCTAAACAACAACAACAAAAAGTGATATTACAAAACGATGGTCTCAGACTCTATTTCTGCAGAGATGCATAGGATGAAGACTAGCAGCAGGGCAGCTGAAATGGCTTAGCAGGAGGTAAAACAGGACATTCTGGCTATGGTGGGGACTGTGGGAACAGAGGCCAGATATATTTTGAAAGAAAATACAATCTTTCTTGGTGTCTGGCTAGATGGAGGATGAAGTCAAAGGTAAATTTGCAGGTGGGTGGATGAGAAGGGAGGGGGCTCCATGACAGAACGAGGGGAGTCAGAGGAGGAATTGTCTTTTAACAATTTGAAATGACAGTGAGCAGGGTAAGGAGGTAACACTGCAGGAGGCAACAGAAGGAGGAGACTTGTTTCAAAACCTGAGTCTAAGTCATTTGACTTCACTAACAAGGAGAACAGTCCCTGATTACATGGTTATGAAGCTGATTAACCATAGTAAGACTGTGAAAGTGTTCTGTGAAGCATTGTCCAATGTATGCCTTTGGCATTTTATTGTATGTGAGTCTCCTTCCCAGCTGCATGTTGATACTGAAGAGGATGTAAAACTGCTCATGAATTTCACTCCAGGATGTTTTTATATCACTTCTGGTGGAAGGGAGACTGGTTGGGAGGCCTGACCAGTGAAATGGGTAAGAAACTGTAATGAGGATCTCATCCAGTGTACTTGATGGCATAAGATGAACCAAGCAGACTTATATACTTTTTAGGGGGAAGAGATGACAGAACTTACTGACTGGATGTGGGAAATGAGTGAAAGGGGTATTATAGGATGATGTCCAGGCTTTCAGTAGAGGCACCAGTATAAACTAAGGTTCAAATCATTGAGATGGAAAAGATGGGAGAAGGAAAGAGGTGACCAGGGAGGAATATCACACATTTAGTTTTGGACATTGTAGTAGGCAAAATAATAGTCCCCAAAGATGTCCACACCCTAATTCCTTGTGAATATGTTACCTTCCATGCAAAAGGGACTTTGCAAATGTGATTTTTGTTTTTGAGATGAAATTATCCTGGACTTTCTGGGTGGGTCCAAGGTAATCACAGATCTCCTTTTAAGTGAAAGATAAGGGGCAGGAAAGTAAGAGTTGCAGTAATGTGATGTTAGAAAGATGGGAGCTCACTTTTAAGATGGAATAGGCTATAAGCCAAGGGATGCAGTTGGCCTCCACAAGCGGGAAAAGGCAAGAAATGGATTCTCCCCTAGAACTTCCAGAGTGAATGCAGTCCTGCTGAAACACTGATTTTTAGCTCAGTGAAACCAGTGTTGGACTCCAGACCTCCAGAACTGTAAAATAATACATTTCTGTTGTTTGAAACCACTAAGTTTGCAGAAGTTTTTTACAGCAGCAGTGGGAAACCAATACAGATACATTTGAATCTGAGATACATAAGAATCATCCAAGCAGAGATCTGAGACAGTTTTATAGAAGGGTCTGGGATGGAATTTTACATTTGGGAGTCATTAGCATATATACATGCATGGCATATATACTATATATATAATATTTTAACATCTCTGAAATCAGGGTATGTCTTATAACTGATCATATAATTGTTGTCAGGCAACATGCCTATGCATGTCCAGGTGGCCAGACTGGACAAATGTGACCCCTGAATATTTCAGTCAACAAAATACAAGAACTATTTGAGAAAGATCTGAATCCTAGTTGTTGTCTGGATACTTTCTGTTAACACATTTTGATAAGATCAAGAAAGGGCCAATGTCAAAACTTTCAGAATCTTACACTAGAATCTTTCTCCTATATTAGTAGAGAATTCTCTTAAGTAATGCTGATTCTCTTAAGTAATACTCTTGATGGATAGTAAA
The DNA here is from genome assembly GCF_049115385.1 of Moschus berezovskii. Lineage (NCBI taxonomy): Eukaryota > Metazoa > Chordata > Mammalia > Artiodactyla > Moschidae > Moschus > Moschus berezovskii. The sequence continues at coordinate 25,621,666 of NC_142480.1, read as the reverse complement.
CAAAGATAAACATGAATTTGAGTCAAAAAGTAGCTCCGAAGAATTGGTCTCTGAAAAATGTCAAGTATTTAATACACTAAGCAATACACTATGCTTTTAATATTTCCTTTTAATACATGCACAAAGGTCTAGGAGAGATTTTTCAAAAGTGATAAGAAAGTATCATGTCAATGTAATTAATATGTTTTACTTCCACCACTCATAAAATAACGGTGAACCTTACAATTGAGTGGTGCCTTAAACTTGACAGTCTTCATTACCATGGAGATGAGTGCAGTGATAGAAGATTCAAAGAGCGAATAAAGAACAAGAAGAGAAGATCCAGGGAAAATCTCTCAGAAATATTAGTGCTGAGTAATGTGACATTATTTGAGTCATAAAAATATTCATATTCCTGGGTTTCCCTTGTAGCTCAGTTGGTAAAGAATCCGCCTATAATGCAGGAGACCCGGGTTCGATTCCTGGGTCAGGAAGATCCCCTGGAGAAGGAAATGGCAACCCACTCCAGTATTCTTGCCTAGAGAATCCCATGGACTGTAGCCTGCCAGGCTCCTCTGTCCATGGGGTCGCAAGAGTCAGTCAGAACTTAACAACTAAACCACCATCACCACCGCCAATCACACTTGGGGTAATTCCTCCCAAGAAAGTCATCCAAAAGATGAAAAAGATAATTAGATAGCATATTAAAAAGCAGAGACGTTACTTTGCCAACCAAGGTCCGTCTAGTCAAGGGTATGGTTTTTCCAGTGGTCATGTATGGATGTGAGAGTTGGACTGTGAAGAAAGCTGACTGCTGAAGAATTGATGCTTTTGAACTGTGGTGCTGGAGAAGACTTTTGAGAGTCCCTTGTACTGCAGGGAGATCCAACCAGTCCATTCTGGAGGAGATCAATCCTGGGTGTTCATTAGAAGGACTGATGCTAAAGCTGAAACTGCAATACTTTCATGCGAAGAGTTGACTCACTGGAAAAGACTCTGATGCTGGGAGGGATTGGGGGCGGGAGGAGAAGGGGATGACAGAGAATGGGATGGATGGATGGCATCACGATCTCGATGGACATGAGTCTGAGTGAACTCCGGGAGCTGGTGATGGACAGGGAGGCCTGGCGTGCTGTGATTCATCGGGTTGCAAAGAGTCAGACACGACTGAGCAACTTAACTGAACTGAACTGAAGTGCAAGTTTACTTCCATGAGGAAGTGAGGTGGACCTGAATGACAGTCTCAGAAGCTGGACTGTGACCCTGAGTCTCAGCCCTCTGACACTGGCAAGCTCCCCAGGCCTCATGCCAAATAAGAAACAGTTCATCATTATTCGGATCATAATAGTCTTGATGAACCAATGACTTTTGTATCCTGGAAATCTCTTTTCCCTCTCCAAATAGGTATACAGACCATCCTGACTTCTCTGTGTAATCTCACAGTTAGACTTACCAAAAAGAGAGGAGACAATTAGATCGGTTTGCTCTTTTCCAATATGGTGCCCAGATATTGGGCAGAGTCTCTTGTGGAGCTACCTTGTGGGCCTTTCTGACATGATATGCCTGCCTTCTGGCCCGGGTACAGATCCCTGGCCCATTAGTATCTATAGGGATGGCAAAGTCACCTGGCTTAGAGTGTGACAACTTATGAGCACAGACTTGTCTGCAGTGATTTTCCTCACAGGCGGGCTTATGGCCACAACAAGCACTTAGAATTTCACAGACTATCCAGAACTACACAAATTGGAAAGGGAGGAATGGTGTGCTCTTTATGACAGAAAAGAGAGAGGGGCAGCAATCTAAATATCCAAAAGTGATGAAATGGTTATTCGATTCCCTTAGTATATTCACTCAACAGAGTTTTCTTCATATTTAGAAATATCAATTATGAATAACAAGTAGCAATATGGAAAAGGAAAAATACAACATTGAACAAAACTATCAGTGAAACTCCATAAAAACACATATTTATATGGAAAATTATCCTAGTTGTTTAGGGAGTGGGATTGTAAGTGACCATTTTCTCTGTAATTTGTTTTGTGAGGCATTATTATTTTATAACCAGAAGTAGAAAACATTTGAACGGTTATAGTTTATGAAATAAAGCCAAAAATCCAGCATCATAAAAGATATACAATCTAGAGTTGCAAACTACTAAAAATGAAATAATTAATAGAAACTATATGACAAGTGACCAATAAAAGTCTGATCTAAATAAATGATGCTTTAAAATGAACTCATAAAGACCCAAAGCAGAATGATCTATTTCCCTTAATATTTATTTCATCAGAAATAAATTTATTATCAATACAATAGTTCTTCCAAAAAGCAGAATAGATTTTTATGTAACTTCTACTTAATAACATTTTGACTTCTTCAAAGATCTCAAAGGATTTTCACATATAATAAGATTTCCTACACTGACAATTGAATAGTACATATTAGTCCCATTTTTACAGAGGAGGAATTCGTAAAGACATGTTCAAGATAATCCACTGTTCAAATGTTCAAGTGAAAAAGTTGCTAATTTTTGGCCTACTTAACTGATGATATCAAATACCCAGCATTCTGTACTCAACTGGCATTGTTGAATAATAGTTTTCTAGCTAACTGAAGCCCACGTCTTTAGATATCAAGGACCCCCACTGCCACATTTAGGATTATTCCCCCTCATCAATGCATTACAATTTTCCCTGCCTTCTTAAACAGGATACATTGAACATAATTTAGCCTTTTAAAATCAAAGATTCTACTTATTAAAATGAATATCAAGACTTATATACTAATTTTTTTTACAATGGCTTTTTGGGTTTTTTTGAATGTATAACAATTTTTATGGAAAAGTGGCCCCAGATATAATTTTACCCTTCGAATTACTGAATCATTATTCCTGAATATTTTTATGTGTACACGCATACGTACACACACACAAACATACACATTCAAATTCCATCCTGGTGAACCTGCCTATTTTCTAACTGCCCCTTTTTTCTTTTTAAAATATATATTTTATTGAAGTATAATTGATTTACAATATTTCAGGTGCACAGAAAGGTGATTCAGTTATACAAATACACATATACTATATTTGAAATTATTTTCCATCATAGGTTATTACAAGATATTGACTATAGTTCCCTACGTTACACAGTAAAACTTGCTGCTTGTTGCATATCTATTTTTTAACTAGAAATCTAGCATTCTATTCATACTAAGTCAAATAAGTGGAATCAAATTGTCATAAATTTTTTAGTTAGGCAAAAATTCATAAGTTTTCTAAAACATGTATATATTTACATATTTATAAATATGTATACAAAAGCTTTTCTACTACACTCGATAAAGGCTTGAGAAAGAATATCGAAAAAAAAAAAAGAGAAGAGATAGAGAAATTGGAGAATATATACTAAATGAAATGGGAGCATTTTGAACTGTGGAGTTGGAGAAGACTCTTGAGAGTCCCTTGGACTGCAAGGAGATCCAACCAGTCCATTCTGAAGGAGATCAGTCCTGGGTGTTCATTGGAAGGACTAATGCTGAAGCTGAAACTCCAATACTTTGGCCACCTCATGAGACGAGCTGACTCACTGGAAAAGACTCTGATACTGGGAGGGATTAGGGGTGGGAGGAGAAGGGGACGACAGAGAATGAGATGGCTGGATGGCATCACCGACTCGATGGAGGTGAGTTTGAATGAACTCCGGGAGTTGCTGATGGACAGGGAGGCCTGGCGTGCTGTGATTCATGGGGTCGCAAAGAGTCGGACACGACTGAGCGACTGAACTGAACTGAAACAAACTAGATAAAGGTAAAAAGGTCATCATATAGTCCAGTTGTTTTTAAACATGACTGCTCATTAGAAACCTATCTGGAGCTCTGGAGAAAAAAGCAATACCTGAGCATTTGCATTTTTCAAAAATTTCAAGATAATTCTGATATGCATCAGATTTTAAAAAGTGATTACAGGTTTTTCTACTAGATCCTAGTTTGGGTGATATCCTGGTGGCTCAGACCATAAAGAATCTGCCTGCAATACAGGAGACCTGGTTTCAATCCCTGGGTCAAGAAGATCCGCTGGAAAAGGGAATGAAACCAACTCCAGTATTCTTACCAGGAGAATTCCACGGACAGAGGAGCCTGGTGGGCTACAAGTTTATGGGTCGCAAAGAGTTGGATGTGACTGAGCAACTCATACTGGATACTTTGGTGATATCGACTTCTATTATTTTTCTGTTGACCAATCATGATACAATGGTATTAAGAGTTACATAATCACAAGAGTAAAAGATATCAGTTTTCACAATCAATAGCCAGACAAAAAATAAAAGATAATTACAATTATAAACTATAATGGGAATATTATTAACTTAACAATATAAAATAATTACATACAATTTGGAGGGGTTTCAAGCAGAGTGCTGTGGTAAGTGGGAGAGCACACATGCACATGTTTTCATCCACCCAGCCAGTCTATGTATTTTGGTTGGTGCATTTAATCCATTTACATTTAAGGTAATTATCAATCTGTATGATCCTATCACCGTTTTCTTAATTTATTATTTATTCAGGTTTATATTCTGTAGCTCTTTTCCTTCTCTTGTATTTCCTATCTAGAGAAGTTCCTTTAGCATTTGTTGTAAAGCTGATTTTGTGGTACTGAATTCTCTTAACTTTAGCTTATCTGGAAAGCTTTTGATTTCTCCATCAAATCTGACGGAGAGTCTTGCTAGGTATTCTTAGTTGTAGCTTCTTGCCTTTCATCACTTTAAATATATCATGCCATTCCCTTCTGGCTTGTGGAGCTTCTGTTGAGAAATCAGCTGATAGCCTCATCCAAGTTCCCTTGTATATTACTTGTCGACTTTCCCTTGTTGCTTTTAATATTTTATCTCTGCCTTTAATTTCTGTCAGTTTGATTTCTATGTGTCTCAATATGTTCCTTCTTGGATTTATCCTTCCTGGAACTCTGTGCTTTCTGGACTTGGTTGACTATTTCTTTTCCCATGCTTGAGAAGTTCTCAGCTATTATCACTTCAAATATTTTTTTTGGACCTTTCTCTCTCTCTTCTCCTTATGGGACCCCTATAACATGAATGTTGGTGCATTTAATGTTTTCTGAGAGGTCTTGTAGGCTGTCTTCATTTCTTTTCATTGTTTCTTCTATATTCACTTCTGTGGCAGTGATTTCAACCATTCTGTCCTCCAGGTCATTTATCTGCTCCTCTGCCTCAGTTATTCTATTGATTCCTTCTAGAGTATTATCCACCTCTGCTTGTTTATTCTTTAAATCTTTTAGGTCTTCGGTAAACATTTCTTGCATCTTCTCAGTCTTTGCCTCCATTCTTTACCTGTGATTCTAGATCATCTTCACTATCATTATTCTACTTTTTCTGGAAGGTTGCCTATTTCCACATCATTTAGTTGTTTTTCGGGGGTTTTAACTTGTCCTTTCATCTGGAACATAACTTTCTGCGTTTTTATCATGATTCAGTTCAGTTCAGTTCAATCGCTCAGTCGTGTCTGACTCTTTGCGACCCCACGAATCACAGAACGACAGGCCTCCCTGTCCATCACCAACTCCCGGAGTTCACTCAAACTCACTTCCATCGGTGATGCCATCCAGCCATCTCATTCTCTGTCGTCCCCTTCTCCTCCTGCCCCCAATCGCTCCAAGCATCAGGGTCTTTTCCAGTGAGTCAACTCTTCACATGAGGTGGCCAAAGTATTGGAGTTTCAGCTTCAGCATCAGTCCTTCCAATGAACACCCAGGACTGATCTTCAGAATGGACTGGTTGGATCTCCTTGCAGTCCAAGGGACTCTCAAGAGTCTCCTCCAACACCACAGTTCAAAAGCATCAATTCTTCGGCGATAAGCTTTCTTCACAGTCCAACTCTCACATCCATACAGGACCACTGGAAAAACCATAGCCTCGACTGGATGGACCTTGGTTGACAAAGTAATGTCTCCGCTTTTAATATGCTATCTAGGTTGGTCGTAACTTTCCTTCCAAGGAGCTCAGTTCAGTTCAGCTCAGTTCAGTCGCTCAATCATGTCTGACTCTTTGCGACCCATCTTTTAATTCCATGGCTGCAATCAGCATCCGCAGTGAGTTTGGAGCCCCCCAAAATAAAGTCTGACACTGTTTTCACTGTTTCCCCATCTATTTCCCATGAAGTGATGGGACCAGATGCCATGATCTTAGTTTTCTGAATGTTGAGCTTCAAGCCAACTTTTTCACTCTCCTCTTTCACTTTCAATAAGAGGCTTTTTAGTTCCTCTTCACTTTCTGCCATAAGGGTGGTGTCATCTGCATATCTGAGGTTATTGATATTTCTCCTGGCAATCTTGATTCCAGCTTGTGCTTCTTCCAGCAATATGGTTTTTGTTTTAGCTGCTGTGAGACTCTGCTTCTTCTTGCTTCTTGTCTGCCCTCTGATGGAGGAGGCTAAGAGGCTCATGTAAGCTTCTTGATGGGAGGGACTGGTGATTGGAAAAACTGGGTTTTGCTCTGGTGTGCAGGGCCTTTGCATTTATCACTGAAGAAGGGTTTCTTATCTCTCCTATTCTTTGGAACTCTGCATTCAGATGTTTATATCTTTCCTTTTCGCCTTTGCTTTTCGCTTCTCTTCTTTTCACAGCTATTTGTAAGGCCTCCTCAGACAGCCATTTTGCTTTTTTGCATTTCTTTTCCAGGGGGATGGTCTTGATCCCTGTCTCCTGTACAATGTCATGAACCTCCATCCATAGTTCATCAGGCACTTTATCAGATCTAGTCCCTTAAATCTATTTCTCACTACCACTGTATAATCGTAAGGGATTTGATTTAGGTCATACCTGAATGGTCTAGTAGTTTCCCCCACTTTCTTCAATTTAAGTCTGAATTTGGCAATAAGGAGTTCATGATCTGAGCCACAGTCACCTCCCGGTCTTGTTTTTGCTGACTGTATAGAGCTTCTTCATCTTTGGCTGCAAAGAATATAATCAATCCGATTTTGGTGTTGACCATCTGGTGATGTCCATGTGTAGAGTCTTCTCTTGTGTTGTTGGAAGACGGTGTTTGCTATGGCCAGTGCATTCTTGTGGCAAAACCCTATTAGCCTTTGCCCTGCTTCATTCTGTACTCCAAGGCCAAATTTGCCTTTACTCCAGGTGTTTCTTGACTTCCTACTTTTGCATTCCTTCAATGCAAAGAAATAGAGGAAAACAACAGAATTAGAAAGAGTAGAGATCTGTTCAAGAAAATTAGAGATATCAAGGGAACATTTCATGCAAAGATGGGCTCGATAAAGGACAGAAATGGTAGGGACCTAACAGAAGCAGAAGATATTAAGAAGAGGTGGCAAGAATACACAGAAGAACTGTACAAAAAAGATCTTCACGACCCAGATAATCACGATGGTGTGATCACTCACCTAGAGCCAGACATCTTGGAATGTGAAGTCAAGTGGGCCTTAGAAAGCATCACTACGAACAAACCTAGTGGAGGTGATGGAATTCCAGTTGAGCTATTTCAAATCCTGAAAGATGATGCTGTGAAAGTGCTGCACTCAATATGCCAGCAAATTTGGAAAACTCAGCAGTGGCCACAAGACTGGAAAAGGTCAGTTTTCATTCCAATCCCAAAGAAAGGCAATGCCAAAGAATGTTCAAACTACCACACAATTGCACTCATCTCACACGCTAGTAAAGTCATGCTCAAAATTCTCCAAACAGGCTTCAGCAATACATGAACCATGAACTTCCAGATGTTCAAGCTGGATGCAGAAAAGGTAGAGGAACCAGAGATCAAATTGCCAAAATCTGCTGTATCATCGAAAAAGCAAGAGAGTTCCAGAAAAACATCTATTTCTGCTTTATTGACTATGCCAAAGCCTTTGACTGTGTAAATCACAATAAACTTTGGAAAATTCTGGAAGAGATGGGATTACCAGACCACCTGATCTGCCTTTTGAGAAAGCTATTTGCAGGTCAGGAAGCAACAGTTAGAACTGGATATCGAATAACAGACTGGTTTTAAATAGGAAAAGGGGTACGATAAGGCAGTATATTGTCACCCTGCTTATTTAACTTACATGGAGCGTACATCATGAGGAACGCTGGGCTGGAAGAAGCACAAGCTGGAATGAAGATTGCTGAGAGAAATATCAATAACCTCAGATATGCAGATGACACCATCATTATGGCAGAAACTGAAGAGGAACTAAAAAGCCTCTTGATGAAAGTGAAAGAGGAGAGTGAAAAAGTTAGCTTGAAGCTCAACATTCAGAAAACTAAGATCATGGCACCTGGTCCCATCACTTCATGGCAAATAGATGGGAAAACAGTGGAAACAGTGTCAGACTTTATTTTGGGAGGCTCCAAAATCACTGCAGATGTGAATGCAGCCATGAAATGAAAAGATGCTTACTCCTTGGAAGGAAAGTTATGACCAACCTAGATAGCATATTAAAAAGCAGAGACATTACTTTGCCAACAAAGGTCCATCTAGTCAAGGCTATGGTTTTTCCAGAGGTCATGTATGGATGTGAGAGTTGGACTGTGAAGAAAGCTGATCGCCAAAGAATTGATGCTTTTGAACTGTGGTGTTGAAGAAGACTCTTCAGAGTTCCTTGGACTGCAAGGAGATCCAACCAGTCCATCCTAAAGGAGATCAGTCCTGGGTGTTCATTGGAAGGACTGATGCTAAAGCTGAAACTCCAATACTTTGGCCACCTCATGCGAAGAGTTGACTCATTGGAAAAGACTGATGCTGGAAGGGATTGGGGGCGGGAAGAGAAGGGAATGATGGAGAATGAGATGACTGTATGGCATCACCGACTCGATGGACATGAGTTTGGGTAAATTCTGGGAGTTGGTGATGGACAGGGAGGCCTGTCGTGCTGTGATTCATGGGGTAGCAAAGAGTGGGACACGACTGAGTGACTGAACTAAACTGCAGGGCTTTGCTCAGAAAAGCTTTAATCCAGTTATCTGCTAATGGGTGGGGTTGTATTCCCTCCCTGGTAGTTGTTTGGCCTCAGGGGACCCAGCCTATGGTAGGGTTAATGGCGAACTCCAAGGGGGTTTATGCCAAAAGGGACCTTCCAGTGCCCCTGTCCCTGAGGTGAGCCCCTGCCACCCCACGCCTCCACAGGATGGCCTCCAACGCTAGCTGGTAGTTTTGGTTCAGTCTCTTGGGAGGCACTGCTCCTCTCCTCTGGGTCGTGGTGCATGCAGAATTTTGTTTCTGTCCTCCAAGACGGGAGTCTCTGTTTTCACCCAGTTCTCTGGAAGGCCTGTAATCAAATTCCACCTGCCCTCAAGGCCAAACTCCCTGGGGATTCCCAGTCCCTTTGTCAGATCCCCAGGCTGGGAAGCCTAACGTGGGGCTCAGAACCTTCACAACAGTGCAAGAACTTCTCTGGTATTATTGGTCTCCAGTCTGCGGGTCATCTACCCAGTGGATATGGGATTTGATTTTATTGTGATTGCTCTCCTCCTACTGTCTTGCTGGGGCTTCTTCTCTGTCTTTGGATGTGGAGTATCTTTTTTAGGTAGGTTGCAGCGTCCTCCTATCAGTGGTCCTCCTGGTTCAATGCTGCTGCTGCTGCTGTGTCACTTCAGTCGTGTCCGACTCTCTGTGACCCCATAGACAGAAGCCCACAAGGGTCCCCCGTCCCTGGGATTCTCCAGGCAAGAACACTGGAGTGGGTTGCCATTTCCTTCTCCAATGTGTGAAAGTGAAAAGTGAAAGTGAAGTCGCTCAGTCGTGTCCAATCCTTAGCGACCCCACAGATTACAACCTACCAGGCTCCTCCATCCATGGGATTTTCTAGGCAAGAGTACTGGAGTGGCTTGCCATTGCCTTCTCCGATATTTAGTTGCAATTTTGGTGCTCTCACAGGAGGAGATAAGCACACAACCCTTTACTCTGCCATCTTGAAGCCCCTCCAGGTGATTTTAATGGGAAAAGCTGTGGTTTGTCATTCTCATTCCCTCCCCACCTAGGGCTGTAAATGTTTGGCACAGGGGTGGACACATGACTAGAGTCTGGTCATTCAGTTCCTTCCTTGGACATTTAAAATTGAAAGAAAAGGAGGGAGGGTGGGAGAAAGACCAGTCTCTTATCAAGTGACCAGACCCATCAAATGAAAATTCCGAGATCTGTTAAAGGTGATACATCTGACACAAGAACCTAAAGGTTGAGAAGGTATAAGAAACAATGTGGAGAGGCACAGATGAAACATGAAGAGACCTGACGGCTTCCAAGAGCATGGGTGTAGCCCCTCCCTGAGGGCCAGCTAAGTCTCTGTCCCTGGGTTCTGTGAAGTACCCAGGTATTCTAGGGTGAATATTTAGCAATGGCACAGGAAAACAAAAATCAGGACAGGGCCAGAGGCCAGTACACAATCCTGGAATTCAGCTGTCATTCCAGGCATTACCCCTTTTGTTATGGAGCATAAAGTCCTGAGACAATCCCCAGGTGTCTGAGGCTGTGCGGAGACGCATGAGGGTCTCAAGGCATTTCACAATATAACAACCGGCATCTCCATGCAAGTGCAACCAGCTAATTATCAACTCTGTCTGTATCCTTATAAGAAACCCTGCTTTTGCACTATAGTGGTTTCTGTCACTCACAACTTTAACTCTGAAAAAATATGATTTGTGCTGTGTCATGATTTGTCATCTATTTTGCTGACGTAATTTGATGGTAACTTCAGAAAGTCTTAGGGCTTGAACAAACTTTGAAGTCATTTTGTCCAATTTCCCACCTAATGCGAAAATTCACTTTTCATCTAAATAATTTAGTACAGCCTTTCAACTGAATAAAAGCAAAAGAAATATAATCCACAAATTAAATTTTTATATTGCAAGGTAATAGCTGTTTACTGTAGAAAAAATTTTTTTAATCTAGATGAAAAAAGCATAAGATAGAACCCATCCAATCATTAATTGGTAAAAATCCCTGTTAATACTTTTGTTTGTATATATCCTGATTTTGTGAGTTTATAGAATTTCTAATTTTTATGAGACAAGTTTTACCTGGAAATCATCTTTCAGTTAATATAGTACGCTCCATCTTTCCATAAAACCCAGATTTTTAGTCTCTCATCTTGTGTTCTATTCCTTGGGTATGTGGGCACTGGGGGAAGGAAGGAGGCCAGAGTTTCAGAGTTCTTTGAGGTGCGAGGTTGACGTAACTCTTTGCTCCCAGTGCAGCTCTCAGGAGAACAAGGTTGACCTTATTTCCAGGCAGAATTATTCATGTCACCACTTTTACTTTGGAAGCTTTTTAGCAAGTCGTGTCTGACTGTCTGGGAAAGGATGAATTTACACATTCAGCAGCAGGTGCCCCAAAGTCAACAAAGTTCATTATTTAATCCCCAATATTAGCTCCCAAGTTGAAAAATGGGAGGAAGACAAATGAGTTCTAGAACCACATATATCATGAGATTCCTTTCATCCAGTGGGAAGTAAAGTCTTTCCAAGTAAGGAAAGCTGTTTGCATTTAATCACTTAGACTTATATCCTGAGTATTTTTAAAGTGATGCAAATTGTTGGGGTGTAAAAGAGGACCTGCCAGACCAAGGGAAGAGGCTGGCCACCACGTGGGGACAAACCATCCACCATGGAGCTGAAATGGAGAAAACTGAGGATCCAAATGAAGAGGGCACAAGGAAGAGAAGGAACCGAGGAACAGGAGTTAAGTCATGTAAGGCTGGACAGATCTGTGCTCCAAGAAGCCAAATTAAAGGCCACAAAAGAAAACTATTGCCATTTTGGTCTTCATAAATAAAAATGCAATGTTAAAAAAAACATAATGGTCCATCTGAACTCCACATTCATCATCCTCTGTTCGGATCAGGTCCTCAGATCTGGAAACCCCATTTGAGGAGAGAAATTGGCAAATGAGGACATATTCAACAACAAAACAAACCAGAGGCAAAGGGTACCTGAGGAGGTTTTAAAGTAACAGGTATGGATTATTTGGAGAAAAGGCTGAAAGAAATGAGTTACCCTCCTTAAAATTTGAAAGCACTTAAATGGTTATCATAAAGAAAATATTTAGGAGTTTAGGGTCAACGTAAACACACTACTGGGCTTCCCTGGTGGCTCAGCGGTAAAGAATCCACCTGGCAGTGCAGAAGATGTTGATTTGATCCTGAGTCGGGAAGATCCCCTGGAGAAGGGAATGCCAACCCACTCCAGTGTTCTTGCCTGGAGAAGCCCATGGACAGAGGAGCCTGGCAAGACACCGTCCAGCCATAGGGTCACAAAGAATCAGACACAACTGAGCGACCAAATACACACACACTACTATACACAGTTTTTCTTCTTTAATGTTTATGAATTTTTATAATAAACGTATCACTTCTGTAGTCATATTAAAACCAATAAATACATAGAAAGAGGAAGAAGAAACAAAGTCCAGATGATGGGAGTAGAATGTGTGTGTGTATTTGTATACAGAAAGAATAGTTTTCCTTCATTTTTATCTTAAATTATAAAAGCAGTACATGAACACATAACAAATAATTCAGATATAATTTCAATCATTCAACAGATATCCACTGAATACCTATTATGCACTTTTATTCTTCATGGTTCTAGAGGATAGAACAAGTAGTAGTAGGTAAAAGAGACACGGAGGTAGAAGGTGGCTCAGAACGAAAAAGAGGAGATATGTGTATATGTATAACCGACTCACTTTCCTGCACAGCAGAAACACAACATTGTGAAGTGACTGTATGCAAATAAAAAAAATTTTTTTAACGTATTATCAGAACTGCCAACAATAGAATGGGTGGTTTATACAAGCAAACACTTCCACATTCACTTCCATGAAGTATTCAATCATGTATATTACTGTGGAAATTCTTATACTGAAAGATAGACAATACATACATGACTTCCAAGTTCCCTTCTGAGAACTTATTACTTTCTAAATTAACATTAAGGATCAGGAGATAAGTCCTCACCAGTCATCAGCCATACACTATTGGGAAACTCAATTCCCTCCTGATAGTCCTTTCTAAAATAAGAGAAATAGCACTGACTTAAACCAATGTAAACTTGACAGATGGTATTTAGAGAATGTTTCAGAATGTTTCATGTTTAGTAGATAAATGTAGTCATTTGTTGTGAATTATCTAATGTAATTCTCAGGGATATATCATCAACTATAATATTAAAATCCTTAATGAATGTCTGAAACTCAAACCAGAATTGCAAATATTATTTAAAAAAAACTCTGTTTCCACACATGGGGCTCACTGCTCATCTATTATTTCCACACTTTCACAATACAGTTATGTCACAATATGACCTTCTATACACTGGCACTATTCACACCACAATGATTCAGAAATAATTTTGGAGATTTAGGCATGATTTTTATTGGAGATTTAGGCATTTTTTTTTAAAGTAAAAGAGAATTATAAAAGCCAAAATAAAATATCACTTTATATCCCCTAAGATGACTATAATCAAAAGACACAATAAGAAATATTGGTGAGGATATGGAGAAACTGGAACCCTCATGCACTGCTTATGAGAATGTACAAAAATACAACCATTCTGGAAAAGTTTGGCAGTCCATCAAATGCTCAACATGGAGAGTTATCACATAACCCAGCAACTCCACTTGTAGGTACACACCCAAGAGAAATTTATATCCACATAAAAACTCGTCCAGGAAAAAAAAAAAAACTTGTCCACAAACATTCATAGCAGCATTATTCATATAGCCAAGAAGTAGAAATAAATCAGATACCCATCAACAAATAAACAAAAATGTAGCATTCATACAGTAGAATATAGTTTAGCAACAAAAAAGACTGAAATATTGACATGTGCTACAATGTAGATGAACTTCAAAAACACAATGCTAAGTGAAGGAAGTCGGCCACAGGAGAGTATTTATTGCACGATTCCATTTATGTGGCATGTTCAGAATAGGTAAATTCATAGAAACAGAAAATAGATTAATGGTTGCCGAGGGCTGGGAGCCTGTGGGAAGGGGACATAAGAGGGATTGCTAGTGGGAAAAGGGTTTCTTTGGGGGATTGTGAAATGTTCTAAAATTAATTGTGGTGATGGTTACACAACTCTGAACATACTAAAATCCACTGCACTGTACACTTTAAATGGGTGAATTATATGTTATGTAAATTACATTTCAATAATGCTATTTTTAAAAAAAGAAATAAAGTTAAACTTTTACAACTCCATTTCAGCTTCCCAAATTTCTCTGGCTGATATCTAACCTGTTGTAATATTTCCTGGATATAGCTTCATAACTAAGACACCACTAGAGAAATGGGATGTGGTCTTCCAGTACAATGTTCAGCTGTGTGTCAGAGGTTTAAAACAAAGGCCAGAGGGTAGAACAAGGTAGCAAACCAAATTTAGATCTTGTGAAAAAATATTGCATAAGTGAAATATTAGCTTCAGGACCTCGTGAGCTGATGGGACCCAGTTAAAATTACTGGAGTTCAGAGCTCTGTGACACAGATCAAAAACTAACTAGAAAATAAAGCAGATGTTCCAGTGTTTCAAGGTGTACATAGATGAAAAGCCTCTCCGATTTGAATCAAAGTCTTAGAAAGATCAGAAAAGAATACAAGAGTAAATAACAAATAACAAAAAGAGAAACAAGAGCACAAATTAAGACGTTCACCAAAGAAAAAGGTGTAGTGAATGAAAAACAATTTTTCCCTTTTTTCCCTGCTTGCCTTGTCTTCTCAACAGGAATGAAAAATCCAAAGGGCAAGGTCCTTTTGGGTCCCTTCACGGCACTTACATAGAATTCCTCCTGCCAGAGGGAATTCTAGTGACCGAAGGACCTGTGTTACCCACCCTGTGGCCACCTTCACAGCATCTCATCCCACAGCCCCCGTGTTCATCTGCTTCTCACACCTGGCTCCTCCATCTGTCAGATCTGCCAGGCTCTCTCCTACCTTATGGTCCCTGCCATGCTGGTCCTTCTGCCTGAACACTCTGCCATGTTCTTTTCATAACTTTTTTTCATCCTTCAAGTCTCAGCTAAAATGTAACCTCCTCAAGAAGGCTCTCACCACCCCCATATTAATTAAGTGGGTTCCCATGAGAGTCTGTCATCTCATCCAAGTTGTTTACCTCATAGTAAACAACACTTCACAAATATTTATTCCATCCCTAGTTTTATACAAAGGTACTGTTTGAGGTGCTGAAGATATAGGATGTACTAAACAAATAGCCACTCAGTTGTGTCCTACTCTTTGTGACCCCATGGACTGTAGCCCACCAGGATCCTTGGTCCATGGATTTTCCAGGCAAGAATACTGGAGAGGGTAGCCACTCCCTTCTCCAGGGGCTCTTCCTGACCCAGGAATCAAACTTGGGTCTCCTGCATTGCAGGCAGATTCTTTACTGTCTGAGCCACCAGGGAAGCCCCAAAACAAATAGTAATTCAGTTCATATTTGTTGTTTCTTACACATTCTTTGTAAGCAAACTATCACCTCCTTGTAAGCAGGGACTGGCTAAAACGGCAGCATTTAGGCGCAGCATGATGTAGTGATCAAGTGCCTGAGAATGACAAGAGAATCCTGGCTCTCCTGCTTAACCAAATTATTTAACTGCTCTGAGTCTCAGTTTCCTCATCTGTAAAGAAGGCATAATAATAGTTGCTACAAGAACTAAACACATAGTAGAATTTAGTTACTTTGGTAACTATTGGAAAAATACTTGACGCATCAGTTCAGTTCAGTCGCTCAGTCATGTCCGACTCTTTGCAACCCCATGAATCACAGCACACCAGGCCTCCCTGTCCATCACCAACTCCCGGAGTACACTCAAACTCATGTCCATCGAGTTGGTGATGCCATCCAGCCATCTCATTCTCTGTCGTCCCCTTCTCCTCCCGCCTCCAACCTTTCCCAGCATCAGAGTCTTTTCCAGTGAGTCAAATCGTCGCATGAGGTGGCCAAAGTACTGGAGTTTCAGCTTCAGCATCAGTCCTTCCAATGAACACCCAGGATTGATCTCCTTTAGAATGGACTGGTTGGATCTCCTTGCAGTCCAAGGGACTCTCAAGAGTCTTCTCCAGCACCACAGTTCAAAAGCATCAATTCTTCAGCGATCAGCTTTCTTCACAGTCCAACTCTCACATCCATACATGACCACGCATACTATGCTCCAAAACATGTTTATCAAAGAAAAGCTTTTTGATTATTGGGCCAGTGCTGTACATGACAAACCAGTGGTTGTAGTTAAATGAATTAAACTTTGGTGCCTGTGGTTAAAATTATTTTTGTAACTGGGCTAATACATAATGAGACAGTAGATCAGCAACAATAAAATGCCTCCTTTCATGCTTGAACACTTTGTTAAAAGAAATTCTTTGGTGTTAGATCCAATGTGACATTCTTGGTCAATTCCAAGCCAGTGGAAGAATTCTCCTTTGAATTTGATAGAAATATTGTGGTTGTTTTCTACCACAGAGGAGGTTCTGGGACTTTCTAGGAAGAAAGAACTATCAACTTCTGGCTTTGTCTACAATCTGTCTTCCAGTGTCACCTGAAAGAACCACGTGTCTCTAGGAGCTGTTGGAAGGGTCGCAGAGACACCTCTGTACTTGTCATCTGCTTCTCCAATCATCTTCTCCTTCCTATAGCCACAATTTTTGTTAACAGTTTGAAGTTTCCATCCATATAAAACCAAACTAGAGTTATGAAGAGGCTAACTACTAACCATTTTGGATGGCAATAACTCCTTCCTGTAAACACCAGCCAAACAAAAGTAAAAATGCAGAGCATCAGCCCCTGTATTCTATATGTGCATACTTCTAGGAAAGACATAATAAAATGGAAGGAGGTGGACTAGAGTAATTAAAGCAATTGGGAGCTGCCGGCTGGTATTTACAATGATCTCGCTAAGTTCTGGCACTTTTGAAGGTTACAGAAAAGCAAAGTATTTTGTCACAGATTTGCCTTCAAGAAGTCTATAGTCTCTTTAGATCATAATCTCCATACGTCAAAACAGGCCTTTATAAAGGAGTACAATATATGGTAGGCAGAATAATTAGCGCCACCCCCAAAGATGTCTACATCCTAATTTCAGGATCTGTGAATATATTAGGTTATGTAGCAAAAGGGAATTTAAAGTTGCAGACATAATTAAAATTGCTGCTCCTCTGACCTTAAAATAGGGAGATTATTCTAGATTATTCAGGTGGGTCCAGTGTAATCACAAGGGTAATTTAAAGTGGAACAAGGAGACAGAAGAGTGTTAGAGAAAGATACATGATGATGAGAGCAGGGTCAGAGAGAAGCTGTTTTGCTTCTGGATTTGATGAAGGGAAGGGAACATGAGTCAAGGAATGCAGGCCTCTAGCTGTGAAAAGTACAGAAACAGGTTCTCCTTTATAGAAGAAAATTTCACATATTAAGATGTGGGGAAGTCATTCTGGCTTATACATAATTTGACTTGAACTTTGTGCTAACTAGATCAACTTGTCTTATGGCCTATCAAACATGCATTGTACATCTGTTTCAACCATTAAAGAAAAGAATGCATTTAAAATTCAAAATGACGTAAGTGTGATTCAGGCTTCAAAACAGGAGGTGGGTGGCCACTGTGGTTATGGCTTCAGACATGTTGTTCCTGCATCACTGAGAATTTGAAATTTCTGAACTGTATCAGCCTCAAGGACAGACTCAAAACAACATCTTCTAGTAGTATCCAGCCACAACCTTATGGTCTTAAGGTCTTCCCTAGTAACTATGCAACCGTTCTGGACAACAACATGTCTTACTTAACAAGCCCTCTTACTTCTTGCCAGCTTCAACTCTTAATTCATGACAAACAGTTTATGCAACTTTGTGGGTTTTGCCTAAATAAGCCTTCACCACTTTGAAGTCCAGCAGAACAAAATTCAAGTGTTTTTGAATCTGTGTCTCCTAGGCTATAGTCCTCAGTTTGACTCAAAACTTTCTTTTCTATTCCTGTTAATAGATTGTTTATTGATTATTTCCATCTACATCCTCCAGAGCTTTCAGGAGGAATGAAGCCCTGCCAACATCTCAGTTTTAGCCCAATAAGATCTTGTTGGACTTCTAACCTATAGAACTGCCAGATAATAAATGTGTGTTGTTTTAAGTCACTAAGTTGTTTAAGCAACTAATTTGTTACAGAAGCAATCAGAAATTAGTACAACACATAGTAATACTCTAAACTACTATTATTAGAAAATAATTTAGAAAGTGGAGAGAGAGCAATGCTTATTAAAGTTATTAGGAAAAATGACTCTGAGTGAATGCAATTTGAGAATACTCTTTTCAGAATTTATAGGATGAAAGTAAAAGACAAAATCTGAGAAGGGATCTATGTTAGATCTATAAAATCAAAACAGGGACACTGGTTTGTATACTAAATCCCAGATTACCAGAACCAGAAAGTAATTCCTTGAAACTTGAAAGAGGTAGCTTTAAGATGGATGGACAGATAGATATATGGATGAATGGGGATAGAGATAAAGGAAGCGAGAAAAGCAGAAAGAGAAAGGAGAACTGCTGCTTTATGCCTTATGAGATTCTTTCATCTTTAGAGGAAGCAGGGGCTGAAAGTATAAAAAGCTTTAAAACTTGCAGATAAATTCAGGGATACCAGATCCAAAATGAGGTCAGGGAAACCAAGATGCTGGGGTGAAAGTCAAGCCTTTGTCATGTAGATAACTTGCTTCCCCCCCAACCACCACCACCTCAGTTACTAAAGCCTCTCAGAGACACTTCCGGCTTCCAGCAACTTGGAGGTTACACATATGGCAATTTCTGTTCTTATCTCAGGTTTGAAGATTCCTTAGAAAATAACAAAGTTGGCTTAAGTGTTCCTCTCCCTCCCCACTATCATGTGTCTGTTTTGCTGGTCTAAAAACAGCAAACAAGAAAGGGCCTCGTGCGCTCTTTCAGAGACATACTTGAAAGCTTAGGTCTTGAGCAGCTGGAAGCATCCTTCCTAACTATGGGGGTGTACACAGTTGTCCCCTTGCTTCACAGACACACAATTACTCTCCTACTACAGGAATTCTTCTCCCCTTTTCAGATTCTATTCCCTATTTCCTACTAGAGCGCCTTTCTCTGAGCTATTGAGTAACATTCCATTCCCTGGGAGATACCAGACAATGAGGAGTGAGGGGACAGCTAAGAAATATGCCAGGTCTAGCTGGCTCTTGCCTCCTCCAGAACTACAGTCCACATTTGCATGGACAGAGTACATGGGATCATTGGGGACCTACTGCAGCAGGAAACTGACCCTACCAGTCATGACAGTGGGGCACTGAGGAAGACAGGCTTGGTGAGGTCAGCGCTGCATCTGCTCTTCCACTTAGGGGATGAGACTCAGAGACCACAGGCTGAGCATTCCTCACCTGTTAGGACTCCTGGGGGAATATGGGAGCATCTACTAAAAGCCTGCAAGTTCACTTAGGTCTTTAGACCAGTAAGGTTTGGGAACTGCATACAGTGGATGCCTTCCAATCTGGAGTTCATCAAGACTCGAAGGAAAAGAGAGCTTAAGCTATCAACCTCATCCATTTGCCTTCTTGTTAAATTGTCAGAGTGACTCCAAAACAGTTGTAACTCATTTCAAACCCAGGCGTGTACATGTCATGCTTCCTTTCAAAGAATGACAGACTTCCAAATATTTTAGGTTCCCAGCAGTTGTTCAAAAGCTGATAAGGAATACAACCAACACACACAGCACTGAAATAAAACAATTTTATCACTACATGACTGTCTTATAAGGCAAATGTACCTTTTTTCTCCCTTAAAGATATCCCTGGAGGTCTAGAAAACTGGGGAGTGGAGGGCTTCTCTGTCCAACACGATGGGCTGTCACTCTTGCAGGAGGTAGACCTTAGCAGCAGCAGAGGAAAATGTTGGAGCCAATTCAGGAGACATTTTAAGTAGACTATTTTACCAACTGAAGGCCAAAAGGGAAATAGGAAACAAATAATCATAAAATGAACTTTCTGCCGCTGGAATATAAGAGCTCCCTGGAAATTAACATCTCTGCTCTGCTGTTCTACTGGTAGGGATTTCCAGTGCTATTCAAAGAACTTTGCTCTTTCATCCCTGTCATACTTCTTGTTCTTTCCAATGTTTACTTCTATTATCACCCACCAATATATGAGGCAATTTTGTGCACAAGACTTTTCCTAAAGCTTGGCTTAGTTCTATTAACCTTTATGCGTAATTTATAGTTAAGGTCTAAATGGCACTGGTGCATGTAAATAGTGTCTTGTGGGCTCTGCCATCATGAGGAAAGTACTGTGCTTAAGTGGCTCCAACACATTTGCTCAGAACATTATGAAAGAAACTGCTGAGATCTCTGCAGGACATTATTTAGTGAAATTCTACAGAAGATTAACATTGCTTTGTAACAGACTTTTCTCTGTGTTAAGCCTAGAAGCATTCAAGGAAATCTGTGGAATCCAAGGCTTTGTCTTTCTTTTACATCCGTTTCTGAGCTGCTCATCTAAAAAGAAAAAAAAGTCTGGAAGCCAGAAATCTCAGAGACTTTCTAATTGTCTTGGGATCTCTCATCAAAAACGAGTAGATTTGAGAACTCTCTCTACATCTCAGGAGTGAGCGCAAAGAAAGGAAAGCACCCTTGGCCAAGGTGATGCCATGGAACAAATTTCTCACATTCTTCTTCAACCTCCCTTTCACTTTCTCTCATCCAAAAGCAGTCTGTATATCTCTGACCATTCCCAGGATACCCATCCAGACTCATAGGAGGCCCTAGAGTGTCCAACTGGCCCAGCCAATCTGCTGCTAAAGACCCCAGAAACTCGAGCAATTTCCTATCTGCTTCCTTCCTTTCATCCATCCATCCATCAACTCATTTATATCCTATTGATCGCCTATATCTGTGAGGTCCTCCTAGATTCTGGGCAAGATGAATACAGCACTTTTTCTCATGAAGTTTTAAATCCAGGCTGGAAAGAGACACATTCAAAAGGTAATTTCACAAATAATTAATTGTAATTGGATAAGGACTTTAGAAGAAAAGTATGGTGCAATGAGAGAATATAACAGAGGTTTCTGGCCTAGTCTGGATGTGGAGGTGAGAGAGGCCAAGAAGAGCTTCTCTGAGGCAGTAACAATTGTGCAGATTCTTAAAGGTTGAGCAGGAATCCATCAGGCAGATAGTGAGGGGGTGGAGCACTGGCAGGAGGGCTGGGTGGGGTTAGAATCTAGGCAGCCAGATAAGCATTTAGGAGCACTCTGATGTATGAATGACTGCAGTGGGCAGGGAGTATATTTGGAGCATGGCCAGCAGGGAAAGCAAAGCAGATCAGGCCAGATCTACCCTTGGAAGGGCTTAGGAAGACACAGTTGTCAGCTGAGCTTGTCCTCAAGCAGTCAAAATTCTGAATTCACACCTTCTTGGTGTTCTCAAGCTGGGTGAGCCCTAAACTCATCAGACCAGTATCCCTGAGGCCAGACACTAGATCAAAGCCACAAGTGATAAGCAGCCGACCAAGGGCATAAACCAAATGCAATGTGTGGACCTGGTTTGAACTCTGATTCAACTGAGTCACCTGCAAATAGACATCTGGGGACATTGAGGAAATAGACAGTTGACCCTTGAATAACACAGCCTTGAATTGTACCAGTCTGGTTCTATGCAGATTTTTTCAATAAATATACAAAAAAAAAAAGTGTGAAACATCATGTCCTGGGCTTGTAGTGAGGTAGTTAGCCTATTTATCCCTAAGCATAGCATGAGTGATATTTAATAATGTGGGTTTTTTCTTTTGCTGTTTTGTAACTTTGCATCCAAAGAACTGCATCACCAAACAGTGTGCCTCCCTCTCTCTCTTACCCTCTATCTCTCTTTGGTTATTAGGGAAATTTGGTATCAGCCTGTCATTATAGGTATGTATTTTGTTGGTTTAAGTTTGTGATACTGTATTATGCCTATGACTGTAATACTGTAAGTCATAAAAATTATTTAACAGTTCATTCTTAGTGTATAGGCTAGGCTACAGTGAAGCGATCATAGCTAGTTTGCCATAAAGCGATCATACAGCTACATCTTCATAATCAATGTATGTGAATAAATATGAATTTCTCCTTCACATTATATTTTTACTTTTAATATCTAGAGTTGGTAATACATATAACACCCATAGCGTTTTGTATCATATAAGACATTGCTGATGTAGGTACTTAGAGATGATTCATCTTGTAAACAGACAACATAAACTTCAGTTCAGTTCAGTTGCACAGTCGTGTCCGACTCTTTCTGACCCCATGAATCACAGCACGCCAGGCCTCCCTGTCCATCACGAACTCCTGGAGTTCACTCAAACTCATGTCCATTGAGTCGGTGATGCCATCCAGCCATCTCATCCTCTGTCGTCCCCTTCTCCTCCTGTCCCCAATCCCTCCTAGCCTCAGAATCTTTTTCAGTGAGTCAACTCATTACATGAGGTGGCCAAAGTATTGGAGTTTCAGCCTCAGCATCAGTCCTTCCGATGAACACCCAGGACTGATCTCCTTTAGGATGGACTGGTTGGATCTCCTCGCAGTCCAAGGGACTCTCAAGAGTCTTTTCCAACACCACAGTTCAAAAGCATCACTTCTTCGGCGCTCAGCTTTCTTCACAGTCCAACTCTCACATCCATACATGACCACTGGAAAAACCATAGCCTTGACTAGACGGACCTTTGTTGGCAAAGTAATGTCTCTTCTTTTTAAAATTCTATCTAGGTTGGTTATAACTTTCCTTCCAAGGAGTAAGCGTCTTTTAATTTCATGGCTGCAATCAGCATCGGCAGTGATTTCTGAACCCAAAAATATAAAGTCTGACACTGTTTCCACTGTTTCCCCATCTATCTGCCATGAAGTGATGGGACCGATGCCATGATGTTAGTTTTCTGAATGTTGAGCTTTAAGGGTATCAATAAATTCAGTACCTTACTATAAGTGTATTTCCTATTCCTCTCCTTAATGACATTTTCTTTTCTCTAGCTTACTATACTGCATACAGTATATAATACCTATAACATGAAAAATACGTGTTAATTGGTTCTTGATAAGGCTTCCAGTTAATAGTGGGTTACTAGAAGTTAAGCTTCAGTTCAGTTCAGTTCAGTCAGTTGTGTCCGACTCTTTGCGACCCCATGAATCACAGCACGCCAGGCCTCCTTGTCCATCACCAACTCCCGGAGTTCACTCAAACCCATGTCCATCGAGTTGGTGATGCCATCCAGCCATCTCATTCTTTGTCATCCCCTTCTCCTCCCGCCCCCAATCCTTTCCAGCATCAGAGATTTTTCCAGTGAGTCAACTCATCGCATGAGGTGGCCAAACTATTGGAGTTTCAGCTTTAGCATCAGTCCTTCCAATGAACACACAGGATTGATCTCCTTTAGAATGGACTGGTTGGATCTCCTTGCAGTCCAAAGGACTCTCAAGAGTCTTCTCCAGCACCACAGTTCAAAAGCATCAATTCATTGGTGCTCAACTTTCTTCACAGTCCAACCCTCATATCCATACATGGCCACGGGAAAAACCATAGCCTTGACTAGATGGACCTTGGTTGGCAAAGTAATGTCTCTGCTTTTTAATATACTATCAAGGTTGGTCATAACTTTCCTTCCAAGGAGTAAGCGTCTTTTAATTTAGGAGGAGTTAAAACTTAGGAATCAGTGAATTAAAATGGACTGGAATGGGTGAATTTAACTCAGATGACCATTATATCTACTACTGTGGGCAGGAATCCCTTAGAAGAAATGGAGTAACCATCATGGCCAACAAAAGAGTCTGAAATGCAGTACTTGGATGCAATCTTAAAAACGACAGAATGAATTCTGTTCATTTCCAAGATAAACCATTCAATATTACAGTAATCCAGGCCTATGCCCCAACCAGTAACTCTGAAGAAGCCGAAGTTGAAAGGTTCTATGAAGACCTACAAGACCTTTTAGAACTAACACCCAAAAAAGATGTCCTTTTCATTATAGGGGACTGGAATGCAAAAGTAGGAAGTCAAGAAACACCTGGAGTAACAGGCAAATTTGGCCTTGGAGCACGGAATGAAGCAGGGCAAAGGCTAATAGAGTTTTATCAAGAGAACGCACTGGTCATAGCAAACACCCTCTTCCAACAACACAAGAGAAGACTCTACACATGGACATCACCAGATGGTCAACACCGAAATCAGATTGATTATATTCTTTGCAGCCAAAGATGGAGAAGCTATATACAGTTAGCAAAAACAAGACCAGGAGCTGACTGTGGCTCAGATCATGAACTCCTTATTGCCAAATTCAGACTTTAATTGAAGAAAGTAGGGAAAACCACTAGACCATTCAGATATGACCTAAATCAAATCCCTTATGATTATACAGTGGAAGTGAGGAATAGATTTAAGGGACTAGATCTGATAGATAGAGTGCCTGATGAACTCTGGACGGAGGTTCGTGACATTGTACAGGAGACAGGGACCAAGACCATCCCCATGGAAAAGAAATGCAAAAAAGCAAAATGGCTGTCTGAGGAGGCCTTACAAATATCTGTGAAAAGAAGAGAAGCAAAAAGCAAAGGAGAAAAGGAAAGATATAAGCATCTGAATGCAGAGTTCCAAAGAATAGCAAGGAAAGATAAGAAAGCCTTCCTCAGTGAACAATGCAAAGAAATAGAGGAAAACAACAGAATAGGAAAAACAAGAGATCTCTTCAAGAAAATTAGAGATTCCAAGGGAACATTTCATGCAAAGATGAGCTCGATAAAGGACAGAAATGGTATGGATCTAACAGAAGCAGAAGATATTAAGAAGAGGTGGCAAGAATACACAGAAGAACTGTACAAAAAAGATCTTCACAACCAAGATAGTCACGATAACGTGATCACTGACCTAGAGCCAGACATCTTGGAATGTGAAGTCAAGTGGGCCTTAGAAAGCATCACTACGAACAAAGCTAGTGGAGGTGATGGAATTCCAGTTGAGCTATTTCAAGTCTTGAAAGATGATGCTGTGAAAGTGCTGCACTCAGTATGCCAGCAGATTTGGAAAACTCAGCAGTGGCCACAGGACTGGAAGAGGTCAGTATTCATTCCAATCCCAAAGAAAGGGAATGCCAAAGAATGCTCAAACTACCGCACAATTGCACTCATCTCACACGCTAGTAAAGTCATGCTCAAATTTCTCCAAGCCAGGCTTCAGCAGTATGTGAACCGTGAACTCCCAGATGTTCAAGCAGGTTTTAGAAAAGGCAGAGGCACCAGAGATCAAATTGCCAACATCCGCTGGATCATGGAGAAAGCAAGAGAGTTCCAGAAAAACATCTATTTCTACTTCATTGACTATGCCAAAGCCTTTGACTGTGTGGATCACAATAAACTGTGGAAAATTCTGAAAGAGATGGGAATCCCAGACCACCTGACCTGCCTCTTGAGAAACCTGTATGCAGGTCAGGAAGCAAAAGTCAGAACTCTACATGGAACAAAAGACTGGTTCCAAATAGGAAAAGGAGTGCGTCAAGGCTGTATATTGTCACCTTGCTTATTTAACTTATATGCAGAGTACATCATGAGGAACGCTGGGCTGGAAGAAGCACAAGCTGGAATCAAGATTGCTGGGAGAAATATCAATAACCTCAGATATGCAGATGACACCACCCTTATGGTAGAAAGTGAAGAGGAACTCAAAAGCCTCTTGATGAAAGTGAAAGAGGAGAGTGAAAAGGTTGGCTTGAAGCTCAACATTCAGAAAACAAAGATCATGGCATCTGGTCCCATCACTTCATGGGACATAGATGGAAAACCAGTGGAAACAGTGTCAGACTTTGTTTTTTTGGGCTCCAAAATCACTGAAGATGCTGATTGCAGCCATGAAATTAAAAGACGCTTGCTCCTTGGAAGGAAAGTTATGACCTACCTTGATAATATATTAAAAAGCAGAGATGTTACTTTGCCAACAAAGGTCCGTTTAGTCAAGGCTATGGTTTTTCCTGTGGTCATGTATGGATGTGAGAGTTGGACTGTGAAGAAATCTGATCGCCGAAGAATCGATGCTTTTGAACTGTAGTGTTCAGAAGACTCTTGAGAGTCCCTTATACTGCAAGGAGATCCAACCAGTCCATTCTAAAGGAGATCAATCCTGGGTGTTCATTGG
This sequence comes from Moschus berezovskii, assembly GCF_049115385.1. NCBI lineage: Eukaryota > Metazoa > Chordata > Mammalia > Artiodactyla > Moschidae > Moschus > Moschus berezovskii. The sequence goes on along the minus strand of NC_142480.1, from coordinate 25,595,540 downwards.
AGGGACTGATGCTGAAGCTGAAACTGCAATACTTTGGCCACCTCATGCAACGAGTTGACTCACTGGAAAAGACTCTGATGCTGGGAAAGGTTGGGGGCAGGAGGAGAAGGGGATGACGGAGAATGAGATGGCTGGATGGCATCACCGACTCTGTGGACATGAGTTTGAGTGTACTCCGGGAGTTGGTAATGGACAGGGAGGCCTGGCATGCTGTAATTCATGGGGTCACGGAGAGTCGGACACGACTGAGCAACTGAACTGAACTGAACTGAGGCTGGTCATAACTTTCCTTCCAAGGAGTAAGCGCCTTTTAATTTCATGGCTGCATTCAGCATCTGCAGTGATTTTGGAGCCCAAAAAAATAAAGTCTGACACGGTGTCCACTGTTTCCCCATCTATTTCCCAAGAAGTAATGGGACCAGATGCCATGATCTTCGTTTTCTGAAATTTGAGCTTCAAGCCAACCTTTTCACTCTCCTCTTTTACTTTCATCAAGAGGCCTTTGAGTTCCTCTTCACTTTCTGCCATAAGGGTGGTGTCATCTGCATATCTGAGGTTATTGATATTTCTCCCAGCCTTACTGGTGAGAAATCTGTATGCCTCTTGAGAAATCTGTATGCAGGTCAGGAAGCAACAGTTAGAACTGGACATGGAACAACAGACTGGTTCCAAATAGGGAAAGGCTGTATATTGTCACCCTGCTTATTTAACTTATATGCAGAGTACATTATGAGAAACGCTGGGCTGGATGGAGCACAAGCCAGAATCAAGATTGCTAGGAGAAATATCAATAACTTCAGACATGCAGATGACACCACCCTTATGGCAGAAAGTGAAGAAGAACTAAAGAGCCTCTTGATGAAAGTGAAAGAGGAGAGTGAAAAAGCTGGCTTAAAATTCAACATTCAGAAAATTAAGATCATGACATCCAGTCCCATCACTTCATGGGAAATAGATGGGGAAACAGTGGAAAGAGTGTCAGACTTTATTTTTGGTCTCCAAAATCACTGCAGATGGTGATTGCAGCCATAAAAGTAAAAGATGCTTACTCCTTGGAAGAAAAGTTATGACCAACCTAGACAGCATACTGAAAAGCAGAGACATTACTTTGCCAACAAAGGTCCGTCTAGTCAAAGCTATGGTTTTTCCAGTGGTCATGTATGATGTGAGAGTTGGACTATAAAGAAAGATGAGTGCTGAAGAATTGATGCTTTTGAACTGTGGTGTTGGAGAAGACTCTTGAGAGTCCCTTGCACTGCAAGGAGATCCAATCAGTCTATCCTAAAGGAAATCAGTCCTGAATATTCATTGGATGCTGAAGCTGAAACTCCAATACTTTGGCCACCTGATGCAAAGAACTGACTCACTGGAAAAGACCCTGATGCTGGGAAAGATTGAAGGCAGGAGGAGAAGGGGACGACAGAGAATGAGATGGTTGGATGGCATCACCGACTCAATGGACATGAGTTTGAATAATCTCAGGACTTGGTAACGGACACGAAAGCCTGGTGTGCTGCAGTCCGTGGGGTTACAAAGACACAACTGAGCCACTCAACTGAACTGAACCAATAATGGAGAAAGAGAAAGGAGCACAGTATCAACAAACATCAAATTCTTAGGAGTTCCTTTTGTCTGTCTTTAAGTTCTGACTCCACTTAGATTACTCCTCAAATAGAGGAACAGTATGTCCATGCAGTCCATGGGGTTACAAAGAGTCAGACACGACTGAGCGGCTGAACTGAACTTTTGAGGAAAATAGAGGAAAAAACTACCCCAACCATGAAGCAGCTGAATTAAAAGAAAATATAAATTGACCTTTAAAAATATTTTGAATTAAAATTCTTTGGAAATGGCTGATATAAATATAAGATTGGCTAATGTTCAAAACTGTTTATAATTTTTCTTTATTTTGCTCCAAGTAATTATTTATCTCAAAATGAAACCACACTTATTTGTAAAGATGATGCTTTCTGGCTATCAACTTGGGAATATTTGCCAGAAAACAACTAAGGTATACACTCTGGACGGAGGTTCGTGACATTGTACAGGAGACAGGGACCAAGACCATCCCCATGGAAAAGCAATGCAAAAAGGCAAAATGGCTGTCTGAGGAGGCCTTACAAATAGCTGTGAAAAGAAGAGAAGCGAAAAGCAAAGGAGAAAAGGAAAGATATAAGCATCTGAATGCAGAGTTCCAAAGAATAGCAAGGAGAGAGAAGAAAGCCTTCCTCAGTTATCAATGCAAAGAAATAGAGGAAAACGACAGAATGGGAAAGACAAGAGATCTCTTCAAGAAAATTAGAGATTCCAAGGGAACATTTCATGCAAAGATGGGCTCGATAAAGGACAGAAATGGTATGGACCTAACAGAAGCAGTAGATTGCTATATTCAGTTCAGTTCAGTTCAGTTCAGTCGCTCAGTCGTGTCTGACTCTCCGTGACCCCATGAATATCAGCACGCCAGGCCTCCCTGTCCATCACCAACTCCCGGAGTACACTCAAACTCATGTCCACAGAGTCGGTGATGCCATATCAAAACTAGAATGAGGTATCATGTCACACCAGTCAGGATGACTATCATTAAAAAGCCAACAAGTAACAAATGCTAGAGGGTATGGAGAAAAGGAAACCTCTCTACCCTGTTGGTGGGAATATAAATTGGTGCAGCCATCATGGAAAACATTATGGAGGTTCCTCAGAAAACGACATGCCATATGATCCAGAAATCCTGCTCCTGGATATACCCAGACAAAACGATAATTCAGAGAGATACATGGACCCTTATATTCATAGCAGCACTATTCACAATAGCCAAGACATGGAAGCAACCTAAATGTCCATTGACAGATGAATGGATAAGGAAGATATGGCATAATATACATAGGAATATTATTCAGTAATTAAAAAGAATGAAATAATGCCATTTGCAGCAACATGGATGGATCTAGAGATTATTATACTAAGCAAAGTAAGTCAGAGAAAGACAAATGCCATATGATATCACTTAAATGTGGAATCTAAAATATGACACAAATGAACCTATCTATGAATCAGAAACAGACTCACAGACATAGAAAACAGACTTATGGTTGCTGGGTGGGGGTGCAGCTGGGATGGACTGGAAGTTTGGGGTTAGCAGATGCAAACTATTATATGCAGAATGCATAAACAAATAAGGTCCTACTGTATAGCACAGGGAACTATATTCAATATTTTGTGATAATCCATAATGGAAAAGAATATGAAAAAGAATATATATATGTGTGTGTGTGTGTGTATACACACACATATACCTGAATCACTTTGCTGTACAGCAGAAATTAACACAACATTGTAAATAAACTATATATAAAGAAACAGTTGATTGGTTTCAACTCCTGAAAACTAGTATTTGTTCTCCGTATTAACAGTTGCATTGATTTTTCTGGGGCATTCCTATGCCTCAGAAAACTAAAGCTAGGGGAGAAGATATTTGATTTGTACTCTTTTGTGATGTCAGCTGATTCTTTATTCCAAGACTGGCAAACAATTCGCTCACAGTGGAAAAGGCTTGGATGGGGTAGAACAATAACGAAGCATGAAGCGCCCACAGACTCTAAAGATGAGGTCACCAACCTGCAGACGCAGACAGGGGAGCCTCAGAGCCCCAGGACCTTCAGGCCACAGGAACAGGGCTACCAGATAAACTACAATTTCAGATAAATACCATTTATTTTAAGTTGAAGCTCCAATACTTTGGCCACATGATGTGAAGAGCCGACTCATTGGAAAAGACTGATACTGGGAAAAGTGAAAGTTAGTCGTACAGTCGTGCCCAACTCTGTGCGACCCCATGGACTGTAGCCTGCCAGGTCCCCTGTCCATGGAACTCCCTGGGCAAGAGTACTGGAGTGGGTTGCCATTTCCTTCTCCAGGGAATCTTCCTGACCCGGGGATTGAACCTGTGTCTCCTGCATTGCAGGCAGATTCTTTACCAACTGAGTTACTAGGGAAGATGCTGGGAAAGAACGAAGACAAAAGGAGAAGTGGGCAGAGAGGACAAGATGGTTAGATGGCATCACTGACGCCATGGACATAAGTTTGAGCAAACTCCTGGAGACAGTGAAGGACATGGAAGCCTGGCATGCTGCTATTCTTGGGATCACAAAAAGTCCCACACGACTTAGCCAGCCACTAAACAACAACAATGTCCTAAGTATTGCATGGGGCTAACTTATACTAAAAAATTATTATTGATCTGATATTCAAATTTACTGGGCATCCATATTTTTCTTCTTTTCTGCCTTCCTTTTTTTTTTTTTTCTTATTTTTTTCTTTCCTTCCTCTCTCCTCCCTTTCCCTCCCCACCCCTCTACCCCGACTCCCATTTTCAAAATCTAAAAACCCTACAGAGGAATGGATGAAGGATAAATAAATGCACAGATGGGAAAAGCCAGATTGTAGGAAAGGAGAGAACAGTGCACCCAAATTATCTGTTTCCCAAACGTTTCTGATCCATGAGGCAGGTCACTGGGTTAAGGAATTCAGATGCAAGCCTTTGGGCCAGGGAGGAATGACTGAGGAATTGTGAGCAAAGACGTGAGAACATGAGATTGTTATCTGTGGATAGTTCTCAAAGGAGACACTTTCCCTTATCACTTCTGCCTGAACCTCTGGCTCTCTTCATTAATATTTTAAGCATTAGTTGGAACCCACTGCATACCAGGCCCTACGCGAGATACAAAGATAAATAAGACACCTCAGCTGCCCTGGAAGAGTAACACTCAAGTAGCAGAAAGTACCAGAGAAGGCAAAGGCACCCCACTCCAGTACTCTTGCCTGGAAAATTCCATAGATGGTGGAGCCTGGTAGGCTGCAATCCATGGGGTCGCTAAGAGTCAGACATGACTGAGCAACTTCACTTTCACTTTTCACTTTCATGCATTGGAGAAGGAAATGGCAACCCACTCCAGTGTTCTTGCCTGGAGAATCCCAGGGACACGGGAGCCTGGTAGGCTGCTATCTATGGGGTCACACAGAGTCAGACACGACTGAAGCAACTTAGCAGCAGCAGAAAGTACAAAGGCTCCGGAGTTGCCTTCTGGAAACAGACAGCTGGGTTCAAACTCCAGCTTTAACAGGTACTAGGTATTTCTTTTCACCAATTATTTGAGCTTTCCCCTATCTGGGAATGGTAAGTGGATTTGTCTTAAAGACGTGTCATTTCATAATGACGAAATGAATCTAAGAGTTCTTAGACTAGTGTCTAGCACCTACAAAGTATATGTAAGTATTTGGTTTTAAAAACAAGCAACCCACAAGATACCAACTAAAAGGTTTTCTAAGAGATTACGATGCAATCGCAGCAAAAAGAATACATGCCAATATATACAGAACAATAGGAGCAAAGATGCAGAGAACAAAGCACAAAGTGAGTTTTAGGAATAGCAAGTAATTCTTAGTAAATGCTTAGAACTTTGGAGTCCGTTAAAAGGAGTCCTGAGAAACAAAACAGAAAGGAGAGATGGGTCTCCATTACAGAGGGCCTTGAATGACAGTCTAAAGAGTGGTGGCTGTCCCGCAGGCACCTGAAGACCACTGAAAGTGAGCAAGGGAGAAGCATGATATTGGGAAAGATTGTGCCACTGTGTATACTACAGAGGAACCTGAAGGCTGGGGACTTGATAAAGTAAAGAATGCCTGTTTTCAAAGCAAGTATCAGACATTGTGAGCAAAATGGCCCCTGCGCTCATGGAGGCAACAGCCCAGCAGAGGACCAAGATGTTACACAGAGAGCCATACAAATAAGAGTTAAAAAGGAAAAGTACAGGGTTTTCAGCTCATAAGGATCTAAGGTAGGTGGGGGGGGGGGGGGGCGGGGCGAGAACACTGACCTGAAGAAGGAACATCCAGCCAAGACGTAAAGATGCACAGGAGTCAGCCACCTGGGAGTGCTGGAGAGAAGAGCTTGCCAGGCAGAGGAGCGGGACAAGCACAGGCCTGTGAGGAGGGGGATTGGCCCTCCAGACATTCTGAAAAAGGCCAATGGGGCAGTGCATCGTAGAGCAGGGAGGATGGGGCTTGAGATATGGGAGCATTAGGCAGGGTCAAGTCACCTTCCACCTTGGCTACACCTGGTTGAGTTAGAAACCAACACTTGACCAAAAGAAAGCCTCTACTAGGCTCTCTGGGCCCCCGTGAGGTTGGCCTGGAGGGAGGCCAGACATCAAGTGCCTGAGTCAGAGGTCCTCTCTGGCAGAGTCTGAACTTGGGACAGAGAGTGAGAAAAAGACTCAGAAAGAGAGAAACGTAACTGACAGGTACATACAATGCAGCTAAGCGGCAGCACAGAAATGAAGGCATGGGCCAGGTAGACTTATTAAGGATCTTGGTCTTCCTCTCAAGAATAAAGACTGGTGAGAAGTGATGGAAACCTGACCTAGGACCACAGAAGAAGAGATGAATTGGGTGGGGGGGTGGAAGGTGGTGGCTTTAAAATACAGCCACTAATCCTTTGACATTTTTCCCTCAGTTCACCTCCTGTTGAGTGTGGGTTGCACTCAGAAATTTGCTTCTACTAATAACATATAGAATAGGGCAAAGCTAACACTGTATGACTTACCATCTTGGGCTATAGAGAGACTTTGGCTTCCATCCTGAGTCTCCCTTCTCCCCCACTGCTACCATCACCCTTCCCCATCCCTCTCCCTGCCTGTGGGGAGAAGCAAGTTGCTGTTTTAAGCACACCTATGGAAAGACCTACACGGTGAGGAACAGAAGGCTTCAGTCAACAGTCAGCAAGGAATGGAGACCTGCTGACCACCACCTGAGTGCTCTTGGACATGGACTCTGCAGCCCTCTTTAAGCTTTGCAGTGATGGTAGCCCTGGCCAACAGCTGCCACAACCTCAGGAGAGACCAGTTTAGCCAAGCCACCTAACCCTCACAAACTCTGCAAAATAACAAATGTGCTGTTTTAAGCTAAACTTTGGCATAACTTGCTCAGTGGCATTAGATAATAAACACAGAAAGCAATGGAAGAGATTGTGGCACATGGGCAGAACTGCTAAGACTTTGCAAGGATAGCTGTTAGGCACCAGAGAAAAGAAATAAAAGGGATTCTGAGCTCTGGGCCTGGCTCACTGAGGTTCCGCTTTAGACAAGGGGAAGAGCCATGGAAAGAAGAACTCTGAAGGAGGAAGAAAACAATTTCCATTTTGAACTCAGTGAACCCAGATGCTGGTGAGCTTTTCAGATGCTGCAGAGATGTGGAAATACGGGCAGGTGGCAGAGTGGTGAGGGCTTCATTGATGGGTGCCTCCTGGGCAGAGGACAGCTCGGTGGTGGAAAGCATTTCCATGGAGGGCAAGATGAGACGAGGAAAAGAGACAAAAGGCAAACCACCATAAGCATGCACATTTATGGACCCCAAAGAGGAAAAAGAGATATAATGCTCAAAAAAAAGGTGAAGACCCTAAACAGAGATTTGGTAAGAAGACATTTAACAGTGTCCAAAAAAACAAAAAATGCAAGCACATTCTCTGGAAGTTCTACCTCACAATGTACCTCTGTCTTTGGTTCACAATATAAACCTGCTCAGTCCTTGTTCGTGCAAGTCAACACTGGCTGCATAGATGATATCAAATGTCTACAGCTACAGTATGGAAAACAAGATCCTGTGATGACCTAGCAAAGCATTTTCCACCATTAAAGAAGAGGTTGCAAGAATACACAGAAGAGCCATTCCAAAAAGGTCTTAATGACCCGGATGACCACGGTGGTGTGGTCACTCACCTGGAGCCAGACATCCTGGAGTGTGAAGTCAAGTGGGACTTAGGAAGCATTACTACAAACAAAGATAGGGGAGGTGATGCAATTCCAGTTGAGCTATTTCAAATCCTAAAATAAGATGCCATTAAAGTGCTGCACTCAATATGTCAGCAAATTTGGAAAACACAGCAGTTACCACAGGATTGGAAAAGGCAAGTTTTCATTCCAATCCCCAAAAAAGAAACGTCAAAGAACATTCAAACTACTGTACAATTGTACTCATTTCACATGTTAACAAGGTTCTACTCAAAATCTTTCAAACTAGTAAACGTTTCAGCAGTCTGTGAACTGAAAAATTCCAGATGTACAAGTTGGGTTTAGAAAGGGCAGAGGAACCAGAGATCAAATTTCCAACATTCATTGGATCACAGAGGAAGCAAAAGAGTTCCAGAAAAACATCTACTTCTGCTTCATTGACTACACTAAAGCCTTTGACTGTGTGGATCACAACAAACTGTGGAAAATTCTTAAGGAGATGGGAGTACCAGACCACCTTATCTGTCTCCTGATAAGTCTGAATGTGGGTCAAGAAGCAACAATCAGAACTGGACAAGGAAGAACTGACTGGTTCAAAACTGGGAAAGGAGTATGTCAAGGCTGTATATTGTCACCTTGCTTATTTAACCTCTATGCAGAGTATATCATGTGAAATGCCAGGCTGGATGGATCACAAGCTGGAATCAAAATTTCTGGGAGAAATACCAACAACCTCAGATATGCAGACGATACCACTCTAATGGCAGGAAGTAAAGAGGAACTAAAGAGCCTCTTCACGAACCTCCGTCCATAGTTCATCAGGCACTCTATCAGATCTAGTCCCTTAAATCTATTTCTCACTTCCACTGTATAATCATAAGGGATTTGATTTAGGTCATATCTGAATGGTCTAGTGGTTTTCCCTACTTTCTTCAATTTAAGTCTGAATTTGGCAATAAGGAGTTCACGATCTGAGCCACAGTCAGCTCCTGGTCTTGTTTTTGCTAACTGTATACAGCTTCTCCATCTTTGGCTGCAAAGAATATAATCAATCTGATTTCGGTGTTGACCATCTGGTGATGTCCATGTGTAGAGTCTTCTCTTGTGTTGTTGGAAGAGGGTGTTTGCTATGACCAGTGCGTTCTCTTGATAAAACTCTATTAGCCTTTGCCCTGCTTCATTCCGTGCTCCAAGGCCAAATTTGCCTGTTACTCCAGGTGTTTCTTGACTTCCTACTTTTGCATTCCAGTCCTCTATAATGAAAAGGACATCTTTTTTGGGTGTTAGTTCTAAAAGGTCTCGTAGGTCTTCATAGAACCATTCAATTTCGCTTCTTCAGCGTTACTGGTTGGGGCATAAGCTTGGATTATTGTGATATTGAATGGTTTGCCTTGGAAATGAACAGAGATCATTCTGTCATTTTTGAGATTGCATCCAAGTACTGCATTTCGGACTCTTTTGTTGACCATGATGGCGACTCCATTTCTTCTAAGGGATTCCTGCCCACAGTAATAGATATAATGGTCATCTGAGTTAAATTCACCCATTCCAGTCCATTTTAGGTCACTGATTCCTAGAATGTCTACGTTCACTCTTGTCATCTCCTGTTTGACCACTTCCAATTTGCCTTGATTCATGGACCTAACATTCCAGGTTCCTATGCAATATTGCTCTTTACAGCATCAGACCTTGCTTCTATCACCAGTCACAGCCACAACTGGGTATTGATTTTGCTTTGGCTCCATCCCTTCATTCTTTCTGGAGTTATTTCTCCACTGATCTCCAGTAGCTTACTGGGCACCTACCGACCTGGGGAATTCCTCGTTCAGTATCCTATCATTTTGCCTTTTGATACTGTTCATGGGGTTCTCAAGGCAAGAATACTGAAGTGGTTTGCCATTTCCTTCTCCAGTGGACCACATTCTGTCAGACCTTTCCACCATGACCCGCCTGTCTTGTGTGGCCCAATACGGCATGGCTTAGTTTCATTGAGTTAGACAGGGCTGTGGCCCATGTGATCAGATCAACTAGTTTTCTGTGATTATGATTTCAGTGTGTGTGCCCTCTGATGCCCCCTCGCTATACCTACCATCTTATTTGGGTTTCTCTTACCTTGGTCGTGGGTTCTCTCTTCACAGCTGCTCCAGCAAAGTGTAGCTGCTGCACCTTACCTGGACAAGAGGTATCTCCTCAAGGCCGTCCCTCCTGACCTTGAACATGGAGTAGCTCCTCTCGGCCCTCCTGCGCCCGCACAGCCACTGCCTCTTGGACGTGGGGTAGCTCCTCTCGGCCGCTGCCCCTGACCTCAGGCATGGGGTAGCTCCACTCGGCATCTGCGCAGCTGGAGCCGGCGTCTCGTGTCTGCACGGCTGGAGCTGGCATCCTGCCTCTTGAGAAACCTGTATGCAGGTCAGGAAGCAACAGTTAGAACTGGACATGGAACAACAGACTGGTTCCAAATAGGAAAAGGAGTACGTCAAGGTTGTATATTGTCACCCTGCTTATTTACCTTATATGCAGAGTATATCATGAGGAACGCTGGGCTGGAAGAAGCACAAGCTGGAATCAAGATTGCCAGGAAAAATATCAATAACCTCAGATATGCAGATGACACCACCCTTATGGCAGAAAGTGAAGAGGAACTCAAAAGCCTCTTGATGAAAGTGAAAGAGGAGAGTGAAAAGGTTGGCTTTAAGCTCAACATTCAGAAAACAAAGATCATGGCATCTGGTCCCATCACTTCATGGGAAATAGATGGGGAAACAGTGTCAGACTTTATTTTTTGGGGCTCCAAAATCACTGTGGATGCTGATTGCAGCCATGAAATTAAAAGACGCTTACTCCTTGGAAGGAAAGTTATGACCAAACCTGACAGTATATTAAAAAGCAGAGACATTACTTTGCCAACCAAGGTCTGTCTAGTCAAGGCTATGGTTTTTCCCGTGGTCATGTATGGATGTGAGAGTTGGACTGTGAAGCTGATCACCGAAGAATTGATGGTTTTGAACTGTGGTGTTGGAGAAGACTCTTGAGAGTCCCTTGGACTGCAAGGAGATCCAACCAGTCCATTCTAAAGGAGATCAATCCTGGGTGTTCATTGGAAGGACTGATGCTGAAGCTGAAACTCCAATACTTTGGCCACCTCTTGTGATGAGTTGACTCACTGGAAAAGACTCTGATGCTGGGAGGGATTGGGGGCGGGAGGAGAAGGGGACGACAGAGAATGAGATGGCTGGAGGGCATCACCGACTCGATGGACATGAGTTTGAGTCAACTCCGGGAGTTGGTGGTGGACAGGGAGGCCTGGCGTGCTGTGATTCATGGGTCGCAAAGAGTCGGACACGACTGAGTGGCTGAACTGAACTAAACTGAAAGAGCCTCTTGATGAGAGTGAAAGACAAGAGTGGAAAAGTTGGCTTAAAACTCAACATTCAAAAAACTATGATCATGGCATCCAGCCCCATCACTACGAGGCAAATAGAAGGGGAAAGAGTGGACTTTATGACAGACGTTATTTCTTGGATCCAGAATCACTGCAGACAGTGACTGCAGCCACGAAATTAAAAGATGCTTGCTCCTTGGAAGGAAAGTCATGACAAACCTAGACAGCATTTTAAAAAGCAGAGACATCACTTTGCCGACAAAGATCTGTATAGTCAAAGCTATGGTTTTTCCAGTAGTCACGTATGGATATGAGAGTTGGACCATATGGAAGACTGAGTGCCAAAAAATTGATGCTTTCAGAATGTGCTAGAGAAGTCTCTTGAAAGTCCCCTGGACAACAAGGAGATCAAACCTGTCAATCCTAATGGAAATCAACCTGAATATTCATTGGAAGGACTGATACTAAAGCTGAAGCTCCAATACTTTGACTACCTGATGCAAAGAGCCAACTCATTGGAAAAGACCCTGATGGTGGGAAAGATTGAGGGCAGGAGGAGAAGGGGGCGACCAAGGATGAGATGGTTGGATGGCATCACTGACTCAATGGTCATGAGTTTGAGGAAACTTCAGGAGATACTGGAGGACAGAGGAGTCTGGAGTGCTTCAATCCATAGGTTGCAAAGAGTAGGACACAATTTAGCAATTGAACAACAACAGCAAAAGTTTTCCCCAGGGCATTTATATATCTCTTTCAAACTGTAGCAGAAGAATGTTCATGATTATCTGTAAACAATCTGCTCTTTTCACAAGTGGGAATTTTTCAAGTTGCACAACACAGAGGCCTTCTCATTTACCTCAGGGTTTCCACTGCAGGGATACTTGGGAGGGTTGAAGAAGCAAAGGAAATGGTTTCCAGAACACATGCCAGGCCTCCTGGAGAGAACTATTGGATTGGGGAAAAAGTTCATTCAGGTTTTTCTGTAACATCTTAAGGAAAAACCCAAATGAACCTTTTGGCCAACCCAATAGACATCACTCACAACCAAACAGCAGTTTCTCCAGCAGCCTTTTATTTCTGAAGCATCTCCTGCATGTTCTGCCTTTCTCTACATGCTGCTTCTTGTTAATCCACTAACTGATGACCTTCTCCACCTTCTTTTATAGCCTCGATTTACTAAAGTGATCTATTGCCTCATAGTTTCTGCTTATTGCCTTCTCTTTCCACATCTCTGGCTTTCTTTCTGACAATGGGCTACCTTGTTTGCTGGTTAGTCTCTCTTCTCTCTTTTCTTTCTGGGTCTTTCTCTCCCCGTGTCTCAAGTTCATACTTCCCAAGAGAGAGGCTTTGATTGGTTCAGGCAGTCACAACCTGCTGCCACTTCAGGCCACCTCACAGGGGCTGGAAAGCCTAAAGCAGGCTGTCTTTTGATCAGGTGTTGGTTCCTGGCTCAACCAGTTGTGGCCAAGGTTGTAGGGGAGATGGGCACTGAGCATGGAGAATTCCCTGTTGTCCCTTTATCCAAAAAGAGGCAGTGGACCCAGAAGCTTCTTTGAGTCTTAATGACCTCTGGCACACAAATCCCTGAAAGAGTTAATGGTAAAAATGGTTTGGTAAATGCATTACTATTTAGAGAAGAGTTTTGCACAGTGTAACTTCCCCCATGATTGATATTGTGTTAAATATTTGAACTTTATTCAGATTTTATAGGGAATTTCTCAGGCAATCAGAAACTTAAGTAAACAGTTGTTCTATTAATAAAACTTGGATTTTTAAAAAGCACTTTTAAGTAAAATCTTTATATTTAGAGTTTTTTTTTAATGGTTCAGAAACTTCCTCTTCTGTGCATAGATTTGTTCTACATGGGTTTTTTTCTTTACTATTAGCTCTATTTAGCAGCAACTACCTGTAGTACTAAACCTCAAAGTGATACACGCTGGTGGCTTACAGATGAAAAACCCAAGGTAGTGATGTAAAATTTGAGCAAGAAAGCCTTTGGTAAACGTAAAAGACCTAAGTTACTTCAACAGACTCTGCTTAGCCTTCTCCATTTAGTTCCTGCTCTCTGAGCTCGTTCATTTATTGAGCACCACTGCCTGGTAGGCATTTTCCTAGTCTGATAAGTTTATAAAGATGGTCAAGAAACGCTGCCCTCAGGGAGCTGCCTCCCAAGAAGGGAGGAAGGGGCTGTCTCTTTCTTCTCATCTGTTTGGTCTAGTTCATGCTTTCTTTCCTCCCTTCCCCTTTACTTTGTGCATCTTTGGGAAACAGGTTTCTTGATATTCAGTTTCTTCTTTCTCTGTGTTTCTTTATTGCCCTTTTCAAGGGTTCACGGAAACCCTGACTCTGGCTCCATGAACAGGTACAAACTGAATGTGACTGGAGGAAATGGGACTGGGGAGGGAGCATGTGTTTTCATTTATGTGCCTTAACGTTGTTCAAATTATTCTAAACTTTTATTATAAACTGCTTTGTATAATAGAAAAACAAAGAAGTTTTTATATATAAAGAAGGAAAAGAAATGAGAAGGGATGGGTAACTGTGAACAAATGGAGTGGGTAAAATTTTCCATGACCCTACTGGCAAGATTATTTTGTTTTCATTGTTTTAAAAAAGCCATCCCAAAGGAAGTATTGTGGAGTGAAGGAGGAACATACTATAATCTGAAAATGACTGGGGAAAAAAATCTCTTTTGTCCTTTAGATTTGGTTGATTCCTGTAGATTGCTTTCTTATTCTTGAAATTCAAGAGACCTATTTCTCCTTCACTATAGAAAAGTAATTGACATGATAAAATAAGCAAGCATTTGGGAAGCTGAGATTTTAGAGGCAGGGAATGGAAAATTTGGTGGTGAGGGGCCAACAGGGCATGGTTTCTTAGATGTGTGAGCTTCCTGTAATGTGGAATGCGTACGTGTAAAATCACCAGTCACTACATTTGCAATAACTTAATAACATGACCGTTCCTCCACCCCATCCTCCTTCCCCACACCAAGTTCTAGTTTCACTCTGGGCTACTTACTGTAAAGCTTCACAAAGAAAGAAGGAAGTAAACCTACCAAGGTGGCAGCAATGTGTTCCTCAAACCACATTCTTAACCTGATGAAAGCTTCTTTTATCATCTTTATTAGTAGAGCTACATGGTTCAGAGTGGATGGTCCAGATCTTACATTTAATCATCTCCTTGTGCCCTGAATCTTCCAAAGTTATTAATAATTATTCAGAATCTCACTGGGGTAGAGTTAGCAGGCAAAAACAACCCTAACCAGGGTCAGCTTCATTCTGCCCCAAGACTGTATCTGGTCCCTCACCTGAACTAAAAAGGAAGTAAAATATGTGATATTTAAGTCACAGGTCCTTTCTAAATTCAGGGAAGCAATGAGAGCTCCTGTTTATGCTATTCCTGCTAAAAGGTCTCCGTGTGTGTAACACCTAGTGGAGTCAGTTCCTTGCTCCCTAAAAACAACTACACCTGCAGGGGAGAGGCAGCAGCTGGCCAGGGGTGGGGGTGGGGGATTGGGGGGGTTGGGGTGGTGGAGAGACACCCACAATCCCCAGCAGAGCACCAGGGGCTAACAGGGGAGATAATTGTGTTTGAGGATACTGATAGGATCTGGAGAAAAACCAAAGGTTAATATCTTGTCTGTCATTCCTCTGAAAAATTAGGAAATAGCAAAAGTAAGCAAATTGCTGTTTGAGTAGTGACTAAGAAAAGAAGGAAACTCAGGGCCTATAGCATTGTTCTAAGGCAGCCCTTGGAGCCCAAACTGGGCCTGGAACCAAGCCAGTTAGAGGCAGATAGGTCTGTGCCAATGATTAAGTTAGTAATAATTCAGAAAAATGTTACACCCTTAGACAGATTCAAAGTGGCATTTTAAACAGCTATTCAGTTAGCAGAGCCTGCCAGCTGACAAATGTAACCCTAAGAGAAGGCAAACCATGAGCATGTAAATATTTTAATTAAAGCTGAACATGAAACTCACTGTGCTTAATATTGAACCTGAGACTATTATCACCCACTGCTTTAATCTTAAGTTCTGACTATGGTAAACATGAGTAGCTAGTGAGAAGGTGATGGCCTGCTTAACAAAAAAAAAAAGCATTTTTGAAATCACCTGAGGCTAAGATTATTAACAATTCTAAGAGCAATAACAAAAGTTATGAATGTTGGTTTACAAATTCTAGAAAAATATTGTTTGCCTGTCCTTTGATTTTATGAGGCAATTTTGAAAAACATCAATCAAAGACCTGCACTGAATCGCCAGGTGTGAAGACGGGGTATGATGGGAAATCCAGATGGTCAAACCATCAGCAGAGTTTTTATATTTGTGATTGGTAGAGAGGAGGAGGCCTATGTTTGAAGTACAACAGATGGGAAATGCCAACTTCATCACTTAAAGTATTATCCTCGCTCCCTCCCCACAATCTGGAAACAAATGATGATGTTGCTCTGCTTAAAGACAGCAGTCCTTTATCTAGATGAGGGGCAACTTAACAGGCCCCTTTAAGTACCCTTACACACCTTCTTTGGGTTAAGATATCACATAACTATCTCCATTAGTTATTAATAAGAGGAGTGACTGCCAGTCATTAAAAAATAACAATCTTAGTAGAAATTTGAAAATTATGTACACATTTTACAATTCTGAAAGGCAAAAATGAAAAAATATTTTTAATGATGAACAATCAGGTAACAAAATGTGCAAAGTAACACACACGCATGTGTGAGTGCAGCCATACTTGAGCAATATTTACATTTTTAAGTAGCAGGGGAAAACATGATACTTTGAAATGATTAGGCATCTTAATTTTGGAAAATACTACAAGCTTAAAGAGATCTAATTGGTGTCTCAACCAGCTCCCCCCACCCTCTTGCCTCAGGCAGGTAGCAGCAAAGAGAGTTATTTAAGGTCATGTAACCAATAATGATTATAGCAAACACCCTCTTCTGACAACACAGGAGAAGACTCTACACATGGACATCACCAGATGGTCAATACCGAAATCAGACTGATTATATTCTTTGCAGCCAAAGATGGAGAAACTCTATACAGTCAGCAAAAACAAGACCAGGAGCTGACTGTGGCTCAGATCATGAACTCCTTATTGCCAAATTCAGACTGAAATAAAAGAAAGTAGAGAAAACCACTAGACCATTCATGTATGACCTAAATCAAATCCCTTACAATTATACAGTGGAAGTGACAGATTCAAGGGATTAGATCTGATAGAGTGCCTGAAGAACTATCGACAGAGATTCGTGACACTGTACAGGAGGCAGGGATCAAGACCATCCCCAAGAAAATGAAACGCAAAAAGGCAAAACGGTTGTCTGAGGAGGCCTTACAAACAGCTGAGAAAACAAGAGAAGCAAAAGGCAAAGGAGAAAAGGAAAGATCCACCCATTTGAATGCAGAATTCCAAAGAATAGCAAGGAGAGAGAAGAAAGCCTTCCTCAGTGATCAATGCAAAGAAATAGAGGAAAACAATAGAAAGGGAAAGACTAGAGATTTCTTCAAGAAAATTAGAGATACCTAGGGAAGATTTCTGGAGAAGGCAATCTCCAGTACTCCAGTACTCTTGCCTAGAAAATCCCATGGATGGAGGAGCCTGTGAGGCTGCAGTCCATGGGGTCGCTAAGGATTGGACACGACTGAGCGACTTCACTTTCACTTTTCACTTTCACACATTGGAGAAGGAAATGGCAACCCACTCCAGTGTTCTTGCCTGGAGAATCCCAGAGACAGGGGAGCTTGGTGGGCTTCTGTCTATGGGGTCACACAGAGTTGGACACGACTGAAGTGACTTAGCAGCAGCAGCAGCAGGGAACATTTCATGCAAAGATGGGCACAATAAAGGACAGAAATGATGTGGACCTAACAGAAGGAGAAGATATTAAGAAGAGGTGGCAAGAATACACAGAAGAACTATCTGAAAAGATCTTCCTGACCCAGATAACCATGATGGTGTGATCACTCACTAGAGCCAGACATCCTGGAAGGGAAGTCAAATGGGCCTTAGGAAGCATCACTATGAACAAAGCTACTGGAGGTGATGGAATTTCAGTTGAGCTATTTCAAATCCTGAAAGATGATGCTGTAAAAGTGTTGCACTCAATATGCCAGCAAATGTGGAAAACTCAGCAGTAGCCACAGGACTGGAAAAGGTCAGTTTTCATGCCAATCCCAAAGAAAGACAATGCTAAAGAATGCTCAAACTACCACACAATTGCACTCATCTCACAGGCTAGCAAATAATGCTCAAAATTCTGCAAGCCAGGCTTCAACAATACATGAACCATGAAATTCCAGATGTCCAAGCTGGATTTAGAAAAGGTAGAGGAATCAGAGCCCAAATCGACAACATCTGTTGGCTCATCAAGAAAGCAAGAGAGTTTCAGAAAAACATCTACTTCTGCTTCATTGACTACACCAAAGCCTTTGACTGTGGATTACAACAAACTATGGAAAATTCTTCAAGGAATGGGAATACCAGACCATCTTCAGTTCAGTTCAGTCACTCAGTCGTGTCCGACTCTTAGCGACCCCATGAACCACAACACGAAAGGCCTCCCTGTCCATCACCAACTCTCGGAGTTCACTCAAACTCAAGTCCATCGAGTCGAGGATGCCATCCAGCCACCTCATTCTCTGTCGTCCCCGTCTCCTCCTAGCCCCAATCGCTCCCAGCATCAGAGTCTTTTCCAGTGAGTCAACTCGTCGCATGAGGTGGCCAAAGTATTGGAGTTTCAGCTTTAGCATCAGTCCTTCCAATGAACACCCAGGATTGATCTCCTCTAGAATGGACTGGTTGGATATCCTTGCAGTCCAAGGGACTCTCAAGAGTCTTCTCCAGCACCACAGTTCAAAAGCATCAATTCTTCGGCGATCAGCTTTCTTCACAGTCCAAGTCTCACATCCATACATGACCACGGGAAAAACCATAGCCTTGACTAGACGGACCTTTGTTGGCAAAGTAATGTCTCTGCTTTTTAATATGCTATCTAGGCTGGTCATAACTTTCCTTCCAAGGAGTAAGCGTCTTTTAATTTCATGGCTGCAATCAGCATCTGCAGTGATTTTGGAGCCCAAAAAAATAAAGTCTGACACGGTGTCCACTGTTTCCCCATCTATTTCCCAAGAAGTGATGGGACCAGATGCCATGATCTTCGTTTTCTGAATGTTGAGCTTCAAGCCAACCTTTTCACTCTCCTCTTTTACTTTCATCAAGAGGCCTTTGAGTTCCTCTTCACTTTCTGCCATAAGGGTGATGTCATCTGCATATCTGAGGTTATTGATATTTCTCCCAGCCTTACTGGTGAGAAATCTGTATGCCTCTTGAGAAATCTGTATGCAGGTCAGGAAGCAACAGTTAGAACTGGACATGGAACAACAGTCTGGTTCCAAATAGGGAAAGGCTGTATATTGTCACCCTGCTTATTTAACTTATATGCAGAGTACATCATGAGAAACGCTGGGCTGGATGAAGCACAAGCCGGAATCAAGATTGCTAGGAGAAATATCAATAATCTCAGACATGCAGATGACACCACCCTTATGGCAGAAAGTGAAGAAGAACTAAAGAGCCTCTTGATGAAAGTGAAAGAGGAGAGTGAAAAAGCTGGCTTAAAATTCAATATTCAGAAAATTAAGATCATGACATCCAGTCCCATCACTTCATGGGAAATAGATGGGGAAACAGTGGAAAGAGTGTCAGACTTTATTTTTGGTCTCCAAAATCACTGCAGATGGTGATTGCAGCCATAAAAGTAAAAGATGCTTACTCCTTGGAAGAAAAGTTATGACCAACCTAGACAGCATACTGAAAAGCAGAGACATTACTTTGCCAACAAAGGTCCGTCTAGTCAAAGCTATGGTTTTTCCAGTGGTCATGTATGATGTGAGAGTTGGACTATAAAGAAAGATGAGTGCTGAAGAATTGATGCTTTTGAACTGTGGTGTTGGAGAAGACTCTTGAGAGTCCCTTGCACTGCAAGGAGATCCAATCAGTCTATCCTAAAGGAAATCAGTCCTGAATATTCATTGGATGCTGAAGCTGAAACTCCAATACTTTGGCCACCTGATGCAAAGAACTGACTCACTGGAAAAGACCCTGATGCTGGGAAAGATTGAAAGCAGGAGGAGAAGGGGACGACAGAGAATGAGATGGTTGGATGGCATCACCGACTCAATGGACATGAGTTTGAATAAGCTCCAGGACTTGGTAATGGACAGGAAAGCCTGGTGTGCTGCAGTCCGTGGGGTTACAAAGACACAACTGAGCCACTCAACTGAACTGAACCAATAATGGAGAAAGAGAAAGGAGCACAGTATCAACAAACATCAAATTCTTAGGAGTTCCTTTTGTCTGTCTTTAAGTTCTGACTCCACTTAGATTACTCCTCAAATAGAGGAACAGTATGTCCATGCAGTCCATGGGGTTACAAAGAGTCAGACACGACTGAGCGGCTGAACTGAACTTTTGAGGAAAATAGAGGAAAAAACTACCCCAACCATGAAGCAGCTGAATTAAAAGAAAATATAAATTGACCTTTAAAAATATTTTGAATTAAAATTCTTTGGAAATGGGTGATATAAATATAAGATTGGCTAATGTTCAAAACTGTTTATAATTTTTCTTTATTTTGCTCTAAGTAATTATTTATCTCAAAATGAAACCACAGTTATTTGTAAAGATGATGCTTTCTGGCTATCAACTTGGGAATATTTGCCAGAAAACAACTGAGGTATACACTCAGTCAACAAATACATCCACACACTGGGGGAAAGCAACCAGGAACAGGCTTTGTCTCTGTAACCAATCTCAGCTACACTGCTCTTCCTCTAAGGAAAAATCTGCCTCACTTTCATTTCAGTAGAGTCTTATCAGATTGTTTGAAAAATCTTACAAATTAACCAAAAGATAAACAACATATAACATAAATGATCAAAAAAATTATAAGAAATTTTTAAATGGACAATGATTATTTGAAAGAATGTTTAACTTCATTAAGAAGTTAACTCAAAGGAGTTAAAATAATAAGAAATATGAGATACTATTTTTCACTTGTTAAATTGGCAAAAATCTTTAAATAATATCTAATGGTGGGAAATTATATAAAAATATGTACAATGGTGTATATACACTGCTAGTATAAATTAAGCCAAACTTCTGAAGGAATATATGTATATATATAGGTTTTAAATCCTTTAAAAGAGTACATATTCTTAGAGCAACTAGATATCTAGAAATTAATCTAAGAAATCATCATAGATGCTGATATAGTTTCAAGTATGGTCATTACAGAGCTACATACATTGTCCAGAACTTGGAGGCAGCCTAGATGTCCAACAATAAAGAATTTTTTCAATTTTTATACAACAATCATATGACAGAACATTTTGTAGAGGGAGAAGAATATGGAATGTTCACAATGCATGAAAAGATTTCAACACTACTTATTACACTATTTCAGTTTCGTATTCATGTACCCAAGATAATGGACATGAGTTTGAGTGAACTCCAGGAGTTGGTGATGGACAGGGAGGCCTGGTGTGCTGTGATTCATGGGGTCACGGAGAGTCAGACACGACTGAGCGACTGAAATGAACTGAACTGAACTGAACCCAGATAACAGAAAACAAATCATGCTATGTGCGGTTATCTCTGGAAACTGGAATTATTATTTGTTTTTACTTGTTTCTTATTGTTTGCCTGTCTCTTCTATAATCCTCTTGCTAGTATTCTCTAAAAACAGTTGTTTGAGCTATAATTCATATATTATACAATTATGATTTACTTCTACAATTAAGAAAAAAACATAAAATTATTCTTACCAATTGAGTTAAAGCTTTGAGAGGCAAACATTTCATCAATATTTCATTTCAATTACTTCAACATTGAGTTGCTGTCCCACTTTGTACAACATGTTGCATCTCAGAGCACCCTTACCTTACACAGGGTCCTCTAGCCAAGCGGACCTCACTACAGATGGACAATTAATGATGAGTTCCTGCCACATTGCAAGTAATTCAATATTGTTGGTGTCTTTGCTCCCCCTTACCAGAAGTTACACTATGAATAAGACAGCAGAATAGTCTTATTCTAAAGTCCTAAATATACATCATGTCCCTCTTTCTGACACATGGTGGGTCTTCATAGAATGCCCCAGCATGACTCATACCAAGAGAGATGGCGTCCATTACATCAAGGATTTACAACCACAATGAGGTGCGAAACTTGGGCAGCTATGGACACAACTGAATAATGCAATGTCTAATGATTATTTCATCTTCCATTAACACCAAAAAAAACCTACCTTCTTAAATGTGAACAAAATTTGCAGTCAGAGACATCTAAAACACTGGCCAGTTCCTCACTGAAAAGACCACAGTGACGCTGGGAACGCTGAAGAGGGGAGTTGGGGGCAGTTTGCAAGCTTTTGGTTGCCAGGGGACACTTACCATCCGTGGGTTGAGGAAACTGAATGCTCTCGAATGGATGGCGGGAAGAGCCAAAGTGCTGAAAAACAAGGGTCAGTACAATTAAGTGAAAGTGATATTACGCTGACCCAGAAATGCAAATCAATGTGCCTCAGCTCTCTGTAGAACTCGAGGTGCCCAAACACGCCATTGTTTCTTCGGATTACCTAGTGTCCCAAGAGAGGTTTCAGCAATTCAGAGAAAAGAGATGACATGCAGAGGGAAACAGCAGGCAGCAGCAGAATCTAATTTTATTTGAGAAACAGCTCCACAGTTTATAGTGGCCTTCTCATAGGGAAGAAAAATGCAGTTTTGAAGTTTTGTTCCCTTTCTTTGTACTGCTCTTACTACCTTTAGTAGCCCAAATTCAAAGCTCAAAATCAGAGGTGATTTTAAAACTGAGAGCTAACCAATCATAAGAGTAAGAGGACACAAGCTTCAGTTCAGTTCAGTTCAGTTCAGTCGCTCAGTCGTGTCTGACTCTCTGCGACCCCATGAATCACAGCACGCCAGGCCTCCCTGTCCATCACCAACTCCCGGAGTTCACTCAAACTCATGTCCATCGAGTCGGTGATGTCATCCAGCCATCTCATTCTCTGTCGTCCCCGTCTCCTCCCACCCCCAATCCCTCCCAGCATCAGACTCTTTTCCAGTGAGTCAACTCATCGCATGAGGTGGCCAAAGTATTGGAGTTTCAGCTTTAGCATCAAGCTTAGACATTTATAATTCTCATCTCCATTTTGTTTTACCAAGGTGCCTAGTGTGCAGGACTTCTGGCTGCTGATAGCTTCCTGAATTATAAATTTCAGGTACGTAATGCCATGGTTCTCATCTCTAATAGAATTAGGAGGGGGTGGGGAGGGAAGATGGAGGAATGGAAAAAAGGAGTCAGGGAAGGGAAGAGAGACAGGTGATAAGTTAGAGAAGAAATGAGTACAAATTTACAAGAAAAGGAACAGAAACGAAGGTCAGATAGGGACTCACAGTGAGGAGGTAAAACAATGAACAAGGTAAGGCAAGGACAGTTAGCAAAGGGTTACAAACATGGCTGGAGGGACAAAAGGCCTAGGCTTGAATCTAGGCTTCCAACTTGACTTCTGGGTGACTTGGCAAGTTACTTAATCTCCTGAGGGACTGTTAAGAGAGATTAAATTTGAGAATGAACAAAGTACCTGGAATGGGGCGGGAGCCCAGTGAATCTTCAGTGACCACAAGGTCAACTGTCAGCCCCTTCCTGTCCCAGAGGGAAGAGTGAGTCAGACTCCCAATCTCAACCCTCCTCTGTCCCCACACCTGACCATTTAAAGTTCAAGCCACACACTAAAGACAGGAGACACTGAGCTTTTGAGTTGAAATCTTGGTTCTGTCACTTGCTGGCTGTTGGTGCATTAATTCATGCAACAAATACTCATCAACTGCTGTCGTCAGGTTCTGAACTAAGATTTGGTGAATGAAAATAGACGTGGCCCCTGCCCTCATGCACCTTACGGCCTCGTGAGACAACCAGATATTAATCCAATAATAAAGAAAATAAATATAAGATGAACACTATGGAGGAGAAGCACACAATGCCAAAAAAGTACACACAAGTCCCTTGAAGAAGACACTATTGAGCTGAGCTTTGTCAGCTGAGTGGGTATCAACCTAGGCTCTGAAAGGGATGGTAAGAACATTCCAGGCTGAGGGAACAGCTGGCTGGCTCAAGGCCCAGAAAATGAGGAGACTGGGCTGCCACCTGGGGCCAGGCCAGGAGGGCATGGTGAGCCTGGTTAAGGACCGTGGTCTCTAACAGTGAACAGAAGTAGCATTGGAGGATTTTTAATCAAAAAAATCACATGATTATATACGACTTTTGAGAAGACCACTTAAGCTTAGTATTGGGACTGGATTTGAGGAGGTCTACTTTAGACCACTGGGGAGGCTCCTGAGCTGCCCATGGAGGGCAGATGGTGGCTGGGCTGGAATGGAAGTCAACAGGGAGTCTATGGGAGGCACTATCTCCACAAGACTTGGAAGCTGGGTATCAAGAGAGGATGCTAAAATTTTCACTCACCAAGGCAGGGAGCGCTGGGAGAATGCCAACCTGGGGGAAGCTTGCTCATAGGTTTGATTTTTGACATGCTTATCTAGGGGTCCATGGGGAAGCCATTTAACCCCTCTAAGCCTTGGAATCCTTGTGAGGATTAAATGAGATCATATGCTTGAATGTTTGGCACAGGGCAGATGCTAAGGAAATGGTAGCTAGTGTGTTATTGGGACCTCAGACAGGAAACATGAAGCAGGTTTGCCTCGGCCCTTCCACAGAGGGAAGCCTTCCACTTCACAGCTCACATGGCATCTTTCTTGAGACAGTATATGATCCACACATACATGACCCTAAAGCAGAAAGTCCCATTTGAGCACAAAGTAAATCAAGATCCTTGGATCATGCTGGGGAGGTACTCACATTTATTGATCAGGAGATTCCTTTATCTGCCCCCTTTTTTAAGTGATTAGGAAAAGTCAAGTTCTGAGACTTGTATACACAGTACTTTCTTTTTCACCTCTTGCCTACATGGGATGGTTCAATTGATGAACTTTTAGGATAAATATATCTGTTTGACAAATACTTCTTAAGCACCACCTTTATGTATGAACTATAGAATATAAAGACAAATGAAACCCATTCCTGTTCTTAACTCATTGGAAAAAAACTCTGATGATGGAAAAGACTGAGGACAGGAGGAGAATGGAACAACAGAGGATGAGATGGTTGGATGGCATCACTGACTCAATGGACATGTTGTTGTTATTCAGTTGCTCAGTCATGTCCAACTCTCTGCAATACCATGGACTGCAGCACACCAGGCTTCCCTGCCCTTCACCATCTCCTGGAGCTTGCTCAAACTCATGTCCACTGAATCAGTGATACCATCCAACCATCTCATCCTTTGTCATCCCCTTCTCCTCCTGCCCTCAATCTTTCCCAGCATCAGGGTCTTTTCTAATGAGTCAACGCTTCACATCAGGTGGCCAAAGTATTGGAGCTTCCAAATCAGTCCTTCCAGTGAATATTCAGGATTGATTTCCTTTAGGATTGACTGGTTTGATCTTGCAATCCTAGGGACTCTCATGAGTCTTCTCCAACGGACATGAGTTTGAGCAAACTCTGGGAGATAGTGAAGGACAGGGAAGCCTGCCGTGCTGCAGACTTTTTGCATGTGATTGCAAAAAGTCACATACACTGAGTGACTGAACAACAGCAAATTCCTTGTTCTTAAGGAGTTTGAGGTGCGGTAGGAGTCACAGGTGCCATTATGGCAGAAAGTGAAGAGGAATTAAAAAGCCTCTTGATGAAAGTGAAAGAAGAGAGTGAGAAAGTTGGCTTGAAGCTCAACATTCAGAAACTAAGATCATGGCATCTAATCCTATCACTTCATGACAAATAGATGGGGAAACAGTGGAAACAGTGTCAGACTTCATTTTTGGGGGCTCCAAAATCACTGCAGATGCTGATTGCAGCCATGAAATTAAAAGACTCCTTGGAAGGAAAGTTATGACCAACCTAGATAGCATATTAAAAAGCAGAGACATTACTTTGCCAACAAAGGTCCGTCTAGTCAAGGCTATGGTTTTTCCAGAGGTCATCTATGGATGTGAGAGTTGGACTGTGAAGAAAGCTGATCGCTGAAGAATTGATGCTTTTGAACTGTGGTGCTGGAGAAGACTCTTGAGAGTCCCTTGGACTGCAAGGAGAGCCAACCAGTCCATCCTAAAGGAGACCAGTCCTGGGTGCTCATTGGAAGGACTGATGTTGAGGCTGAAACTCTAATACTTTGGCCATCTCATGAGAAGAGTTGACTCATTGGAAAAGATCCTGATGCTGGGAGGGATTAGGGGCAGGAGAAGAAGGGTACAACAGAGGATGAGATGGCTGGATGGCATCACCGACTCGATGCACATGAGTTTGGGTGAACTCCAGGAGTTGGTGATGGACAGGGAGGCCTGGCGTGCTGCGATTCATGGGGTCGCAAAGAGTCAGACATGACTGAGACACTGAACTGAACTGAGGAGTCACAGGTACCCACTGAAATGCCAAGAGGAAGCGTATGAAAATAAATAGTGGGAAGCAAGACTCTCAAGTCTAGAAATAGCACACCTTAAGTTTCAAATTAAAACCTGAAACGTAAGTGCTGCTTTCGAATTCTAAGCCAGTCCCATGTGGTAAAGGGTACCATTTAAGTCTGGAGTCTGGAAAGCCAGCTGGATGAATATTGTCTCAACCTGTGGCAGAAGAGAAGACAAAGATACTATCTGGTAGAAATATAATAAACACAGACAGTAAAAATTCACAATTAGAATGAATTTTGGGAAGGGGGGTTGGGGGATATCTTAAGTGCTAAAGCTAAAGGAGTATTTTTACAGTGAAAGATTTTCTACAACATCAAATTAGAAAACTATTTGTACAGCCAGGAGGTGATGGATATTATGTCACATGGTTGACACCCACGGTTTTTCCTCATAAAGGTAACATGAAAAAGATCCACAAAATCCTGCCCGCCAAGGGATCTGCTACCCACCTTCCAGTGTCAGTTGTCTACAGAACAGCAAACTCAAGGAGCCAGCTTACCTGTTAAGTTCATGTACTCTGTAAAATGTCCTCTGAAATTTAAATTAAAACCCATTCTTCAGTAGTGGTCTTTCTTTTCACCTACATAACAATTTAAACATGCCATTTATTTTCTGTCTGCCATGAGACTGGGAAACTAGGTATTATTAAACATAAAGAAAAAAAGAAAGAAAGTAAGTGAAGTCGCTCAGTCATGTCTGACTCTGCGACCCTGTGGACTGTAGCCTACCAGGCTTCTCCATCCATGGTATTTTCCAGGCAAGGATATTGGAGTAGGTTGCCATTTATTAAGTATAAAGCAGAGTTAATTCCAGGAGTTCCACAAATCAAAACTATCCCTAGAACATTTTTACAACAGGCAACTTGAGAGTGAGTTCCAGAGAGTCCACTTTCCAGATGGTCTCTTCCTCCAATAACTAAAACGCTTCAAGCCTGAATACTCCCTGAATTGCTTGAAGTTAGAGTCGAGACTTTGCCTAATAGGTTCAGTCAGCGAGCCTACTGAGTGAATCCAAAACAAGCTCTTAGTTTACACTTCCCCCTTTAGCAGGCTGGTTGCATTACTCAGAAAAAGTAATTCCATTAGTGGCAAAATCAGTCTTCAACACATTTTCTAAGACCTGACTCACATGTCAGCTCCATCACTTCCTCATTGGTCTTTATACACAACTCATTTGGAGTCTCTGTCATGTTGGATGAAAATTTTTTCATGGTGCCATCTGCCCTTCAACACTATGAGTTCCTCAAGGGAAAGGACAAGGGGATATGTGTTATTGTGACGTAATACCTGACACATAGTAGGCATAGTCAAATAGGAGAAAAACTCAGAAATACATTCAGAGGGACAAGTGATCCAGAGAAATAATGAAATCGCACCATCCATAGGCATACACAAAGAGGAGGGCAATGAAAGACACTGGGGTTACGGTACCACATCCAGGACCATGCTGCTTGAGAAATCTGGATGCCAAGCTAAGACCCAGGCTTGAGGATCTGTCCTTGCTGCCCGCAGTCCATCACCTCTCTTTGAAGGTGATTTTGCCTTGCTATTTCCCCTTGGGTCTGGCTCAGTGGTCAAGGGGATGCAACAATTCCAGAAGCTAGGTGTGTTGTCTAAGGCAAGTCTAGGCTCCCACCCAAGTAATACAAACATGGCAGGGGCTTGAGGACCTTGCTGTTGGCTTCTGTTACCTGAGTTTTAACAGGTAGTGTGGAGGGGAAAGGTCTTAATGCCAAAAGTGCCTCGTAAATTAACAACACAGTCTCTGAATGGGCTACGTGCTTCAGGAGTAAATCTAGTTGCACAACCCCCTGGAGATATACCATGAAGTTGCATCAACCCCATTGGGAAAAAGCTTTCATCAAAGCAGGAAGCAGGTTGTAAATTCTATACCCAAACAGGAGTTCAAATGAAAATCCTACATCTTTCGACTCAGAGGCTTTTCAAAGGAAATGTGTATCTTTGTAAACTCTCCTGGGAGCTGTTTTTATAAACATGATTTTTAAAGCAATCTTCTAGATTAGACATGACTAAACAGCACCAGAAATGTTACATACACTATTTTGATGACTAATTTTAGTCTTCAGGTTCATAAAGTTAAATTCTTAATTCTAAGCGCAGATACTCTTTGAGACACTTTTCTTCATTTTAAAAATCAAGAATTAACAAACCTTAAGCTCAAAGGAACCTCATCAGTCATGTGGTCCAATATGCACAACTGGACTCTTTGCTTTGCAGAAGTAGAAAGAATCATGTTTTGCCCTGTCAAGAGACAACTTGTGTACTGACGTGAATCTAATAAACAGGGTTTGATTACAGATTACTGAAGACAGTATTCCCCCAAAAGTGCATCCTATAAAATTAGAGACTTCTGAGGTAATTTTTTTTAAAGTTTCTGTGATCAAATAAGTTTTATAAGTATAGAACTAAACAAAGTTTAAAAAGCTCTTTTTGTTTTGATTCTAAATTGTCAGACTTATAAGACTTGTCAGACTTATCAGATACCAATATATACATCCTGAATATCCAAGAAGGAGATAAAGTATGTGACACGAAGGACCCCAAAACTCCTCTTCCCTCCAGGAAATATCCATAGTGTCAGAGAATGTCAGTGAGCAGTGGAACACTGCTTAGAAAAGCTGCCTACAAAGTTTTAAGCTATAATGAACATTTGTAATTTGTAGTAGCTACTGGTTCTATTCAGAGATAGAATGTAAATTTGTTCCTGAACATTCCTGCTGCTGCTGCTGCTAAGTCGCTTCAGTCGTATCTGACTCTCCGTGACCCCATAGATGGCAGCCCACCAGGCTCCGCCGTCCCTGGGATTCTCCAGGCAAGAACAGTGGAGTGGGTTGCCATTTCCTTCTCCAATGCATGAAAGTGAAAAGTGAAAGTGAAGTCGCTCAGTCGTGTCTGACTCAGTGACCACATGGAATGCAGCCTACGAGGCTCCTCCATCCATGGGATTTTCCAGGCAAAAGTACTGGAGTGGGTTGCCATTGCCTTCTCCCTGAGCATTCCCAGTCAATGCAAAAAGCACTGATCACAAGATAACAATCACATAAAAAGTTCTGGGCATTCATCAGATGAAAACAGTTGTCCCAGGAGCACCAGCTAGTCCTGGTACTTGAAAGATATGGCCCCTCAGGTGTTTTCATAAACAGGATCAGGATGATGTCCTCAGTGACGCCCCCTTCAGTGCACAGAGTTTATAGGCAATCTGATAAGACCCCTTTCTGGACACGGATGGCATGCTGCCACAGTGCAGTTCAATAGAAACAGCTTTATAAGAAGTCACACCATGTTTCACATGTTCATAGTATTCAACTGACTAACTTGACCTGAGACTCCAGCCACGCTCTGCCAATAACCAACCACACCTGTCTCCAAGGGTGAATCATTTGCCTACTCAGGTCTTGAACTTGATGGCCCCTGCAGTCTAGCTTTGAAGTTCTAGAAGTCTATAAGGTTTATTATAGACTTTCATCTTTCAAAAAAGTGTCAAGTTTCCAGTCTTCTTTGAAAGCATGAATTCATCCTGGTAGGTATGTGTACCTTAAGTAGCTTACTCTCATGAAAGAAAGGAAGTGAAAGTGAAGTCGCTCAGTCGTGTCGGACTCTTTGTTACCCCATGGACTGTAGCCTGCCAGGCTCCTCCATCCATGGGATTTTCCAGGCAAGAATACTGGAGTGGGTTGCCATTTCCTTCTCTAGGGATGTTCCTGACCCAGGGATCAAACCCAGGTCTCCCACATTGCAGGCAGACTCTACCATCTGAGCCACCTGGGAAGCCCAGCTTACACTCATAGGGGATATATTTAACACATCACTAAAACCTTAAGCCATGATACTTATCAGACACATGGCAACGTGTCAGAAATCTGGAAGAGCCAGAAGAAAACAATAGAAGAGGGAGAATACCAAAAATAATTCAATCTACCTGAACATTTTGCTTTAAATCCTTAGTTTCTTTCGGAGACTGTAATAATGACGGAAATAATACTCTCAATAATTTTCTCTAAACCAGTCTATAAATTCTCAGGAAATAATAATAGTAGTAGTAGCAGTAGAAGCAGCAGCAGCAAACACTTATTTGGTGCTTCCTATCTACCAGGCCTATTATGTGCCACACATAACTATTCTTTAAATGCTCACAATAACCCACAAAGGTAGATCTTTTTATTCTATTTCACAAATGAGGAAATTGTGACTCTGAGGGCTTGGATAACTTGCCTAAAATCCTGTGAATAGGGGCAGCAGATCCAGAACTGGAGCCCCTTCTGGAGCTGAGTTTTGACCAGCCCATACAGCTGCCTCTGGCACCTGCAGTCAGAGATGGCCCCTGTCTGCCAGGAGGCCTCACTCTAGCTAGATCCTGGATGGTAGACAGAACACCTTCCTCTTAAGTCTTTGCTGAAGAAAAGATGTTCTAAGAAAAGCAGATTCGTAAATGCAGAGAATAATAAATGTTTTAATGACAGATGATTGTCACCCAAATATTAATGCAACAGAAAACAATGCTGTAGCTCTCTTGAAAAGCAAAAGGTGGTTTTCACTGGGACAAGACAGCAGACATTACATCATTTGGGAAAACTACACCAAACAGACCACCCTAAAAGGCAACAGAGTTCAGACTGCAAGAAGGCAAACTCCCCTAGGGAATGAAGGCAGTCCCTGGTCCCTCCGCGACCCCAGGCTGTCTTCTTCTTGGTTAACATAAAATACTGCGGGTTTTGCCCAACATCGCCTCTTCCTTCCAGCCCTGCTCCCTCCTCTCCCAATACCCATTTTCTTGTTTGTTGGAGAGGTAGGAGAGGAACATATTCTGGATAGTCTAGCACCACTCCAACATATAATCACATGCTATCATCACACATCCAAGACTGCTATCTCTGACTTCTCATTACCTTTCATCAGAGGATCTCAAATCACTTTTCAAACACTTATGAATTTCTTATGTACTTTCCTAACAGCTGAAAGTAGAAACACAACGATTCTTCATCTTATTCCCTAAACTACCACCACGTCTCTTGAAATTCTCAATCCAAACACATACACACATATGCATGTGCAGAGACTTTTTCTAAATGGTGACAAAGCTATGGAGTTATTCACATCCTGTCCTCTGCTTACAATAGGATGGGCCCCTGTCATCTGTATACGATAAGCGTTAATAATGACGTCAAGTTTTCTGCACATCATTAATCAAGGGAGAATTCATTTCCTTTTGTGAAGTTCCCTGTCTCCTTTTATTAATACGTCTCCTCTGAGTCGCCCCAAATCCTGACTTCACAAAATCCTGACTTCACTTCATCCTTTTCTCATCTCCCAGCTGACTGTGTGGTCCTGAAGTGTGGTGCTGCCTCCATAAAGAAAATTGGGCATTTCAGAATTGGGTGAACTGGTCCTTCAAAGTTGGCTACTTTCAAAGTGAATGTAACTTGCTTGGCTCTTGAGAATGAATTACAAACTCATCGTGGTCATTGTCCTAATGGATATGGACAACCCAGAGGCTGAGTTTTAGCCTAACTTGCTTAGCTCCTGCTACTTCTCTGGTTTCTCCCCTACCTGATGTGTTAAGGCCTGGGAGTAACCTGAGACTGCTGCAGTCTCAATAGTCACCGTGGCTTCTTTTTAGAGCCCCACTCCCAAATCCAACATCCAGCCCCAGAGGCTCCACCTGGCCTAAGGGGCAGCTCCAGTCCATTTCAAGGTGGTCCCTGAAAGACGGAGCTGTGCTTCTTGTGTGGCAGACCACAGGGCCAGGAAAGCCCCTTGAGGCCCACAACTTCACATCACCTTTCCTAAGAAGCCATTATATAGCTTATTGTTCTCTACCATGAGCAGAATAATCCGGAAAGCAGATTTTTATTTCTTCAGCTGTGAGCTAGAAGATTTAAGGTTTCATCATCTGTTATTTCCCAGTTCTCTTTCTCGGAAAGTCATGATTTAAAGTTATTCCCACCCTGCTTTAGGCATCATATTAGAATCCCTGCCCTCAGACTTCCCTGGTGGTACAGTGGGTAAGATCGAACATGGGTTCGATCCCTGGTCTGGGGAAGATGCCACATCCTGTGGAGCAGCTAAGCCCATGTGCCACAACTACTAAGCTTGTGCTCTAGAGCCCGGGAGCCACAGCTACTGAAGGCCCCGTGCCCTAGAGCCACACACAGCAAGTACTGAGAAAAAGTACTAATCACTAACTACTGCAACTATTGAAAGGAGAAGGCAAGGGCACCCCACTCTAGTACTCTTGCCTGGAAACTCCCATGGACGGAGGAGCCTGGTAGGCTGCAGTCCATGGGGTCGCTGGGAGTCAGATATGACTGAGCGACTTCACTTTCACTTGTCACTTTCATGCACTGGAGAAGGAAATGGCAACCCACTCCAGTGTTCTTGCCTGGAGAATCCCAGGGACGGCGGAGCCTGGTGGGCTGCCATCTATGGGGTCGCACAGAGTCAGACACGACTGAAGTGACTTAGCAGCAGAAGCAGCAACTATTGAAGCTCGAGTGCCTCTGCAACAAGAGAAGCCATGAGAAGTAAGTACACCACAATGAGGAGTAGCCCCCACTCGCCACAACTAGAGAAAACCCTTCCAGCAATAAAGCCCCAGTGCAGCCAAAAACAAAAATAATAAATAAATAAAAAAAAGAATCCCTGCCCTCAACTTCTCAAGGAAGGGGAGTGGGACTCTGATGAGACCTTGCCAGGCCTGACTCGAGCTCTTCTGGATGTGCCTCCACCCATCTGGATATGCGTTATGTCTCATTGTTTTTCTTCCATTCATTCAACCTACTAACACACTACTAACCTAGTGTGTACCAGGCTTCATGCCGGAGACAAAGTAATGAACAAAGTAAACAAGGGCCCTACTCTCTTGAAGCTATAGTCCGGAGGGCAAATGGCAAACAATCAGGCAAAGCTCTGCATTATTGCAGAGTTGTGATTTCTAGAAAAGTATAGGAAGTCATGAAGGAGCATAACAGGCAGATCTAGAGGAGAATATTGTGCAAGAGCATTTGTCAGCCCATCTGTCATGAACGATAGCCCCCATAGGTATGGGCCACAGTCAGGGTGTGCTTCTCCTTGCCTTCCCAGTCTGGTGAGGATTCCCTAAAAGAAAAGCAACATCATTCAGGGTTTTAGATTCAGGAAATCTAACTCAGCATCCTTGTTTGTTTTGAGACCCAAAGAGCTTCAGGAGACTGCAAGAAGCAGGATCACCTGTCATACAACTCCAGGGATATCCATGCAGCTACTTAATGACAGATCTCACATCTTTTAAGTAAGATCTTTAATTCAGTGGAAAAATATTTGAGCAACTGTGGATCTTTCAGAGACTCTATCACCACTTCCCTCCCATTTCTGTAATATAGAGATGGGGAAGTGGGAGGTGCAGACAGCTGGGTATAAGACACGTTCATGGATGGATTATACAACATGGGCAATGTAGCCAATATTTTGTAATAACTGTAAATGGAGTATAACCTTTAAAAACTATACAAAAATAGAATTTTTAAAAAGAAAAAAAAAGACATTGACAGACAGATTTCATCTCTCCTCAATAACTCTCCTCAGTTCAGTTCAGTTCAGTCGCTCAGTCATGTCTGACTCTTAGCGACCCCATGAACCACAGCACGCCAGGCCTCCCTGTCCATCACCAACTCCCGGAGTTCACTCAAACTCATGTCCATAGAGTCAGTGATGCCATCCAGCCACCTCATTCTCTGTCGTCCCCATCTCCTCCTACCCCCAATTGCTCCCAGCATCAGAGTCTTTTCCAGTGAGTCAACTCGTCGCATGAGGTGGCCAAAGTATTGCAGTTTCAGCTTCAGCATCAGTCCTTCCAATGAACACCCAGGATTGATCTCCTCTAGAATGGACTGGTTGGATCTCCTTGCAGTCCAAGGGACTCTCAAGAGTCTTCTCCAGCACCACAGTTCAAAAGCATCAATTCTTCGATGATCAGCTTTCTTCACAGTCCAACTCTCACATCCATACATGACCACGGGAAAAACCATAGCCTTGACTAGATGGACCTTTGTTGGCAAAGTAATGTCTCTGCTTTTTAATATGCTATCTAGGCTGGTTCATAACTTTCCTTCCAAGGAGTAAGCGTCTTTTAATTTCATGGCTGCATCCGCAGTGATTTTGGAGCCCAAAAAATAAAGTCTGACACTGTTTCCACTGTTTCCCCATCTATTTCCCAAGCAGGAAGCATAAATTCCTCTAATTAATCCCATATTTTCTAGCTTGGCCTTGTGATAGTGGGTGCCAGCCTGGATCAGAACCCTAGGCCTGGGTGTGATGCCTGGGTGTGGCTCACAGAAGTTCACTAGAGGTTTCTTGAGACCTTCATAGGAACAGGGGCCCTAAAACAGAACAGCCACACTGTCCACAAGAAAGCTGTGCATGGATTTGACCCCCCCGCCAAATGTATACAGCGTGAGGCATAAGGGGTAGGATCCAGAGTCAGACAAGCTTGAGTATGTATTCCAGCCCTACTACTGGTTAGCTACAGGACTTAAAGCAAGTCATTTAACCTCTTTGGGCCTCAGTTTCCTCATTCAAAAACCTCATGTTCTCTGTGTACACGCACGTATATAGGTTAAATTAGATAATGTATACAAAATGATTAGCAAAGTACCCAACACAAAATCCTCAAATATACATGTATGCAGGTCAAAATCCAACAGTTAGAACTGGCCATGGAACAACAAACTGGTTCCAAATTGGGAAAGGAGTACGTCAAAGCTGTATCTTGCCATCCTGCTAGTTTAGTTTATATGTACATCATGTGAAATGCCAGGCTGGATGACTCACAAGCTGGAATCAAGATTGTCAGGAGAAATAACAACAACCTCAGATATGCAGATGACACCACTCTTATGGCAGAAACTGAAGAGGAACTAAAGAGCCTCTTGATCAGGGTGAAAGACGAGAGTGAAAAAGTTGGCTTAAAACTCAACATTCAGAAAACTAAGATCATGGCATCCAGTCCCCTCACTTCATGGCAAAAGAGGGGTGGAAATGGAAACGGTGACAGATTTTATTTTGGGGGGCTCCAAAATCACTGCAGATGGTAACTGCAGCCATGAAATTAGAAGACATTTGCTACTTGAAAGGAAAGCCATGACAAACCTAGACGGTGTATTAAAAATCAGAGACATCACTTTGCCGAAAAAGGTCCAATAAACATGTATGGATGTGAGAGCTAGACCATAGTGAAGGCTGAGCCCCAAAGAATTGATGATTTAGCACTGTGGTGCTGGAGAAGACTCTTGAGAGTCCCTTGTACAGTAAGGAGATCAAGCCACTTCATCCTAAAGGAAATCAACCCTGAATGTTCAATGGAAGGACTTATGCTGAAGCTGAGACTTCAGTACTTTGGCCACCTGATGTGAAGAGCCGACTCACTGGAAAAGACCCTGCTGATGGGAAAGACTGAGGACAAGAAGGAAGTGGCAGAGGATGAGATGGTTGGATAGCATTATTGACTCAATAGACATGAGTTTGAGAAAACTCTGGGAGATGGTGAAGGACAGGGAGGCCTGGTATGCTGCAGTCCATGGGATCACAAAGAGTTGGCCACAATTTAGTGAATGGACAGCAAAAAATCTATGTATATATGCATGTGGGTGTACACATATATATTATATATACATATATATTCTGTATTATTGGAGTAGGAAATGCTAACCCACTCCAGTATTCTTGCCTGAAGAATCCCATGGACAGAGGAGCCTGGCAGGCTACAGTCCATGGGGTTGCAAAGAGTCAGACACGACTGAAGCAACTTAGCATAGCTTTCTATATGTATATATGTATGCATATATACTCTATATTAGCCAAAAAAGTATACATATATAAAATAGCAAATACTTATATGTCAGGTTCTTGCTCAGAGTCACACGGCAATTAACTGACACAGCAGTTTGCTACTTTGAACCTATATGATTTGACTCTGGCAGCTTAACCATTCTGCTATGAAAGTGAAGTCGCTTGGTCATGTCCAACTCTTTGCAACCTCCTGGACTGTGGCCTACCAGACTCCTCCGTCCATTGGATTCTCCAGGCAAGAATACTGGAGCGGGTTGTCACTTCCTTCTCTAATAAATAGAAAAAAGAAAAAAGGCGGGGGGGTGTGCGGAGCAGAGGAAAATGAAAAGAGGAAGAACAAAAATGAGGAGGAAGGGGGCAATAAAGATAAAATAAAATCTAATGCAGTATTTTTAAAAGTCAAAATCAATGAAAAAAATCCACAATGAACAAAATTTCAAAATGTTAAATGAAGACATGATTCTCCAAAATCGCTTTAGCGGTATCCGACTCCTTGCAACCCTATGGACTGTAGCCCATCAGTCTCTGTCCATGGGATTTTCCAGGCAAGAATACTGGAGTGGATTGCCATTTCCTTCTCCAAGGGAGAAGACATGATTGGTAAAAGTGATTTTTTTCTTTTTGGTATTCCCTGGTGGCTCAGAAAAGGACAACTTTTTTGGGTGTTAGTTCTAAAAGGTCTTCATAGAAACAGTGGAAGTGAGAAATAGATTTAAGGGACTAGATCTGATAGACAGAGCGCCTGATGAACTGTAGACAAAGGTTCATGACATTGTAGAGGAGTCAGGAATCAAGATCATTCCCAAGAAAAAGAAAAGCAAAAAAGCAAAACTGCTGTCTGAAGAGGTCTTACAAATAGCTGTGAAAAGAAGAGAAGTAAGAAGCAAAGGAGAAAAGGAAAGATATACCCATTTGAATGCAGAGTTCCAAAGAATAGCAAGGAGAGATAAGAAAGCCTCCCTCAGTGATCAATGCAAAGAAATAGAGGAAAACAATAGAAAGGGAAAGACTAGAGATCTCTTCAAGAAAATTAGAGATACCAAGGGAACATTTCATGCAAAGATGGGCACAATAAAAGACAGAAATGGTATGGACCTAACAGAAGCAGAGGATATTAAGAAAAGATGGCAAGAACACACAGAAGAACTGTACAAAAAAGATCTTCATGACCCAGATAATCATGATGGTGTGATCACTCACCTAGAAACAGACATCCTGGAATGTGAAGTCAAGTGGGCCTTAGGAAGCATCACTACAAAAAAAGTTAGTGGAGGTGATGAAATTCCAGTGGAGCTATTTCAAATCCTGAAAGATGATGCCGTGAAAGTGCTGCACTCAATATGCCAGCAAATTTGGAAAACTCAGCAGTAGCCACAGGACTGGAAAAGATCAGTTTTCATTCCAACCCCAAACAAAGAAAGGCAATGCTCAAGAATGCTCAAACTACCGCACAATTGCACTCATCTCACACACTAGTAAAGTCATGCTCAAAATTCTCCAAGCCAGACTTCAGCAATACATGAACTGTGAACTTCCAGATGTTCAAGCTGGATTTAGAAAGGGCAGAGAACCAGAGATCAAACTGCCAACATCTGCTGTATCATTGAAAAAGCAAGAGAGTTCCAGAAAAACATCTATTTCTGCTTTATTGACTATGCCAAAGCCGTTGACTGTGTGGATCACAATAAACTGTGGAAAATTCTGAAAGAGATGGGAATACCAGGCCACCTGACCTGCCTCTTGAGAAACCTGTATGCAGTTCAGGAAGCAACAGTTAGAATTGGACATGGAACAACAGACTGGTTCCAAACAGGAAAAGGAATACGTCAAGGCAATATACTGTCACCCTGCTTATTTAACTTATATGCAGAGTACATCATGAGGAACGCTGGGCTGGAAGAAGCACAAGCTGGAATCAAGATCACTGGGAAAAATATCAATAACCTCAGATATTCAGATGACACCACCCTTATGGAAGAAAGTGAAGAACTAAAGAGTCTTCTGATGAAAGGAAAAGAGGAGAGTGAAAAAGTTGGCTTAAAGCTCAACATTTATAAAACTAAGATCATAGTATCTGGTCCCATCACTTCAAGTAGATTGGGAAACAGTGGCAGACTATATTTTTTTGGGCTCCAAAATCACTGCAGATGTTGATTGCAGCCATGAAATTAAAAGACGCTTAGTCCTTGGAAGGAAAGTTATGACCAACCTAGATAGCATATTAAAAAGCAGAGACATTACTTTGCCAACAAAGGTCCATCTAGTCAAGGCTATGGTTTTTCCAGTAGTCATGTATGGATGTGAGAGTTGGACTGTGAAGAAAGCTGAGTTCTGAAGAATTGATGCTTTTGAACTGTGGTGTTGGAGAGGACTCTTGAGAGTCCCTTGGACTGCAAGGAGATCCAACCAGTCCATCCTAAAGGAGATCAGTCCTGAGTGTTCATTGGAAGGACTGATGTTGAAGCTGAAACTCCAATACTTTGGCCACCTGATGCAAAGAGTTGACTCATTTGAAAAGACCCTAATGCTGGGAAAGATTGAAGGCAGGAGAAGGGGACGACAGAGAATGAGATGGTTGGTTGGCATCACCGACTCAATGGACATGATTTTGGGTAAAATTCAGGAGTTGGTGATGGACAGGGAGGCCTGGTATGCTGCAGTCCATGGAGTTGCAAAGAGTCAGACACGACTGAGAGACTGAACTGAACTGATGGCTCAGATGGTAGAGTCTGCCTGCAATGTGGGATACCCATGATTGACTCCTGGGTCGGGACAATCCCCTGGAGAAGAAACTGGCAACCCACTCCAGTATTCCTGCTGGCAGAATCCCATGGAAAGAGGAGCCTGGTGGACCATGGGGTCTCAAAAAGCTGGACACGACTGAGCAACTAGATGATTATTAAGGCTCCAGTATGGTTCAGCATAACTCTGAATGCAACTCTCTCTCTCAGGAAAGGGTACTGGTTTGCTTGTTCTTCCTGAGGTTTGAGAATCAATGGACCCAAGTGAGTGAATGGAGCTGGCTCGCAGTGGCTGCTGAGAGCCAGTTCTGTGAACCTCTTCCCAACTCCACATTAAGGACATCACCATGGTAGCTTGATATCAAATATGGTGAGAATATTTATAGCAGGGAAATTGGCAAAGGAGATATTGGTTTACCAGCATCTACCTACTAGAAGGCTCGTTAAGTCTGTTTGGAAACAAACATCACTGGGGAGGGCACAGTTTTAGAGCTGGCTATCCTGCAGGGCATAACTGAGACTTGGGGCCAGATGACCATTAGCTGTCACATGCATCATGGAATGTTTAGCACCATCACTGACCTTAGATGCCATTAGCACCATCTCTCGGGTGAGGACAACCCAAAGTGACCAAACACTGTCCAATGTCCTGGGGGTGGGGAGGAGTTGCTTTTTAGAGAAACATCAGTGACCAAAGGAGACAGCCGCAGGCTGAAGAAGCCCAGATACTAGAAGGAGTTCCTTCTAGCCCTTTCCCAGCAGGGAGAGGCAGCAGTTAGAAAGAGCCCACTTAGCCAGGGGTTTCCTGACTCTTGGGTGGAGGTTTGTCATGCTCTCCGGGGCCTGAGGATTGGTCTCCTCAGACAAACATTTGGTTAGTATGAAGGGTAATCCAAATTATGATTAGAAACAAATATCCAGCTCAAGATTTTTGTTTGGCCCAGAACAAAACCACACACCCAAATCCCTAATCACTTTCCAGGAAAAGGCCTCTCTTCCACTGGGATTGGGGACATCAGCCTCCTCTTGAACTTTTAATCCATTCACGTATTTCTAGATTCCTGTGCTTCTCCCTGAGGCAGCAGCCTGGAGGCAGTTTCCAGCAGAGCCTAGACTCTCCCAACACCCTCCACTGCCACTGTGGCCACAGTGTGCCAGAAACTGGGTCACCTGCAAGTGGGGGACCCTGAAGGTTCTAGTAACCAGGATTTGGAATAAAATAGGGAGTGAAGTCATCTTTGGTACAGCATTAAAAGTTTAAAAGGATATTTAATATTTAATTTACTTTAAAAAGTTGGCTAGCGCTTCTTCTAGAAAACATCAAATGATGGATGATGCTGTGGGAGGGCCTGGAGGTCCTGGAGAACCCCAGGGCCCTTGAAAGGGGGACCGGGGCAGCTGCCAGCTCCAAAACCCACAGCTGTCTCACCCTTGACCTCTGGAAAAAGATGGCGTTCACCAAGTTTCCCTGTCAGGAATTCACTGACCATGTTGTAAAGACTCACACTAGCGCTTCTGTGCAGACTCCATAGAGTTTAACACAAGAAAACTAAGTGAATTAAGTCTGTTTAAAAAAGAGAGACAGCCAGCAATTTTTACCCACACCCTGCTATGAGTCTCTCTCTCACACACACACACACGCATACACACACACACACGTGCACGCTCATCTCCACAGCAGCTGTGGCCCGATAGTGTCTCCATCCTGGACGCCTTCTTGGTTTCCAGCACACAGCTGTTGAATTGACCCTCACTCACCCTCTCCAGCTGTTGTTTGCAGATTGAGAAGCTGGACAACTGAGGGAGAAGAGGCAAAGCTATGCTAAGCAGAGGAGGACAAGATTAGCCTACTCCTTTCTTGGAATCTCAGGGATCCAAGGACTGTGTTGTGCAGATCAGGATCAGCCATTCAGGCCCCAGAAAATACCCATCCACCTGTCTTCACCCACAGAGCCGGAAACCCAAGCCCTTGTTTAGGTAGCTGAGGAAGCTAAACAATGTGCCATTTCAACCATGACCGCTGTGAGGACAACTCCCAAATCTTCCTCTTGGGCCCTGACTACATTCTTGAGCTCCAGATCTGCCTTTCCATGTCAGGTCCCAAGGAACATCCCACCAGCCCCTCAAATGCAGTGTGAGCTCGTGAAGATCCCCATTCCCAGCCTAGCAGACCCTCCTCCTGGATTCCTATCAGCAGCATCCTCCCCCCAGCCCCCTGCCTGCAGTATGCATAGGCTGGAAACCTCAGGTCACTTTCAAAGCCCTCTTCTCCTCCACTCCACACCCCTTCCATCTCATAGACCTGCCCCTTACATTCATTCCTACAGAAACGATTCTCTCTCACCTAAATCACTACGCCACTCTGGCAACTGCTCATCCTGTCTCATTTCTGTCCTTCCTTAGACACTGTTTCCTAACCAGCTCAAATTCTGTCCCCTGCTTATAAAACAACAATGGTTCTTCTTGACCTATGATGCTCCTGAACAAGGTTTTCAAGGACCACTATGGTTACCTACCGCTCCACTTTTCTCATCTGTCCTTGTGTAATAGGCAATAACCTTTGTATTCAATTCAGTATTACAAATTAATCACTAAAGGGATTTTGCCTATAAGCTTAAATGATACATAATGTGGGGGGGGGGTGCGTCCCTGGTGGCTCAGTGGTAAGGAATCTGCCTGCCAATACAGGAGACACAAGAAAGATATGTGTTTGATGCATGGGTTGGGTCACACCAATCCTCTGGAGAAGGAAATGACAACCCATTCCAATATTCTTGCCCGGAATATCCCACAGATAGAGAAACCTGATGGGCTACAGTCCATTGGGGTCCCCAAAGAGTCAGACACAACTTAGTGACTAAACAATAGTACATAATGGCTCATCTCTGGGAACCTTGCTTCCCAGGTAATAAGCATTAAACTAAAATACCTTTGTTTAGCTTAGAGGAAACATCCTGACCAGGCCCACCTCTGAATGACTGCAGGGAGGAAGAAATTAACACATCCCTTCCAGAAGCTGACCAGAACCAAGAAGTATTTTAATTTACTCCCTCTTCCCATCCTTTTTTTTTTTTTTTTGTCCTTTTCTGTCTGTATTCTTTCACTCAACCTAATTATTTTTAAGTTCATTCATCTTGTTGCATAATATCAATAGTACATAAACAGTATTCCACTGTTTATCCAGTCACCTGTTGATAGACATATAGGTTGTTTCCAGTTTTTCTTGCTTGTTCAAACTTAATTTTTTTAAAAAAATTTTTAATTGGAGGATAATTGCTTTACAATATTCAAATTCTAACTCAGGCAAGATAGTTCTTTGGGGCACAAGCCCACTATCTCCTTGCTTTGCTGGCCTTCCAAATAAAGTCATTATTCCTTGCCCCCAAAACTGGTCTCTCAATTACTGACCTGTTGTGTGGTGAAATGTATGAGCTTAG
The DNA here is from genome assembly GCF_049115385.1 of Moschus berezovskii. Taxonomy (NCBI): domain Eukaryota; kingdom Metazoa; phylum Chordata; class Mammalia; order Artiodactyla; family Moschidae; genus Moschus; species Moschus berezovskii. The sequence continues at coordinate 25,553,764 of NC_142480.1, read as the reverse complement.
ACTCAGTAATGCTTGGATCCCTCCCAATCTTCCAGCCATGGCAAACTCCTTGTCTCCCTAAGACATGGCAAACATGGCCCAATGTTGCTCATACTACTTCCTCAATATGGAATCTCTTTCATCCCTTTCTTTGATGATTACCCCTGAGTCTTGGATCAAAGGCTGCCTCCTCACCTCCTCCTTGGAAAATCTGTTTCCTCCTAATTCCCATGATTCTTTGCGATATAGACTATTTTTTAAGTGTAGTTTATGTTTCATGTTGTTTTATGCCTTAGCCAGTTCACCCCCTTCATTCTATACATTAAAATACTGAGGCACAATATCCACATTTACTAGTAAATTACTTTGCAAATAGTGGTTGAATTAAAACCAATTCCTAGAAAGAACAGGCCAACTCACCAGGTAAAACTAGGATAAGATTAGCTTCACAAGGCAGCATGGGGTTGGGAGTATATTCAAAGAGTAACACCAGAGAAAAGAGTTGAGACTGGAGGGCAAAGACAGATCACCCACTTACTTTGGCAGTGAGGAAAAGGGAAGAGGCCCACCCCACTCCAAATCTCCAATTCTGTCAGAGATTCACAATCTTTATCTACAGAAATAAAAAACCCTGACCAGTGTCCCAATACCTGTGCTGTAACACAGAACAAGCTGAACATGGCCTTGGGGTTAACAGTTAAGAAGCCAACCCCAGCAGTGAGTTCACCGGGCCAAGCACACATCACTGAGCCTTTCCCCTGAGATTTCTTTAAATGTCGTAACTGGATAGTAAATCTTCCCTTGGTGCTGATTGGATATTTAAACTGTGGTTCTTTTTACTTGAAATATTTTTAAAGAACGAGCCTCAAGGGACCGTTGATGAAAGTAATTACAAGTGAAGCACACATCCTCAGCCAAAAGTTTCTTCGAAAACTTAAACATCAGCTCAACTTAAGTGACAAGGAAAACTGAAAAAGTGGGGAAGACACAAACCGTTACTTTTTAAACTCAAACTCAAATCTTATTGTTGAGCACCTACCCTGTTCACAGAAGCCACTGAGTCTGTTACATGTCACACAGATAGGAGGAGTTATTTTCATTTTAGAAATGAGGGCACTGAGGTTCAAAAGAATGCATGTGAGTTTACTTATTTCTCAGCGAGCTGATAAGCATCTAGTGAAAGTCACTCAGTGGTGTCCGACTCTTTGCGACCCAGTCCATGGGATTTGCGACCCAGTCCTGTACAGCCCATGGGATTCTCTAGGCTAGAACACTAGAGTGGGTAGCCTTTCCCTTCTCCAGGGGATCTTCTCAACCCAGGGAGCGAATCCAGGTCTCCTGCATTGCAGGCGGATTCTTTACTAGCTGAGCCACAAGCATCCAGATGAGAAATCATGTACAGTTAACCCTACAGTGTCTTCCATGACATCAAAGAATAGTATGAGTTCAATAAATACTTGCCGAGCCTCAAAATTAAGATTTCCCACCCTTCTGAGGAAGTCCTACCTTTGGTAATTAATCTCTTGACTGTAAGCTACCAACTGCATGCCGGCAGCTGCCCGGCCACGCCTCCACTGCTAGGCCACGCCTCCCATGGTGTTCCCAGCCAATGAGTCAGTGCACTGTCCTGAGAGATGGGGCATTCCTCTGACCAACGATTCCCTCCATGGCCTCGCTGAACTTCCCCTGCAGTGGAATATACAGTATGGTCCTCCCCATCCTCTTTGCATCCTTTCTCTCTAGGATCAGACTTGCATCACAGTCTGATGAGGTTCTAGACTCCCTCCCTTTTTTTTTTTTTTTCCATATTCCTTCCCCCAGTAAAATCCTGGCACATTTAATCCTGTCTTGATGTCTGCTTCTGACAGGACTGGGGACTAACATGCCCCATTTTTTGCTTTAATAAATAATTGATAACCTTCATTCACTTCTGAATATTTGTATGCTCAGCCGCTAAGTCGTGTTCAGCTCTTTGTGAGCCCATGGACTGTAGTCCTCCCAGGCTCCTCTATCCATGGGATTTCCCAGGCAAGAAAACTGAAGTGGGTTGCCATTTCTTTCTCCAGGGAATCTTCCCGACTGAGAGACCAAAACTGCGACTTCTGCATTTGCCGCATTACCAGGCGGATTCTTTACCGCTGAGCCACTTCCGCTACTGCTACTAAGTTGCTTCAGTTAGTTAGTCTGACTCTGTGCGACCCCATGGATGGCAGCCCACCAGCCTCCGCCGTCCCTGGGATTCTCCACTTATTATATGTATGCCATGAATACAGTGGTGAGCAAGAACAGCATTATTGATACCCTTAAGAAACTAGTGTGAATCAAATAATTACAAAAATTAAAAGCATAGGGAGCTATGATGAGATGTAACAGGAAGAACCTGACCTAATCTCTAGGCTTGAGAACTGCGCTGTGTTTAGTCGCTCAGTTGCAACCCCATGGACTGTAGCCCTCCAGGCTTCTCTGTCCATGCAGATTCTTCAGGCAGGAATGGGTGGCCATGCCCTTCTCCAGGGAACCTTCCCAACCGGAGGATCAAACCCAGTTCTCCCACATTGCAGGTGGATTCTTTACCGTCTGAAGCACCAGGGAAGCCCAGGCTTGAAAGAGAATCCCCTAAAGATGAATGACTTAAGATGAGACATGATGGATGAGGAAGAGTTAATCAGGCAAAGGTGCGGAGCATTTCAGGCTGATGGAATAGAGGGGCAGAGGCCCTGAGGTGGCAGAAAGCTCAACAAACCAAAGGCCACAGCAGCAGGGAACGGAGAACAATGAGACTGAAGAGGAAGGCAGCGCCCATCTCAGAAGGCCTTGTGGGATATCTGGGAAATTTGGGAAGATTATTTATCTTTCTAGAGTGAAAATTCTTTAAAAGCAAGTAGCCCATATGGCGGAGAAGGCAACGGCAAGCCACTCCACTACTCTTGCCTAGAAAATCCCATGGACGGAGGAGCCTGGTAGGCTGCAGTCCATGCGGTCGCTACGAGTCAGACATGACTGAGCGACTTCACTTTCCCTTTTCACTTTCACACATTGGAGAAGGAAATGGCAACCCACTCCAGTGTTCTTGCCTGGAGAATCCCAGGGACGGGGGAGCCTGATGGGCTGCCGTCTATGGGGTCACGCAGAGTCGGACACGACTGAAGTGACTTAGCAGCAGCAGCAGCAGCCCATATGGGCCCTCTTTGCCAGATCTAGTATAACACCTGGCACAAAGTAAATTTCACTAAATGTTTATTGAATCAAAGTAGTAGAAATCAGTGAAGAAATATACTATTTGCATTATTATCCCTAACATCAAGGATGCAGCAAATTAGCCAAAAGCATCAACCAGGAGAAGTTTCTGTGTCCCAGGAGCTGGTAAGACTGATGATAACAATGAGGATGATCCTTCTCAGGCATTGGTCTCCTCACTGTTGAGGTGGAAGCAGAGAGATGCCAAAGCAGCTGCCACCAGAGTAGGTAGAAGATCAGGCTGCTTGATTCAAATACTGGAGTTACCACCTCCTCCCTGGGTGACCTTAAGCAACTTACCTAATGTCAATGGATCTCAGGGGCTAGGCAAATCTGATTATACTACTCCATTGGAGTGCTGGTGTGGGAACTGAGAGAAATCACTATGTAAAGCCCATAGAACGCTACCTGGGGCATAGCATATGTTCAATTAATGCTACCAATTGCTAAAAATCAAATGTGTTTCTCTCTGCTGAGATAAGAAAACATTAGCAGGGAGATTTCCCAAACAGGGCTGAGTTGTCATAAATCATCAGTCATCAGAACTGCGTGGGATCACTTCTGATGCAAGAGGCCAGCTTTGAGGACCAGCTGGGTGGGCTGAAGACCCTGGGGCCTGGCCAAGAAACAGGCCCAGACATGCACTTTACTCAAACTCTGAATCCCACACTGATATCTGAATCAAGATCTGAACATCAGACCAGACAGTTCACCACTAAAGTGTAGGTATATGTCATACACTCACAGGGCAGGCAGCATTGGAGAAAGGACACTGCTTTCAGCAGCTTCCTGTTCTGGAGGGCAGAGGCTATGCCTTTTGGCTTCATTTCAGAAGAGCAAAAGGCAGCACTAGAGCAGAGGCAGCTCAGTTCCTGACTTTTGGGTTTGTTTTCCCATGTTGGACACTGCAGTTAGAGCCCAAGCTTAGAAGAAAATACTGATGGAATCATCAGACGAATGGAGGAAAAATACCTGGCTCCTACCCCAAGTTCGATGTCCCAGCTGGCTCTGGTTGCCTTGGAACGGGGCAGGGTGGTTGGGATGTAATTGCCTAGGCAGAGATATGAGGTATGCGGGCCTACGTGCGCCCTAGCACACACCACCAGGCCGGGAGTGACTCTATTTAGTGAGTGTCCATCTGATAACAGCCTGGATCCTTAAGATGCCAGCTGCCTGCCAAGCTGGACATGTCCAAACAGTGGCACCCAGAGGTCCAGGAGACAGAACAAAGGACCTGTTATTGGCTAGACCTGTGTTAGCATGTTATCTCCACCAAAACAAGTCTTGAGCCAGGCTGGCAGAGAAGCTGTATCCAGGCATCCCGGAGTTCAGAAAGGAGACTATGAAATTCTATAAGGGCTCTCTGATGGCCGTTTCAATGTCAATGGTTGAACCTGGGCCATCCCCTTGGGATTTAGCACTTGGGCTTATATCTTCCTAAGACTATTCTTTTCTATGCTGCCCATTGTCACCAACCCCCTAGAGTGCTGGCTCTCTTGGTACCCTCTTTAGAGCATAGCATCCCTCAAGGTCTGAAACCTGCCCTCTCCCCACTTCACTAGGACATAATACTAATTATGATCAACATATATTTACTGCTTACACCTGCCACTTGCTGCTTTACATACATTTTTAATTAGTTTATTCATGGCAGCAACCCTATGTGTATAGCTGTTTCTCCATTTAACTTTCAAGAAAACTAAGGCACAGAGTGGTGAAATAATTTACCCAGAGTCACATCACTAGTAAAGCAGCAGAGCAGGGAAGCGAGTTTAGGTTGTTTGGATACAGAGTCCCTGCTCCTATCCATTAGGCTGTATTTTCTCTCTCTCCATAAATGATTTCTTACTGATATAAAAAATTTTAAAGGCTTCCCATTTCTAAGTCTGTTTTTCCAGAATGAACTGCAGTCCAGAGCAGAGCTAGGATTTTATAACTTCCTATTTTGTGTATGGGCTTCTGTTGTGGCTCAGCTGGTAAAGAATCCACCTGCACTGTGGGAGACCTGGGTTCAATCCTGGGTTGGGAAGATCCCCTGGAGAAGGGAAAGGTTACCCACTCCAGTATTCTGGCCTGGATAATCTCATGGATGGTATAGTCCATGGGGTGGCAAAGAGTCAGACACAACTGAGCAACTTTCACTTTCACTATTTTGTGGATAGGAAAATTGGGAAAAGCTGACAAATTAGGAGCAACTAGGAAGGAAAGCTGAATGGCTCAAGAAGTTGACAGCAGCACTAATACTGAGAACTCTGGTGTTTTAGCCAAGTGAGTACTTGGGCAAAGTATCTCTCTTGGTAGAAGCTATGTCTTGGAGCATCTGGTTTAAGAGAGACATAGCTCAACCCAGTCGAGGAAACTGGGTGCATAGTTAGGAAAAGCAGCTACTGACTCATGGTTTGTTTATAGCACTGCCTCCCCACAAAGAGAAAGAGCAGCCTTGCACATCTAAGCTCTGCATTCATACTGGCGAGCCAGTCCCAGGAATTCACCCCAGAAGGAACTCCTTGCAGTCATGGAAATGCAGGAAAGGAACAAACACCGCTGAGCACTTACTCAGAGCTCCCAGAAAGCCTAGACGTGGTGGCTCCTTTCTCCACCTTACAGATGAGGATCCTGGGGCCCAGAGACCTTACATACATGTCCGTCACAAGTCCTAGGAAGTCCATGGGCTCAAACTATATCTGATTCCAAAGGAGGGAAGGACTCAGCACCAGTGCCAGCCCAGCTTTCCCAGGAATCTTCCCGGATTCTTCACATCAGTCCCTCTTTCTGGAACACCTGTACTACTTGTGATCTTTGCCATCATCTAGTCCTAACCCTGTGTCATACTGGGCTAATTTTGCTAGCCAACCAGGCTATAAATTTGTTGGGGTTGTTGGGGGTGGGTACAATAACTGGGGGTTCAAGTTTATTTCAAGCTATTTCTGGGTATTTCAGGGCAGGAAAATTAGTAAAGGTAAAGATCTAGAACCACAGCCTGGTGTCCGGGGTAAGAAGAGTCAGTCACTTCATCCCCAGAAGGTGAACTTTATGAACAGTGTTAGTCGCTCAGTCATGTCTGACTCTTTGTAACCACAGGCTCCTCTGTCCATGTGATTTCCCAGGCAAGAACACTGGAGTAGGTAACCATTCCCTTCCTGGGGGATCTTCCCAACCCAGGGATTGAACCTGGGTCTCCCACATTGCAAGATTCTTTACTGTCTGAGCCACCAGGGCACGGTTTTACGAGTCTCTAAAGCATAAGCTAGGAATGACATTTATGATACTCTTGCCCTCCTTTGTCAGTCTCTCTAAAACTCCTAGAAATTGAGTCCAAACTTTGCAAAGCATCCACCAAAGCAGGCGACTATGACTGCATTGTCACTAACTCGGGTTTGTTCCAAGGGGAAAGGAAGCTGCACTTTTGTTAATAACCCTGCTTCTGCTTTACTCTAGGCCACCCTGCTGCAGGCCTACCTCCTGGTGTGGTGCCCACCAACAGAAGACCCAAGGTCTAACTGCAACCCTTCCTGAACCCCCAGCACATCAGACGAGAAATAATGTCACAGGGCAGGCACACTTGGACATGCATGCATCATTACCAGTCAAAGCCAAGATGTATTTCAGGAGAATTTATAAGGCAGAAAGCACCCTCTAATTTAACAAAAAAAAAAGCATGAGGGCTGGGTGTTCCTTTCTTTTCCAAAGCCAAGACACAAAAGCTCTTCTCATATCAAAAACCTGAACCCACCCAACTTGATTCTCTCCTCTCATTCAACAAGTACTTCAATGTCAACAACGGTGACCACAGCGTACTGAGTCATATCAGAAAGAGGCTACAAGAGGAAGGTGTCATCCTGTCCTGCAATAAGACAATGATGTCTTCCTGTCCTGCCACCTATCCAGAATATGGGACAGCGAGGGAGCTGACTGCTCCCAAAGCAAGCAGGGCAGAAGGCTCTTCCATGTGCTCTGGGAACCACAACATCACCTCATAACATGATTTACGACAAAACAGAGCTGGGATGGCAGAGCCGGGTCTGAAATAGGGTAGTGAAGACCTCATCACACGTCCTCCCTGATGCCTCTCAGCTATTTGACCGCCCTGTTTTAAGACACGTAATGAGGTTGTCTTATGTTCAGCCCTTTTCTCCCTGCTTTCTAGAGGGACAGTTCCTCCAGTCAGTGGTTTCATAGAGATATGTAATGTATTCTCACATTTTACAGGGTAGTGACTGCCAGCCTCTCCCCTCCTGCTCCCAGGTTAGATGAACATCTCGTATACAGGTGACTCTTTCAGTGGGACTCACAGATCTGGCTTCCCTCCAGCTGTGGCTCCCCTCAAAGCCTTATTTGTCACCTGCTTCCCCCACCTGCTCCTGAGGTCCACTGTGAAGAACATCTGCAAGAGTCAGGAGCTCTGTGTGATAACCCAGGTCTCTCCTGCCACTTCTGCCCTTCTCAGCCTCTTTGTCCTCTAACTGCATTCCCCTCCGATTTTGTCTCGACTCTGGTTACTCTCGACGTTTGCTTCCCCAGGGATGTGTGTGTTCTTGGGTCAAAAAGGGAAAAGGAACTACAGGCAAAGGGGAAACCCCTTGTCCTCCCCCCTCCCTGGCTCTGTCCCCATCTCCCTACACGTCACCTGCCATCTCTGTGGGTAGGAACATGACCCTTCAGAATTGCCCTTCAGAGGTCATGGAAAGAGCTTGGTGCTTCTCAAATGATCTGAGCTGAAAAACTACTTTATTTATTTATTTTTTAATAATTTCCAATCCATTACAAATCAAACCACTTGTAAAATAAAAATGAATTACTAAAAAAGAAATTTAAGTGAAAAGAATATAAAATACAAGCCTAACTTTTCTTGTTATTAGATTCAACAGTCCTAACATGAGTCTAGCATTTTGTTATTAAAGTTTCTAAATGCTTGCTCTCAAATTCTTACTTGGTTTCCAGGCCATCACAGGTTGGAGAAGCCCTGCTCTAACTTAGTTATTTACTTAATCACTTAGAGCCTGGATCTAAGATGGGAGACCTCTAGATAGGTCAACCTCTAGGTAGGTCCCACATCTGCACATTCCAGCGACTCATTCCTGATGCTTCCTTAGGTTTTACAAATATTTCTGACATTAGAATAATGCTGACTTCCTGAGCAGGGGATTAGTCTGCACTTCGTACTGCTGACTGAGAGCTACCCAAGTCTAAAGCTCCTTGGAGAACAATGAAAGAAATGTCTGAGAGAGGACCAGGCAAACATTGGCAGCTCACTGACTCGGCCTTTCCTGTGTGGAACCAATGGGTGTTTTGAAAAGCATCCTGAAAACATGTCAAAGGTCTAAGAACTGTGATCACTGGAGCCGGTGAGTCATGGCCCAGGCTGGCAGTAATGCAAATGCCAGCGACACAATGGGTGGCTGTCTATTCAAAAACCTGCCCCTGGGACCATGAGGGGGGCATCCCATAAATGACTACAGACAGGAAAAGAGGGTGAGCTTGTCAATTAACTGAGAGGGAATGGTGGCCCAGTTAAAATAATTTCTCTGCTTCCAGAAGAAGCAAAGAATTCTCAGGATCTACCCTAACAAAGGACGGATTGCACTGCAGAACAAGACTGGGTGTGATCGTCCTTTACTACAAGAAGCTGGTAAGGGAGGTAGGAGAGAGAACAGGGGCAGCTAGGACATCATTTCCCAGAGACATTTTCGAAAACAGCTTTATTGGCAACCAATCACTTCACAATACACTTCAAATACTTAGAATGCACAATTCGACAAGCTCTGACACACATATAAACCTGTGACACCACCACTAAATTCACAATAAGTAGCATACCCATCACGACCCAAAGTTTCTTGATGCTCTTTTTAAATCCCTGCCTCTCACTTCTTCCCATCCCACCGACCAGATGACACTTTCTATCACTAAAGACTAGTTTGCATTTTTCTAGAATTTTATATAAATGGAAGCCTACAGGATATACTCATGCTTGATCTGACTTCATTCATGCAGCAAAATTATCTTGAAAAACAAGTGTGAGATTCATTCATGTTTTTCTATCTATCATTATTGTTCATTACTTTTACAGCTAAGTAGTCTTCTAGTTAGAAGTGATCTTACATCTCAAACAACGTTGTCTTGGGACTAAGATTCTGAGGTGTTAAGGAAAGTTTATGAAGATTTAGACCTTCCTTAGAATGGAAGCATGCAGCTTCTATCTTAGGAGATAAACTGTTTTTATCTTAGGAGGTAAACTGTTTTTGCTTCAAAATTAAGAAGAGAACAAAGAAACATCAGTCGATCAAGATTCTTAAATGACAAAAAGAATTGTGCATTATTCAAGGTGTGGGGGCTGTAAGGAATAAGGAGAAAGAGACCCAAGGACATTGTTCTTACTCAAGATAATGCTCAGACTACCCTAACTCTCAGTTTTCTATTTGGTGTGTTTCTTGTCTTGTGGTAGTAAATGCTCTGAATGGAACGTTCCCACCACAGTTACTATTTTGCGTTTGGAACTGCTATAAAGGAAGACAACTCTGCAACCAAAATTAGAGTTATTGGTATATTTGTTCATTCATTCACTGGGTTACATGTGTGAGGTGTCATCTGTAGGCTGGGCATCATGCTGGGGGTATAGAGACACACCAAAGACGTAGAGAAAGACTTGGTTCCTGCTTTCACAGAGTTATAGGGTGTGCAGGCTTCATGGCTGGTGAGTTTTACAATGAACTCCTTCTCAATAAATGAATATCAGAGATGGCCAGGCTGATAGCATCATGGAGACTAGAAGCCAGGACTGAAGGTAGATATGATGGCAGAAGCAGAGCTCTGGTTCACAGACTATCATCAGAAAGACAGTGCCCCACTGACAGTGACAGCAAATGCAACCCTGACTCCCCAACATGGGGCAGTGGGTGAGACATGGCATGTCTGTCTCTAAAAGTTAGCTCTGGAGGTGTACGTTGTTGTTGCACAAGAAAGTAGAGAAACCTATTTTTCTAACTAGATGACAGTGTTCTAACAGATTTCTGTAAAAAGCAGACCAGTACTTACTCATAATCCTTCTGTAATAAAGTTACAGCACAAGTGGAAAACGGCAGGATACAAAACAGAATGAGTTAGATGATGATTCCAGTAAATCAAACAAGCAACCAAGTCCTTGGAAAGGAAGCACAGTAGAGAAATGTCCAAACAAAATACCAAAAAAATGTGAAAAAAATAAAATAAAAAAGCACTTGCTTGTGTCTTCATCAAATTTCCTTTAGTGAGTATTTTGCTATCCAGGTTTTGAAGAATTACTCTGAAACACATTCTTCATGAAAAGTCATGGATGCTCAGCCAAAGGAAACCAAAGTCAACAATCTGAGTTTGCCTGCAGTCTAGAGAGGAACCTGCAACCACAGAGGGACCTTGGGGAAACCAGTGACAGAAGAAGGGTGAAACCTTGCAAAGGGGCTTTGCCAACTTGATGAGTTCACCTGAGGTAGCAACAGTGACAGAGATGCAGATGGAAGTGGGAACTCAAGTCCAGCTGAAGAGCAGTGCAGACCCAGGCCGGGACAGCCTTCGAAGGGCTAGGACCTGGCTGAGGGACCACAAGAAACTTGTTTTCTCTGGGCCTCTAGAATCCTTGTTTGTAAACGGAAAAACAAGACTGGATGAGCTTTACGATCCCCTATAACTCTAAATGTGTAGGAATCTGAATTGTCTGATTCATTTCAATGTCTACCACTGAAGACCTATGTATGAAGAACGACAAACATCTCTTCAATTTAACTCACATCAATGCTCACATCAGTCAAAAACAAGTTTTTTTGATTGCATGTTGATTGGACACCTATTAATAAATGTATAGTGTTGCATATTTTCTAGAAAAAGAGTTCTGCAAAGCATTCTCTGATTAGAGCAAAGGCTAAGAGAGCAAATCTACCTCTTGTATAATGTGATAATTCATTCTGATTAGAGACATGGGAAAAAGGATTTTGCAGAAGTCTTGGAATAGAAATTGACACATATCTCAGTGGAAAGATGCCAAGGTATTGAGCAAAGGCCTGCTGCCCTCATGGGCATTGCTGTGGAAGAGGTATCCCATTCTCTCTCCCAGAACCATCTCTACTCCCAGCTGTTGACTGAAGTCAGAAGTAAGCTGCTGTCTGTTGATGAGGAATGTGAGAACAAACGCACAGATGGGTGGAGCAGGAAGCTTGAGGGAAGGTCAGAGGGAAAACAAACGGGGTTTCCTGTGATGAGTCACGGCCTTCTGAGAAATTATTTCAGAGGCCACCACAAAGCACCCAGCACCTGTCTGTCCAAGGCTTGCACTTTGTACAGAAGAAAATGTAGCAAATGAAGTACCAAGCCACATCTGACAGCCCACAAGCCCTGTGCAGGGTGGAGGCCTGAGAAGGAGTCAGGCTGAGCCAGGGACATGTGACAATTTGCACATTGTCTGCCGGTGTCTCCAGGGCATACTTATGGGTGGGCTGAAGATACTGGGTTCAAGTTCTCCTTTTCTTTTGGCTGTTGTTTTCTTCAATAGCCATAGCTCGAATTTTCAGATAAAGTGTTTTTCCTTTTTTTTCCTTCTATTGTTCTGTGATGAAGATCAATGGAAATCAGATAAAGTTTTTAAGTGTAAAAAACTTACTGAATCTAGAAAGAAAACAAATTTGACCATCCTTGGTTCCTCTGCTGGCTTCTAGAGTTTCCTCTTACTCTGTTCTTACATTTTGCTTCCTCCACCGTCTTTGCTGCTCTCAGTTTTATACCCAGTCTCCTGGGCACAGGATCAGCATGCCCTTGAGCAAAAAGAAAGTCAAGGAGTCTGTCTCCTCAGCTCACAGACACCAAGGCTCTCCTCTTCCCTCACAAGGGCCTCCAGGAGCTGTCCTCCAAGAGGACAAGGTCCTCCAAGCTACCTGGAGGCAGGAGTCACTGAACAGCCAGAGGGACAAGAAGCCCAGGAGCTGCCACAGGGCCCTCGATAGAATAACGGGATTTTTGGTCATCTTAAGGACCCACTCTTCGCACAAAAATGATTATACAGAAAGTTCTGAGTTTTAAAACTCAGTCCTCAATCAGTCAAAGTTACAAACATAAAAATCTAAGTCTTCCTTAAACTTTTAAGTTCAGTGTAGAGAGATTATTCCTCTTTTTCAATATAGCAAATTTTAATCACCTTTAAGGGAGCTTTTAATCAATGCTTGACTCCAGTCACAAATTTAGTTTATGAAACTCAAACATTTTAAACCATGTTTATATAGTTAGCATTTTTAATCTCTCTTATATCAACTGACTAAAAATAACCTATTATAGATGCAGTAAATTTACTTTTAATGTATGAAAAATCTTTGATTCTCTCAAATATTCCAATATTGATTGATTGGAATTTTAGAATATCTTTTAATTTAAAATCACAAACCTAAATCAGTTTCTTGATTGCATATTTCAAATTGGTGTCAAATGGGTGATCGTTACTCTAATAGGCCAATTTACTATTGCAAATGTGTACAAATTAACAAAAATATTATGAGTCTGGTATTTCTCTTAAACATTTCAACATGTATTTATAAATCCTTACAGGATTAAAAATGCTTACCCAATTCCAGAATTTACATTACAACTTACTCTTGGTGCTGTACGTTCTGTGGGTTTGGATAAATGGATGGTGACACTGTAATGTAAACTATAAACTTGGGGTGATTGTGATGTGTCAATGCAGGTTCATCAATTGTAACAAATGTACCCCTGGAAGGGGGGATGTTGATAATGGGAGGCCATGGGGACAGGGGGCAGATGGGAAACCTCCTCCCTCTTTGGTATTGTTGCTCGAAAATTAAACCTAACACTGCTCTAAAAATATAAAGTCATAATTTTAAAAAATGTTTACTCTCCATAGAGACGACACCATTTAAATAGTCTTGCATTCCCCTCCCAGGCCATTTCAAGGTGCCATCTCAGCTGGGTTAGGTTTGTTAACAACCCCTGGGCCTGGTAGCAACACCACAGACCCCTGCATCCACCCCACTTGTCATGTCGAGGTCCGGTTCTGAGTTGCCTTGTCTGACAGTTTGCCTCCCAAAGATTCCAGACAGTCCTTACTTGAGACTTTTCTTTCCAAGTTCACCAGTTGGTTAGTTTCAACCAATCTATCTGCTGCTCTCTTCCAGTCTGAATTTTTTCTTTGTCATCCTTTGAGCACCACAGCTCTGACAGATATTTAGCTCTACACCATGGACTCCTGACAGCCTTGTCCAACTCAGTTTCACAGTTCCAAGTTCATGCCATTGATAAGTAGAAGACGGTAGGCAGAAAAGTTGGAGAAGGTAAAGCATATTTAGATTTCTAGTTGACTTCCTGTAGGGCACCCTCTTCTCCACGAGGACCAGGGAACAAGCAGGGGGTATATCATTCAGGCTGCATTCTTTCTCCTTAGTGGGGTCATCTCAGTCACCGCTCACTTGCCTGACCTCAGGATCCTCCCTGAGGAGTCCAAAAGGTCTACCAGGGTCCAGGCATCTCAGGTCAGTGCCCAGAGGCAAAGGGCTAATCAGATCGACCGAGTGATTCATATCTCTGTCTGTCTCTATTTCTCTTTCTCTTCTCTCTGTCACACACGCACCTCTCGATGCAAGTGATCCTCTGCTGCTTGGATCTCAGACTCAAAAGCATTCTCTATTTAAATATCACGAGGTCAGATACTTCCAAACTGAAAACCCTAAGCAGGGATTACAATTCTATCATCTCCTTCAACTATTGACCATGGAGCTGCCTAACCTATTTCGTTTTTTGTCTTCTTTACAGCACTCTCACTTAAATATCAAATAGGTTTTTGTACTGAGGCAGACAAGTCGAACGACTAGTTGAAAACAGATCATTTTGGGGAGAGGGGAAAAACTGAACAAAATAGACATGGCAGATCTCCCTTTTTACCCAGGCAGTGAAAGAGTGCTGGGCACAGCATCGGAGGGCTTGGTCTCCACGCCAGTTTCTCCTACAAACTGCATCTTGGACCCAACCTCTGTGAGCTTTAATAAAAGTGATAAGGGTGTTTCCAAGATTAAATGTAAAAGCATGGAAAACACTTTAAGTCTTTTCTTTAGTTGGGTACCAGGATCTGACATGTTCCTTGTTCTCTTCCTGCCTCATTGGCAGGCCTTAGTATCTTTACTGGTTCCTCTTCATCTCCCAACCTCTATTGATTGGGTTCAATATTTGGACTTCTGCTTTCTATCTCTTCTTACTTACTTGGTGATATTATCCAGTCACATGGCCTTTAATATCAGCCATAGGCTGATGATTTTGACACTCCTCTCTGCAGCCCAGAACTCTCCCCTGACATCCAGACTCGTATTTCCACCTGCCTACCCAGCATCTCACCTGGGTGACAAATAGGCATCTCAAACAATCCGTTCCAACCCTACTCTCCTGCTGTCTTTCCTTGTTCAGTAGATGGCAATTCCATCCTTCTAGTTGATTGGATCCCAAATCCTGCATTCATCCGTGACTCATCTCCTTCATGCTTCCTGTCTATTCCGTCAGCAAATCCTTTGAGTCCTATCCAAAAGCTATCCTGAATCTGATGGTTTTTTACTGCCTCCACTGCCACCACGATGCAATTGAACATTATATCCCACCTGGATTCTTGCTCTAGTTTCCTAAGTGGTCTTCCTAATTCTGTCCTTGCTCCCTTCCACTCTCCTTGGCCTGTTTTCAACATGGCTGATATCTTGATCTTGTTACAATATAAATTAGATCATGTCATTCCTCTCCAAGAAAACTTCCAGTTTCTCCCCCATCACATCCAGAGAAATTATCGTTATATATTACTTACTATAAAATAGGGGTCATAACAGTATTTACTTCATAGGGTTGTTGTGGGGATTAAAAAAGTCAATATAGGATCTTCCCTAGTTATCCAGTGGTTAAGAATCTGCCTTCCAATGCAGGGGACTCAAGTTCAATCCCTGATTGGGAAACTAAGATCCCACATCCCGTAGGGCAACTAAGCCTATGTGTTACAACTAGAGAAGCCCCCAAGCACCTCAACAAAGACGCAGCACAGCCAAAATAAAAAAAGAGTCAATATATATAAAACACTTAAACTACTATTTACTTAGTGTTTACTGTGTATCAAGCACTGTCTTACTTATATATATTACCTCATTATGCATTAACTCATTAATTTTCATAAGTATTCCAAGAAATGTACTGTTATTATGCCCATTTTACAGTTGAGAAAACTACATTACAGAAAGGTTCAATAACTCCTCTAAGGACACAGCTAATGAAAGACATCTGGCCTCCACAGCCTGTGCTTTCACTACCCTGCCTAGTCAGTAAGGCTTCTTCTGTGACATACTCTGCAGATGCTGAAACAGCCCATCATATGGAGGGGCCATTCCTTCACTTAACCAGTTTCTCACTAAGCCATCTGATCATTCCAGAGGTTCTCACTTAAGCCAGAAAGTCCATTTATTCAATAAATATTATTGAGTGACAATATCTGAGGCACTGGGGACACAGCAGTGAACAATCAAAAAATGGACACAAAACTCTGTCTTCATGGAGCTTACATTCTTTTAGAAGTATCACTAGAGGCTTGATTTGTATGTTGCCTAATCGTTCTTCTCTCAGGCTATCAGGTCAGCTTCATTCAGCACATCTCTTGGGCAAGGCACTTGGCTAACTTCTAAGGGAGGAACATGAATGATTCAGATGTGAATCTTGCTCTCAGGGAAGTTGTATGTTAACATGGGCCTGGGTATCTCTAGGAAGCAGTTCTTGTTTAACTTGTTTCTGGTTCGGTCCCATGCTTTTTCATTTGCATACTTCTCATCAAACATCAAAAGTGCCTAAGGGGGAAGAACATTCGTGTGGTTTCCTATTTTTCCTCCCACAGAGCCTAGAAGAGTGCTTTGAATACAGAGGCTTCTCACTTTTATGTTCTCTATGAAGGATCAGTTCTAGGAGTCCTCAAAAAACTATTTAGCCATAAATTTTATTCCCCATATTTCTGCCCTTATTAAGGCCACAGGAATTTAATTCATCTGCAGATAGGAAGAGGAAAGAACTAAGGCTATGAGCTAATTTTATAATTATGAATATTTTAATAGTTCACTATTTTTAACCATTTAACCACCAGGATTGAGGAACCCTGATAATCTAACAAATCTGCACTTAAAAATACATAAGACTAATTGTCTCATACACACAAATACACACACACACACACATACATACACATCCTTCTTAAAGTCCCTCATTGATTTCCCATTTTAGGGAAAAAAAATAGCCAAGTCCTCAGCCATGTATCCAACTGCCAAAGGCCATGAGTGTTCTGGCTGCTCCTGCCTCTCCAGTCTGGCCTCACAGAGTACCATGAGTCCCCTTGCTTTCCGCCCTCCAATCACAGGGTCTGATGGTGGTTCTCCACTCCATTCTGCCACATGGCTTTTGGATGTGGAGTTCCCTCTTCCTAGACTGCATTTCTTTTCTCCACCCTTCAGATTCAACTCAGTCATCACTTCTTTGAGCCAGTCTTCACTGGCCCCGGGCCCCAGACTCTTCCACCCAATGGTGCACTTTCCCAAAACATCAGTACCTCTCCTTTAGGTTCCTGGTCATCTGTGCACTCATACCAGTGGCAAGTTTACTTGTTTAAGTGAAAATATGTCATTAATACCTCCCTTTTCCACTAAATATGCATCATGAGTCCAAGGGTCATTTCTGGTTTTACTCACTGTTGTATATCCAGAGCTGAGCACAGCACTGGAAACAAACAAATAAAAAGTGCTTATTCATCCAGTGAATGTTTAATGAGTCCCTTCTTGTGCCCAGTCTTGTTCTATGTGCTAGGAATACAACAGTAAACAGGCCAAAGTCCCTGTCTTCCTGGAGGTTACATTCTAGTTTTGGAGAAGAGTTAATAAACAAATAAGCAAGATGATTTCAAGGAATGAGTCTTCTCAGGGTAAGGGGCTAGGATGTGATCACTGGGGATGCGATGGGATGCTACTTTAGAAAATCGTCAGGGAAGGCCTCTCTCGGGAGGTGGCATGGGAGCAGTGTCTAGAGCCTTCTGAAAGAGAGACTGAATTTTCAGTGCAAAAATTGGGACAGTCCCAGGCAAGCCAGAACAGTTGATGACCCAGCACCAAATGCTGCTGGGAGCCTGGCAGCCTGCCTTCAGCCACTTACCCAGGAAAATGCTGCTCCTATACCTTCTAAATCTCTTTTCCAGAAATACTTTGGGAGAAATTAATACAACTTAGAACTTAATCAATGCTTTGTAATGATGAGGAGGCTTCCTAGGCATCCACACCCACTCAGCTCCGGAACGAGGCTGGCTTGGGGATTCCCACTCACACCAGGCCCCCTCTGTGACCCTCAGGCTCTTAGAGGTTCATATTTGGATTTCCATTTGGGTGGAATCCACCCACCAGGAAAAGCTCATTTCCTCCCCTTCCCTGGCTCACTCCCAGCCTGGAAGCTTCCCCCATATTATCCCTTGGCAAACTCCTTCTGTGCTCCCTCCTGGATGCTTATGTTCCCAGAGAGTTTCACCCAACAATAAACTGTCTGTAATCAACTACAGAGTGGTGGATCCCTGGCCCATGGTATTCCCACTCTTTGGGGAACACGTTCAAGCAGACCCTGCATGAACAATGGGTGGAGGCCCCTTGGCACAAGTGCTAATTCCTCCCACTCTAATTGCTCTAAATTCCCTCTTTAATAAATTTCGAAACAGTTCAGTTCGAGGGCTAAACTTATTTTCTGTTTCATCTTCAGTCAAATTCCTAAGCCACTGTCAAATCTTTCTTTCAAATAGATGTGCTGCTGCTGCTGCTAAGTTGCTTAAGTCATGTATGACTCTATGCGACCCCATAGATGGCAGCCCATCAGGCTCCCCCATCCCAGGGATTCTCCAGGCAAGAACAGTGGAGAGGGTTGCCATTTCCTTCTCCAATGCATGAAAGTGAAAAGTGAAAGTGAAGTCGCTCAGTCATGTCTGATTCTTAGCGACCGCAAGGACTGCAGCCCACCAGGCTCCTCTGTCCATGGGATTTTCCAGGCAAGAGTTCTGGAGTGGGGTGCCACTGCCTTCTCCAAAATAGATGTGCATGTGTGTATAAATCACTTCATTGTACACCTGATATTAACACATTATAAATCAACTATACTTCATTGAAAAAAAATAGTACAAGACAGTACCTCCAGTCGGGGAGAAAATACTTGTAAATGACGTGAACAACAAAAGCCTAATTTCCAAAATATACAAACAGCTCATACAACTCAACAACAACAAAAAAAAAAACCCAATTAAAAAATGGGAAGAAGACCTAAACATATATTTCTCCAAAGAAGACATACAGATGACCAACAGGCAAATGAAAAGATGCTCAACACCACTAATTATTAGAGAAATGCAAATCAAAAAAACAATGAGATACCACCCCACACCACTCAGAACAGCCATCATTAACAATAACAAAAGCTGGAAATGGCGTGGAGAAAAGGGAACCCTCTTACACTGTTGGTGGGAATGTAAATTGGGGCAGCCACTGTGAAGAACAGAATGGAGGCTCCTCAGAAAACTAAAAGCAGAGTTGCCACATGCTCCATCAATTCCATTCTTGGGCATATGTAAGGACAAAACTATAATTCAAAAAGATACATGCACCCCTATGTTCATAGCAGAACTATTCAAAATAGCCAAGACACAGAAACAACCTAAATGTCCATCAAAAGATGAATGGATAAGGATGTGGTACATATATACAATGGAATACTACTCAGCCATGAAAAAGGATGAAATAATGTCTCTGGCAGCAATATGGATGCACCTGGAGATTATCATTCTAAGTGAAAAACTCAGATGGAGCAAGACAAATATCATATGATTTCACATATACAAATGAACTTATTTATAAAACAGAAACAGACTCACCGATTTAGAGAATGAACTTACAGTTAAAAGGAGGAAATGGTGGGGGGGGAGGATAACTTGGGGGTTTGAGATTGACCTATACACTCTGCTATGCTTAAAATAGAAACCAACAAGGACCTATTGTACAGCAAAGGGAACCCTGCTCAATATTCTGCAATAACTTAAATCAGAAAATAATTTGAAGAACAGATACTGAATCACTTTGCTGTACGCATGAAGCTAACACAACACTGTTAATCAACTATCCTCCAATATGAATTTTTTAGAAAGGGAAACAAGTATAAATACATAAAAATAAAATAAAATCTGACATAACCTATCTATGAAACAGAAACAAACTCAGACACAGAGAATAGACTTCTGTTTGCCAAGAGGTAGGTGGGGGTAGGAGAGGGATGGATTGAAATTTGGAGGATTAGCAGATGAAAACTATTATATATGGTATGGGTAAATAACAAGGAAAAGACTCTGATGCTAGGAAAGGTTGGGGGCGGGAGGAGAAGGGGACGACGGAGAATGAGATGGCTGGATGGCATCACCGACTCTGTGGACATGAGTTTGAGTGAACTCCGGGAGTTGGTGATGGACAGGGAGGCCTGGCGTGCTGTGATTCATGGGGTTGCGGAGAGTCGGACACGACTGAGCGACTGAACTGAACTGTATAGCACAGAGAATTATAGTCAATATGCTGTGATAAGCCATAATGGTAAAGAATCTAAAAAAAGAACGTGTTTGTGTGTGTATAACTGAATCACTTTGCCATACAGCAGAAATTAATACAATATTATAGATCAACTGTACTTCACTTTGAAAAGCCTGGCCCACAATGCAGAAATTAATTAATGAAAAGCATACTAAATAGAAACAAAATATGTTCTCTTTAAAAAAAAAAAAAGGCTTCTCTTTTTCTCTTACTGTTTCCCATCTCCCCCTCTCCCTTGCCTTCTCCCTCTTCCTCCCTACCTGCTCCTACTGCTCTGAGTGTCCTGGCACACCAGAGTCAAACATGCAGAGTTCTACTCCCAGCTCTCCTCTCACCAACTCTGTGGGCAACACTAGCGCTTACCTCACTGAGATGTTAGGAGGATGAAGAGAGCTAATACATATTAAGCACCAAGAACCACACACAGGCCTTCACATGGATTTATCAAGCAAATGTTAATTCTTACTGTCTCTGAGATCTGAGGGCCTTTTGTGCCCTGCTCAGACAGTAAATGACTGCCACCCATGGTTTTACTTGAAGGGACAAAATATCCTTTTGTCCATATGCCTTCCTGCCAACTTTAATATCCCTACAACTAGCATCTGTATGTAACAGAGCACATGAGGAGGAAGAGAAATCACATAACAACTCTTCCCCATCCTTTTTCCAGAGGCGTTTATCCCATCAAATGGATGGGAAATACTAGAGCTGGACGGGGAGGAAAGAAGATGTGGCTTATTTACAAGAGATCAGAAGCTGGGGGAAGGCATGATGAAGGCACTGGGCTCTTGAGCAAGTGAGAGCTGGAGCAAAAGGCATGGAGAAATAGAAAGAAAGTGTGTGGAGAGGAGAGACTCAAAGAAAAAATTCATCGAGGATTCTGGAACCAAGTCCTTTCAAAATCAGCACCCCTTCCCCCACCATGCCCCAACTCTACCCAGATCCAGATAGGCTGCTTACTGCAGTCAGCCTGGTCAAGAGAAAATAACCTGGATTTTCAAGCCAGCATGAACTCGGAGCAAATTCCAGTTCTGCCATTTACTCACTGACAAAGTAAACCAACCTCTCTAAATCATAGAATCCTCCTTTGTAAAAACAAAAATCAAAACATTCTGGAAGAGTAGTTGTGAGGATTAAATAAGGTAACACATGCAACAGGTCAGCTTAGTGCCCACTAACTAGTGGGTGCACAAATCATTTCACTTCTTCCTAACCATGACTCCACGTGTGCCCAGAGGTTACCCAGCCAGCTTTCTCACCGCACACCAAATGCACATCTAGTTTTTACATGTAATTTATTACATGTAATGCAATTCAACAAAGACACCAAAATTTTATAGATTTCATAGAATAGAAACCAAGTACTAGGGATATAACAGGATCAAGTCCTACTTGCTCCTTTCCCCCTTCCCAAAATTTATAATCTATAAGGAAGATTGGCAACTGTAATATGCAGTTACAATGGTAATGAGCATTCCTGTAAGGGAAATACAAGAGCTGTCAGAACACACAGCTTTCACATAATAAATGCATTTATGAGGCCTATGTCATTTATACTGTGTCAAGATTCAGCAATCAAGTACAACCACAATTGAAATCCACACAGACATCACAGTGAAGCTGATTTTTATGTTCAAGGAAGTTCCAAAGGAGGCACATAACTGAAGATTACATAAGCAATCACCTTTAAAAAAAAAAATTTCCTAAATTACCTATCAAATACAGTATACATGGTTTTTATGCAAAATCATGCATAGCTATGTGTATGTAAACATGCAATAGCATATAATAATACAGAAAATTTATTGAAGAATAAATATGTAAAATATGTTTATATATTTTTTATTACATAGAAGAGAACAAAAGCTGAATTAGAAAAAGTTTGCAAAATCAGTCTTCTTCATGTAAAAACTTTCTGTAGAAATGCATGTTTATTTCTGATAAAGTCCTGAAAGGCCCAGGAAACAGCAGCAATGCAAGGCATATTCACATTCTTTTATCACTCTTTTTCTCAAAAAATGGTAATAGACTCAGGAAATCATCCTTTGGTTCTTACAGGATCCAGTTAATCTAACAGAGTAATAGAAAGAAAACTGGCCCCCAAAACCATGCTAGCCTTGAATCCTTGAAGAAATCTCAAGGTTTTAAGATAACTTAAAGGTCACTAGTCCAACCTCTCATTCAATGTTTCAGTCCCTCCCAAGGGACCAAACAGCCTTTACTTAGATCACCCCAGTGGTTGGAAGCCATCCACTCCACCTAAGAACACCTCCAGCAATAAGTGATTTGAACAATCAGTTACTCCAAAAAATTAATACATCAAAATCATGTGTTGCACATAAAAAACAGTGAAATAATGCTATTTGCAACAACATGGATGGACCTAGAGATTATCACAGTAAGTGAAGTAAGTCAGGCAAAGACAAGCCCTATGCCCATATAAGGTACATGTCTAAGTATAAAAGCCACATTATATGTGGAATCTTAAAAAATGATACAAATGAACTTATTTTCAAAACAGAAATATACTGACAGACATAGAAAACAAACTTATGGTTACCAAGGAACATAGTGAGGGGCAGGGAGAAAAATTAGGAGTTTGGGATTAACATATATATATATGTGCGTGTGTGCTCAGTCATGTCTACAGACTGTAGCCGGCAAGGATCCTCTGTCCATGGAATTTTGCAGGCAAGAATACTAGAGTGGGTTGCCATTTCCTACTCCAGGGAATCTTTCTGACTTAGGGATTGAACCCACATCTCCTACATCAGCAGGTAGATTCTTTACCACTGAGCCACCTAGGAAGCCCTCAACATACATACACTGCTATATATAAACAGCAAGGACCTATATGGCACGGGGAACTATACGTAATATCTTGTATAACCTATAATGGAAAAAATCTGAAAAACAATATATGTATATGTATAACTGAAACACTTTGCTGTACAACTGAAACTAACACAGCATTTTAAATTAACTATACTTCAATTTAAAAAAAAAAAGGAGAAAAATAATGTGTTGCATCAGGATCCTCCTGGCATTGCTTCAGTTTAAAAATATTATGAAGAATTTACCCTGTAATATCCTTAGGTGTATGAAAGATTCACACAAATTGAGTTTTTAAACCACTAAGCTTTCAAATGATAAATAAGTAACAATGTAGATAATCACAACATCTGTATTAAAAAGTTCAGTCTAGCTCATTTAATAGGCAAAACAGATCTCACACTGCACTCCATTAAATAACAAAGGTTATGAAAATGATAATATGTAACGTTAGCAAAGGCGCAATGAAGCGTGATTAGAAACTGGTGGTAGAACGTAGATTGCTAAACACTTTATGTATTTCAGTTTGGCAGTACTCATCTGTCAAAGAATAAAGACTAAGATCACCAGCGGTTCATCTGTCTGTCTGCTTGCTTTCAATCACAGTTGAGTCAAGCGAACACATACCAGTGTCGATGTTAGCAGAGTACTTAGTTCCCTGAGGAGGAAAAAGCTAAGAAGGGGGAGTATGGGGAGGAGGTTTGTTTCTCTTTGTTTTTGAAGTGCTAGGGAGAAATGCCTGGTGGTTATTTTAACTAAGCACTGAAAACTAGTGTTCTGGGTAGACACTTGGTTTTAATAAGTCCCATTATTCACCAGTAAGAAAAGTCTTTCGTCAACTCTGGGGGTTGGGGGTAGGGAGAGTCCCTTAAAGTTCACAGTCCTTTATTAGTCTGAGCACGTTAGAACCAGTTGGGATGAAACACAGCCTTTAGCTTTGATATTTCCTAGGCAAGTTCTGCTGCAAGTGACAATTTTTCATTCACTGATTTGACAATGAGTCTTAAGAACCAATTTCATGCTGGATGTCGGCAATGCAGTGGTAAGGAAGACAGATAAGTCCCAACACTCATGGAAACTGCTACTTAGCAACGTGATCTTGTCACGAAAATGTTTATGTTATTTGACCTAAAAATTCCACTTCAGGAAGCCCATGCTAAGGAGATAATAAATAAAGTGGTCAAATATTTATACACAAAGATATTCACTGAAGTATTGCTCAGCAAAAAAGAAAAAGAAAAAATGGAAACAACCTAAACTTCCAACAATAGGGAAACTGTTGAAAAAAAATTCATAAAATCATAAAATTGACTACAAAAGGCTTAATAACATGGGAAAACATGCTACAACTTTAAACGAGGCAAACAATATAAAATAACACAGACTATGGTCTCAATTATATTAAATGAATTTTTAAATACCTAGACAAAAATATACCTGAAATGCTAACATTATTGGTATATGAATGTTGGATTATAAAAAGATTTTTCTCTTTATATTTTCGTTTGCGTTTATGAAAGCATGTGTTAATTGTATAATCTAGAGTTTGGCAAGCCCCCTGTCCCTTTCAAAAAAAAAAAAAATGACGAAAAGAAATCATAACAACCTCTCCCCCCCAAAAAAAACAGGCAAAACTGAAAAGTTCTCCACAAGTGACTTAGCTGTGTGTTTGCAGTGTAACCTAGGACTCGGTATCTAAAGGCAGAATTTCCATGAGAATGAATCTCAATTTTACTCCTACTGACTCTATAGAAACCATGCTCTCCATGGTTTACCCCCAGAGGAGCAAACAAGAGCGACACACACTTTGGGAGGTAGACAGTGTCTCTCACTCCCCATCTCTGGTTGTATGACCAAGGAAAAAACCCCATGTCTCATTTCTGTGGTCCATGGTGGTTAAGGAGACCCCTCCACATACATTCTCATCTTGAGCCTCACAGCAACGCAAAGACGTGAAAATAAACTCAGAAATGTCAGCGGCCCTGTGCCGAGTCTCTCAATGGAGTAACCAGGGCGTCATGACCCAGATGCAGGGTAGGGGCTCCAGGCCCTGCCACATCCGTGGCAGACATCCAAGGACTCACTTGGAGTTGAGAACTGGCCAGTTACTCCACAAACACAGGTTTTACTGTAAGCTCAGCTGTTTCTACTTAAATCTACCAAAAGACACCAGAGCTGTAGTGAGATTTCACACCTACTAATACAAACCCTCCATCCTCCCCCACGCCTCCTTCTCCTATTTTCATTTGTCTTTATATTGAACACAGGAGAATAGATTTCGCAAAAACAGGTTACGCCAACAGTAACACTTATTATCCAAGAGCTAAGTACTTCTATATATAAAAGTTATAGTAAATCGTTCTCCTGTCAACAGATAAAATACCTAAACACAAGCTCTGATTTCCTCATCTGTCAACAGGATTGACATGCACTTGCCCTTCCTATCATTTCCATGTCACAGGGTTGTTTAGGGATCAACTGAGATGAAAACGTGCAAGAGAGCACGTGGACTAAGAGATGGCTCTTTCCTTAAGTAAAATGCAAACCCAGAGGCCTGGGCCCCATGCAGTCCCCCAAGAGCAAGGAACGGCTAGCCCAAAGCGCCCCTGCGCCAGGGCAGACTAACGTGACCCTGGTTGCCCCTTCCTAGCAGAAATCCCCGGGTGCTATCGCCGGAGATCAAAGATCACATCCCCGGAGCTGCCATCAAGTCATAAAGATGCTCAAACTCCGCAGCAAACGGGCCAGCGGGGGATGAAGTCCTCCGCAGGCAGGCGGCGGCCGGGACAGTCAGGGCGCACGGCGCCTGCGCGCGCAGCTGCCCGCGAATAAATAAATAACCGCGCGCGCGGGCGGCGGCCCCAGCTTGGCGCCCTGCCGGGCCCGGGCCGGCTCGCAGCTCACGTAGCGAGAGCGTGAGTCAGCGCGTTCGACCGCAGCCCAAACCCGGGTGGGTGCCCTCGACCGCGCCGGCCGCCTGCACGTACAGCCGGCGCTCCTGGCTGAGGGCTCCCCTTGTGGCCCGGCGGGAGGGGCGCCTGGGCTTGAAAGCCACGTGGGGTGAGCTCGCGTTTCCCCTACCGGATCCTCGGCGGGAACTCGACCTTGCCCTCGTCCCTGTGTGCCTTCCCACTTGGAGCCGCAGTTTGGCCCGACCTGGTGACCCCACCCCACCCCACCCCACCCTACGGAGGTAGATGGAGAAGGGGGCTCTGGGCTCCAGCTGCAGGGGTCGGGTGGAGTCCAGGGCAGACTGGGAAGGCTGAAGCCAATAAATTAAGGGAGGAAAGTCCCTTATCAATTTAATCTCACACGCAGCCGGGACTTCACTCCAGTTGGCCTGCATTTCCTCAGATCTGCACCTGTTTAGTTGCTACAACCGACTTTATAAGAGGAAGTTGCCTACGTGCCTGCCGGCTGAAGGACGGAATTAGAAGTACTGTCCCCTGGACGTGTGAGCAGAGCAGAGCCTCCTGTTCCGCTGTGGATCTACAGAGTTGAAGGACTGGGTCTCCTTCAACAGCAAAAATTCCAAGTCCTCCTTTGCCCTTTGGTACAACAGCCTTTCCCGCATTGGGGCGAGTTAAAAAGCTTTCCTCTTCGTGTATCTGGGATGTGCCTGTGTCACTTTTCAAAGGCTGTGCGAGGGGGTAGGCTTGTTATGGGAAGGAGACAGGAGAAGGATGCTTGTGAAGGGAAAGAGAGATGAGGAAAGCAAGAGGAAAAGTTAATTAGGAAAGGAGCGCTTAACAATGAGTAAAGTGATTCAGGGAACATTCAGTTCAGTCCAGTCTTTCAGTCGTGTCCGACTCTTTGCGACCCCATGAATCACAGCACGCCAGGCCTCCCTGTCCATCACCAACTCCCGGAGTTCACTCAAACTCATGTCCACCGAGTCGGTGATGCCATCCAGCCATCTCATTCTCTGTCGTCCCCGTCTCCTCCCGCCCCCAATCCCGCCCAGCATCAGACTCTTTTCCAGTGAGTCAACTCGTCGTCAGGGAACATTACTGTGCCCCTAATGAAGGTCTGCATTTCGGACTCTTTTGTTGACCATGATGTCTACTCCATTTCTTCTAAGGGATTCCTGCCCACAGTAGTAGATATAATGGTCATCTGAGTTAAATTCACCCATTCCAGTCCATTTTAGTTCACTGATTCCTAGAATGTCGACGTTCACTCTTGCCATCTCCTGTTTGACCACTTCCAATTGCCTTGATTCATGGACCTAACATTCCAGGTTCCTATGCAATATTGCTCTTTACAGCACCTGACCTTGCTTCTATCACCGGTCACATCCACAACTGGGTATTGGTTTGCTTTTGCTCCATCCCTTCATTCCTTCTAGATCATTTTCCTCGTTTGAAAAATAGGAATGGTAAAAACACTACATTTTAGGACTTTTCAGAGAAATAAATACATTAATACAAGCAAAGTCCTTGAACAATGCCCTATATTCACTTGGCACTCAATAAATATTGTCAGCAGAACGAATAAAGGAGACCCTGGCACAGCCAAGTTCAGCAAGGCAGGCTGTGTTCTGCTCAGTCCTGGGAAGTCACACACACAGAGATGTAAATGGAAGTTTCCAGAGCCGTGCAGCGTGGTACTCCTGAGGACAAGTATGTCTATTTTTAAATCATTCATAATAAAAAATTGAAAATTCAAGTGCATTTATTCATAAATAAAATGTGGCCTATTCATAAGAGTACTATTAAAGCCATGAAAAGGAATAAATTACATCTATGTGTATCAAACTGAATGTATCCAAAATATACTGAAGAACAGTAAGTTGCAAAATGATACAGACTATGCCGTTTATATAGAGAAAACATGCATGCAAAAAATTCTTTATATTTATATGTGTGTGTTTTTTAATGCTGTGAGAATACACACAAACTTAAAAGTGTCTCTTGATGGAGGAAGAGGAATTGGGATTTGAAATAATGGTCATTAGGAATTTAGCTTATTCCAGATTCTACTAATTGTTTCAAAGAACAATGTAGTTACCTATCCTGTAGTTTTGTGTATTTTTAAGGTATGGATATGTGAAATAAAACCAGAAGCAAATATGTCAACACTGGCTAATTTGGGATTGCAGAAATGTGAGTGATTATTGGTTTTTCATTTGTTCTTTTCTGCATATTCAAATTAAAAATAATTGCAACCTTGTAGTGGAAATGTTATGTAAGGGGTGGGCCTGAAAGCTAGGCTAGCTTGCTCAGAACCTTTGGTAACAACAGAGGACAGAGCAGGCTTCCTGAGCCCCCTCTGTTCTAACTGCACCCTATGGTGGAAGTGGGTGCCTCTGGCAAACCAGGTCTGCCAGCAATCTGGACCAGGACTTCCCTGAGTATGGTGATCCTGGGGCCTACGCTTGGCAAATTCCTCTTTCAATCTTCAGCATCCCTAAAATATGGCGTGCCGGTGCCTGCTGGGGAAACACCATGTGACAGTAGAATCCCGGAGAGAGGGTACCATGATCCACAAGCATGTTATCTATGATATTGAACATTTCAGTAAGCTATTGAATGTCACACAAGTGAATAGTACAGGTGGCCATGGAAAGCATATCCAGCTCCCATCACTGAGGGACTGCTCTCCCCAGCCTCTGCTGAGATCCCTTTTATGGATGTCGCCTTCTTTGGTAGCAGCTCAATGCAGTGGTGAAGATTCCAGGATTTGCAATCACTCAGGCCTAGGCTCAAGTTGACAAGCACTATGATTTGGGACAAGTTACTCAACTTCCCTGAGCCTCTGTTTCCTCTTTTAGCAAGTGGGGATAACTGCCTGCTGGGAAGACAGGACAGGAGCCCTGGGTCAAGGTGGCTAAGTGTGTAGCATCAGGAAGAAAAGTCTTTTGATAACTGAGCCTGTTTGAAAAAGGAGATTATTTCTTATCCTGTGGCTCTCCTTTACCCTAATAAAGGGTTAAATAGCTGTGTAGAAAGGATGAAAGCCCTTGCCCTCATCACGTGACACTGAACTTGATATTGACATTCTGAGAGAGTTTTAGGCCTAAGAACAGTTGTTTAAAGAATGCCATCCCTTCACCCCTTAAAGAAGCAATTGTGTTTTTGTTTCTTAATAGCCAGAATGAGCCACTGAATGCCCTCATCTCCAAACAAGATGCTCTCACATAAAAAAAAAAAAATCACTGGGACACCAGTGACTTCTGAAGGAAGCAGACAGAATTTCTGATTTAAGTGAAACACACTAACACACTTTTTTCTCCTTTCATTGCTTGTTCTTCCTGGCACCCATAAACCAAAGTGTCTAAGGCATTTTTAACTTAGTCGTGTTGAAAATCCACAATTTAAACCCGACTCCCAGCTGTTCCTTTAGAACGAGTTGCACGAGATGTTGTTCAGTCCAGCCAGCCCTGGGGAGGGTAAACACTTACAGCTGGATGGCGGGACGTGCAGAACATCAGGGGAACATAACCAAGCAGAGGGAAGCATTGCTGTGACTAATAAAGAACAACCTGGGGTGTGGCTGTCATGAGAGAAATCACCTCCCCACAGGCCCTGGCACCTAAGAAAGCTGGGGAAAACAATGTCTGACTCCCAGGCAGTGTTTACCCAGCCAAGGTGAACAGGGCTTCAGTCATCACATTTGTGCTTTTCCAAGCTGCCCTCCTGTGTTTGTTCAGGAAGGGGATGCTCCTGCAGGGAGTGTAAATGATCGCCTTGGATAAGTTCCATGTCTGTGAAGACGGCAGCTCAGCATACAGCAAAACAGAAAAGCCCCCACCCTTGGCCCAGCCTGAGCAGAGATGCCCAAACATTTTTCCTGAGCCTCCCTGGCCCGACACTCCACCCTAGTCTCTCACCAGGGTTTGGCTGGGTATGCAGGGAGGCTCCTGGCACAGGGCACCACCATCAGCTCCTCCCTCTCCTTTTCCTTCTACTCCAACCATCCTCCCAAAATCTACATAAATGTCAAGTTCTGAAAACCCTCCCTGTGTAACATTCATAAATCCATCCCCCTTCTCCAGCTACCCTAGCTGAGGCTCCAGATTGAGGTCAACATCAGCAGTGATAAATCATGTTGATGTTATCTGCCCTTGATCTGATGTGATGAAAATGACAGTTAACTTCTGTGATCTTCTTCCTCAAAACCATAACCCCAGTCTACTTGTGAGGAAAACATCAGACAGATCCAAGTTGAGAGACATTCTACAAAATACCCAACCAGCACTCCTTGAAACTGTCAAGGTCATCAAAAGCAAGAGAAGTCTGAGAAACTGTCACAGCCAAAGGGAGCCTAAGGAGATATGATGACTAATTGTAATGCGGTATCCTGGATAGGATCCTGGAACAGAAGAAAGGACATTATATAAACACTAATGAAATCTAAATAAAGTATGATCTTTAGTTAATAACAGTGTATAAATATCGGCTTATTAATTTTGACAAATGTGCCATACAAATATAAGATGTTAATAATAGGGGAAACTGGGTGTGGTGGTATACATGCGAAATCTCTGTACTTTCTTTGCAGTCTTTCAGAAACTTCTGAAACTACGCTGTCAGTGATGAAATCAAATAATAAATTTTAAAATATCTTGAGGCAAATGATGATGAAAAATACAATCACACAAAATCTATGGGATGCAATGAAAGCAGTACTTACAGAGAAGTTTATACCAATATGGGCCTTCTATAAGAAACAAACAAACAAAAAATCTCAAATAAACAACCTAACCTACCATCTAAAAGAATTAGAAAAAGAACAAACAAAACCTCAAGTCATTAGACGGAAAGAGATAATAAATATCACAGAGGAAATAAATAGTAATCAAAAATAATAGAAAAAAAAATCAATAAAACCAAGAGCTGGTTCTTTGAAAGGGTAAAAAAAATTGAGAAAACTCCAGCCAGGCTCGACCCAAATAAACAATATAAGAAATGAAAAAGGAGAAATCACAACTGATACTGCAGAAATTTTTAAAAAAATAAGAGAATATTATGAACAATTACATGCCAACAAATTTCACAACCTAGCCTAGAAGAAACGGACAACTTTCTAGAAACATGCAACCCACCAAAACTGAACCAAGAAGAAACAGGTAACTTGAACAGACCAATCACTAGAAGTGAAATAGATTCTATAATAGTAATTTTTTAAAACTCCCTACAAACAAATACCCAGGGCCAGGTGGTTTCACAGGTGAATCTACCAAACATACAAAGAAAAACTTATACCAATCCTTCTCAAACTCTTCCAAAAGGTTGAAGAAGAAAGAATACTCCCAAAGACATGCTATGAAGATTCCATCATCCTAATACCAAAGTCACTACCAAGAAAGAAAATTACAGGCCAATATCCTTAATCAATATAGATGCAAAAATTCTCAACAAAATATTAGCAAACCAAATTCAACAACACATAAAAAAAGATTACATACCACGAACAAGATGGATTCATCCCAGGGTCATAAGGATGGTTCAGTTCAGTTCAGTCGCTCAGTCATGTCTGACTCTTTGTGACCCCATGAATCGCAGCACACCAGGCCTCCCTGTCCATCACCAACTCCTGGAGTTTACCCAAACTCATGTCCATCAGGTTGGTGATGCCATCCAGCCATGTCATTCTCTGTCGTCCCCTTCTCCTCCTGCCCCCAATCCCTCCCAGCATCAGGGTCTTTTCCAGTGAGTCAACTTGTCGCATGAGGTGGCCAAAGTATTGGAGTTTCAACTTCAGCATCAGTCCTTCCAATGAACACCCAGGACTGATCTCCTTTAGGATGCACTGGCTGGATCTCCTTGCAGTCCAAGGGACTCTCAAGAGTCTTCTCCAACACCACAAGTCAAAAGCATCAATTCTTTGGTGTTCAGCTTTCTTCACAGTCCAACTCTCACATCCATACGTCACCACTGGAAAAGCCATAGCCTTGACTAGACGGACCTATGTTGGCAAAGTAATGTCTCTGCTTTTAATATGCTATCTAGGTTGGTCATAACTTTCCTTCCAAGGAGTAAGCATCTTTTAATTTCATGGCTGCAATCACCGTCTGCAGTGATTTTGGAACCCCAAAAAATAAAGTCTGACACTGTTTCCACAGTTTCCCCATCTATTTGCCATGAAGTGATGGGACCAGATGCCATGATCTTAGTTTTCTGAATGTTGAGCTTTAAGCCAACTTTTTCACTCGTCTCTTTCACTTTCATCAAGAGGCTTTTTAGTTCCTCTCCACTTTCTGCCATAAGGGTGGTGTCATCTGCATATTTGAGGTTATTGATATTTCTCCTGGCAATCTTGATTCCAGCCTGTGCTTCTTCCAGCCCAGCGTTCCTCATGATGTACTCTGCATATAAGTTAAATAAGCAGGGTGACAATATGCAGCCTTGACGTACTCCTTTTCCTATTTGTAACCAGTCTGTTGTCCCATGTCCACTTCTAACTGTTGCTTCCTGACCTGCATATAGGTTTCTCAAGAGGCAGGTCAGGTGGTCTGGTATTCCCATCTCTTTCAGAATTTTCCACAGTTCATTGTGATCCACACAGTCAAAGGATGGCTAAACATACACAAATAACTGTAACATATCACAACAACAAAAGAAAAGATAAAAACCACATGATCACCTCAGTAGATGCAGAAAAAGCATTTGATAAAGGTTAACATCCATTCATAATAACTTTTATCAAAGTGGGTATTGATGGAACATATCTCAACATAATAAAAGCTATTTATGACAGTACTCTTGCCTAGAAAATCGCATGGACAGAGGAGGCTGGTGGGCTGCAGTCCATGGGGTTGCTACTAGTCGGACACGACTGAGCGACTTCACTTTCACACATTGGAGAAGGAAATGGCAACCCACTCCAGTGTTCTTGCCTGGAGAATCCCAGGGATGGGGGAGTCTGGTGGGCTGCCGTCTGTGGGGTCGCACAGAGTTGGACACGACTGAAGCAACTTAGCAGCAGCATGACAAACTCACAGCCAATATAATATTCAATAGTGAAAAACTGAAAGCCTTCCTGCTAAAATTTGAAATAAGACAAGAATGTCCACTCTCACTACTTCTCTTTAACATAGCACTGGAAGTCCTAGCCACAGACATTAGACAAAAAATAAAAGAAAAAACGCACTCAAATTGGTAAAAGGTATTCAAAAGAGGTAAAATTGTCATTATATGCAGATGACATGGTACTATAAATAGAAAACTCCAAAGACTTCCCACAAAAACTACTAGAACTGATAAATGAATTTAACAAGGTGGCAGAAAACAAGATTAACATAAAATTGGTTGCATTTTTATACTAACAATTAAATATCAGGAAGGGAATGTAAATAAAGAATCCCTTTATTGCAGCAAAAACAAAATAAAATATTTAGGGATAAATCTCACCAAGGTGAAAGACTTACATGTTGAGAATTATAAAACATTAATAAAGGAAACTGGAGATGATTCAAAGAAATGGAAAGATATCCCATGCTCTTGTACTGGAAGAATTAACATTGTTAAAATGGTCATACTAACTAGAACCCTCTTATATTATTGGTGGGAAATACAGACACACACACACACACAGGAATGTTACTCAGCCATGAAAAAGAATGAAACAGTGCCATTTGAAGCCATGTGGCTGAACCTAGAGATTACTATACAAACTAAGTCAAAAAGAAAAAGACAAATACCGTAAGATATCATTTATATGTGGAATCTAAAATATGACACAAATGAACCTATCTACATAACAGAAACAGACCCACAAAGAGAACAGGCTTGTGATTGCTATGGAGGAGAGGAGGGTGGGGAGGAAAGTATTGGAAATTTGCAATTAGCAGATGTAAACTAGTATATACATAGGATGGATAAACAACAAGGTCCTACTGTTTAGCACAGGGAACTATATTCAATATCCATATCCCATTATGGAAAAGAATATGGCAAATAAAATATATATACATACACACACACATAGAACTGAATCACTTTGCTGCTGCTGCTGCTGCTGCTGCTGCTGTTAAGTCACGTCAGTCGTGTCCGACTCTGTGCGACCCCATAGATGGGCAGCCCACCAGGCCCCCCCGTCCCTGGGATTCCCCAGGCAAGAACACTGGAATGGGTTGCCATTTCTTTCTCCAATGCAGGAAAGTGAAGTCGCTCAGTCGTGTCCAACTCTTCGCGACCCCATGTACAGCAGTCATTAACAAACCTATAAGTCAACTATATTCAGAAAGATGTTTAAAAATTAAAACCACGCCAAAAAACAAGATTATTAAAAATAATAATGGGAATTTCCTGACAGTCCCATGCTTAGAACTGGGAGCTTTCACTGCCATGACCTGGGTTTAATCCCTGCTTGGGGAACTAAGATCCTGTAAGCCATGCCAAAGCCTTTGACTGTGTAGATCACAATAAGCTGTGGAACATTCTGAAAGAGATGGGAATCCCAGACCACCTGACCTGCCTCTTGAGAAACCTGTATGCAGGTCAGGAAGCAACAGTTAGAACTGGACATGGAACAACAGACTGGTTCCAAATAGGAAAAGGTGTACGTCAAGGTTGTATATTGTCACCTTGCTTATTTAACTTATATGCAGAGTACATCATGAGGAACGCTGGGCTGGAAGAAGAACAAGCTGGAATCAAGATTGCTGGGAGAAATATCAATAACCTCAGATATGCAGATGGCACTACCCTTATGGTAGAAAGTGAAGAGGAACTCAAAAGCCTCTTGATGAAAGTGAAAGAGGAGAGTGAAAACGTTGGTTTGAAGCTCAACATCCAGAAAACAAAGATCATGGCATCTGGCCCCATCACTTCATGGGAAATAGATGGAAAAACAGTGGAAACAGTGTCAGACTTTGTTTTTTTGGGCTCCAAAATCACTGCAGATGCTGATTGCAGCCATGAAATTAAAAGACGCTTGCTCCTTGGAAGGAAAGTTATGACCAACCTAGATAGTATATTAAAAAGCAGAGACATTACTTTGCCAACCAAGGTCCGTCTAGTCAAGGCAATGGTTTTTACCGTGGTCATGTATGGATGTGAGAGTTGGACTGTGAAGAAAGCTGATCGCCGAAGAATCGATGCTTTTGAACTGTGGTGCTGGAGAAGACTCTTGAGAGTCCCTTATACTGCAAGGAGATCCAACCAGTCCATTCTAAAGGAGATCAATCCTGGGTGTTCATTGGAGGGACTGATGCTAAAGCTGAAACTCCAATACTTTGGCTACCTCATGCGACGAGTTGACTCACTGGAAAAGACTCTGATGCTGGGAAAGGTTGGGGGCGGGAGGAGAAGGGGACGACGGAGAATGAGATGGCTGGATGGCATCACCGACTCTGTGGACATGAGTTTGAGTGAACTCCGGGAGTTGGTGATGGACAGGGAGGCCTGGCGTGCTGTGATTCATGGGGTCGCGGAGAGTCGGACACGACTGAGCGACTGAACTGAACTGAACTGAAGCCATGAGGCACAGTCAAAATGAAAAATAAAAGAATAAATATCTCTGCATGTATAGGGCGAGGAGCTGGTTGTAGATGAGGGGAAGGATGTGAATAATCAAGGGTATCCTTAGGGTTGCCCCTCCCCTCTTGTCCTGAAAAATCCTAATACCATTAGCTCATCCACTCCTACCTCCCAACCACCAACAAAGGTGTCTCTTCAAATGTCTCTTAAAACAAGAGATGAAGATATTTTCTTTCTTTTCTTGATTACGTTTCAGAGAAGTAAAAAGAAACTAATAACATACAGGTTGCTGCTGCAGATGCTGCTAAGTCACTTCAGTCATCTCCAACTCTGTGCGACCCCATAGACGGCAGCCCACCAGGCTCCCCCGTCGCTGGGATTCTCCCACTGGAGTGGGTTGCCATTTCCCTCTCCAATGCATGAAAGGAAAAGTGAAAGTGAAGTCGCTCAATCGTGTCTGACTCTTAGCAACCCTATGGACTACAGCCTACCAGGCTCCTCCGTCCATGGGATTTTCCAGGCAATAGTACTGGAGTGGGTTGCCATTGCCTTCTCCAAACATACAGGTTACTCACTATGTTTAAATTTAGTATATTGCCCTATCATGGTAATGTAGTCCTAAATTATTGTAAATTCCACATTTTAGGTCAAATTGTTCTAGAGCAGTGGTTCTCAAAATTTGTTGTACTTCAAAATCACCTAGCAGGTTTGGTAAACAGATTTCTGAGTTCTTCCCTCATTAGGTCTGGAGCGGGGCCTGAGTATTTGCATTTCTAACTAGTTCCCAGATGATGTTAATGCTGCTGGCCGGCGGGACTATAATCTGAGAGTGACAGGTCTCGGACTTTCTTCCTTACCTACTCACTTTTTTGCTTTCCTATCCCTGTGCCTTTGCACATTTAGAGTTCCATCTGGAACGTAGTCAACATGTTTCATACCAAACATGCCAATACATTTTCAGGTTACAACAGTGAACAAAAGAAATAAGGTTCCAATCCTCATGGAACTTACATTCCAGTAGTTAGACAATAAATAAATAAATATACAAGAGAATTACGGATGGAAAGTGCTCTGAAGGAAACAAACAGGATGATATAACAAAAGACTCTGATGCTGGGAAGGATTGGGGGCGGGAGGAGAAGGGGACGACAGAGAATGAGATGGCTGGATGGCATCACCGACTCGATGGACATGAGTTTGAGTGAACTCCAGGAGTTGGTGATGGACAGGGAGGCCTGGCGTGCTGTGATTCATGGGGTCACAAAGAGTCGGACACGACTGAGCGACTGAACTGAACTGAACTGATGATCATCAGGGATAGTTGCCTGTAGTTTTCTTCTCTTGTAGCATCCTTGTTTGGCTTTGGGACCAGGGTAACACTGGCCTTGTAAAATATCTGGGAATACTTGCTGCTGTTGCTGTTTAGTCGCTCAGTTGTGTCTGACTCTTTTGAGACCCCATGGACTGTAGCCTGCCAGGCTCCTCTGCCCATGGGATTTTCCAGGCAAGAATACTGGAGTGGGTTGCCATTTCTTTCTCCAGGGGATCTCCTGACCCAGGGATCAAACCTGTGTCTCCTGCCTGGCAGGTGAATTCTTTATCACTGAGCCACCCTGGAAGCAGAAAAATTCCATTATTTTCTCTTGGAAATGTTCCCTCCTCTTCAGTTTTTTGGAAGAGTCTGAGAAGGACTTTAAATGTTTCACAGAATTCATGAGTAAAGCCATGTGATCTACAGTTTTTCTTTGTTGGGGAATTTCTGATTACTGATTCAATCTCTTTCATGTTATTGGTCTGTTCAGATTTTCTGTTTCTTCATGAGTCAGTCTTGGTAGGTTGTATGGTTTTAGGAATGTATCTATCTTTTCTAAGTTGTCCAATTGTTTGGTATATAATTGTCCATTGCCAACAAAGATCCAACTAGTCAAAGCTATGGTTTTTCCAGTAGTCACGTATGGATGTTAGAGTTGGACCATAAAGAAAGCTGAGTGCTGAAAAATTGATGCTTTTGAACTGTGGTGTTGGACAAGACTCTTGAGAGTCCCTTGGACTGCAAGAAGACCCAACCAGTCAATCCTAAAGGAAATCAGTCCTGAATATTCATTGGAAGGACCAATGCTGAAGCTGAAGCTCCAATACTTTGGTCATCTAATGCAAAGAACTGGCTCATTGGAAAAGACCCTGATGCTGGGAAAGATTGAAGGCAGGAGGAGAAGAGGATGACAGAGGATAAGATGGTTGGATGGCATCACCAACTCAATTGACATGAGTTTGAGCAAGCTCTGGGAGTTGGTGATGGACAGGGAAGCCTGGCACGCTGCAGTCCACGGGATCGCAGAGTCGAGCATGACTGAGTGACTGAACTAAACTGAATTGTTCATAGTAGTCTCTAATGATCCTTTGTATTTCTGTGGCATCAGTTGTAATGATTTTGAGTCTTCTTTTTTTCTTTTTATAGTCTACCTAAAGGTTTGTCAATTTATTTTTTGAGAAAAACAGCTCTAGTTTTTCCAATTTTTCTAGTCACTATTTCATTTATTTCTAGTCTGATCTTCATTATTTCTTAGCTTCTGTTAACTTTGGGCTTAGTTTGTTCTTCTCCCAGTTTCTTGAGGTATAAAGTTAGATTTTTTACTGAAGATCTTTCTTTTTTCTTAATATAAGTATTTATCACTATAAACTCACATCTTAGAATTTTGCTGTATCCCATACGTTGTGGTATTCTGTGTTTCCAATTTTCTTTGGTTCAAGATAGTTTAAAATTTTTTTCCTGTTGATTTCTCCTTTGTCTCATTGGTTGTTTAAGAATGTGTTGTTTAATTTCCACATATTTTCCAGTGTTTCCCCTGTTATTGATTTCTAGTTTTATACTACTGTAGTTAGAAAAGTACTTGATATTTCACAGGTATTTTTCAAAGAGCTCTTAACCACCTGAATCACTAACTTAGATTCTGCTTCTGCAAAAATGACCTAAGATAAATAAGCACAAGACCCATATCAGTATTATTAGGCCAAGGTGTATTTTTGACTCAGTTTCTAGACTCTGGATGAGTTGTCGACAGTCTCTGGGAAGAAGAGAAGAACCATGCTGACTTTAAGGAAATAGAGTAAAAAATGGAAAACAGACTTCATCATTTTGCTTGAATTGTGGCCAGATCTATGACACATCATTTAGTTATGTGAGACAATAAACCTCCTTTTCATAAGTCAATTCAAACTAAAATCTCTGTTACTCGCAAGGAAAATTGTCCTAACTGCAATATAGGAGGGTCATCAGAGAAGCTGACCTTGAAGTGACATTTAGACTGAAATTGAAAATATGAAGAAGAGCCATCCATTATATATCTGGGGAAAAAAAACCAAAAACACTAATGTGAAAAGATAAATGTACTTCATTGATAGCAGCATTTCATAGCAGTCTTATTTACAATCACCAAGATATGGAAGCAAAGTAAGTGTCCAACAACAGATGAATGGATAAAAAAGATGTGGTACATAATGTACAATGGAACACTACTCAGTCATAAAAAGGATGGAATTTTGCCATTTGCAACAACATGGATGGACTTAGAGAGTTTTAAGTAAAGTGCTATAAGTCAGACAGAGAACGACAAATACAGTATGATATCACTTATATGTAAAATCCAAAAAAATACAGCAAACTAGTGGATATAACAAAAAAGAAATAGGCTCACAGATATAGAGAACAAACTAGTAGTTAGCAGTGGGGAGAGGGTAGTGGGGAAGCAAAACACAGGGTAGGGGATTAAGAGGTATAAATCATGTATAAACTATAAGGATATATTGTACAACAAAATATATATTTTATAATATACTGTAAATTAAAACAATATATCTTATATTATAAAATGTAATCAATATTTTATAATAACTGTTTAAGAAGTTTAATCTTTAAAAATTGTGAGTCAGTCTATTGTACACCTATAACATATTATGCATCAACTCTAATAAAAACAAATTTGTTAACAAATTAATTTTTAGAAAAGAAAAACAGCCACTGATGCAAAGAGGCAGGAAAAGAAAAGAAGAGAGAATAACTAGTGCAGAGGCTGTGCAATGGGAAAAAGGTTACCACCTGGAGTGACAGAGGAGAGGCCAGTTTAAGTGAGGTGGAAGGAGACAAAACTGGGCCAGTGAACAGAGACATCGTAGGTGTAGCTTATGCAAGCAGGGTGAACAGAACTCTACTCAGCAAAAACCCTTATTCAAAGAAACCTTGTCTTAGCAAAAGATTAATGAATAATTCAAATTTAGATAGTTTCAGTGAAAATTTTGCTTAAGGTATGTATCTATCAGTTTTTATGATTTTTCCATTGAAAAAATTTCAATTAAGCAAATACCCATCACAGTTCACATCAGATCAGAGCATCCTATCGTATGAATATGCTATAATCTATTTAACCTTATTGACTTTTGCCAGCATTTCATATAGTAATTAATAGTTCTGCAGTGAATGGCCTTGTACACCTTTTCACAGTTATTTAAGTAAAACCTGTAATTTTATAAACACAGACTTTCTGAATCACAGAAAATCCACATTTCCATTTCAGACAGATGTTGCCAAGCTGTTCCTGAAAGTATGTACCCATTTATACTCCATTTAGAGCAAATCTTATTGGACATTTTACCAATTAAAAAATACATTTTTCAACCAGATAGGCAAAAACAAAGCCTTAGTTTGCATTTCTTTTATTATTGAACTCTATTTTTTATTTGCCTATTGGTTACTTATAATTCTATTATGAATTCCTAATTAATGTCTCTTTTTAATTTGATGTAAGGAGTAAGGTAAGGATTAAGCTGAATTTATTTTCCAGAAGTCTTGACAGGTGTCCCAGTATAATTTATTGATTAATCAATATTTTCCTCACCAATTTGAAATGAGATTATTATCAAATATCAACTATTTTTATGTGCTTGGGACTATTTCTACACCCACTATTCAAGTTCATCAATATCTATTCCTACATCAGTACCAAACTGTGTTAATTTCTGCAACAAAAATGCTTGCTTTATACCTGTCTTTTCTTGGCTATTCACATTGCCAAGTTTTAAGGGTTATTTATTTGTCTTATCCCGCTAGTGAACTTAAGTTCCTTTAGAGCAGGAACTGTTGCTTAAGCATTTTTATAGCCTCGACAACTTGGCTGAGTAAGTATTTATTTTTCCTAGTAGATTTCCATCCTGCTCCACCACCCCACAGTGCCTTGCTCAGAGTAATCATTCACTTTAATAATCACATTCGTTAAGTTTTAAGTGTTAAAGAAGGAAAGGCAAGATGTTCCAAGATAAGAGATGGAAATCAAGAGTAAATTCATGAGAGGCTGAAGCAGACAGCCCTCATGATAAGAACGGAAGGCAAACAGGATGAAAATCAGTCCCTACAGGGATGACAGTCTGTTCAGAGCAACACCAAACTACTGGTGTCATTGAATCGGCCTTGGTGTTTGATTAAGTGCTCTGGTCAACAGATCTTGATGACCAAAGGACTGACTGCCTCTGTCATCCAACTCTGGAATGGCAGCACGGGGAACTGACCACCCATTTCCTCCTGCATTTCGTGAAGAATGACTGTCACTATACAGTACTGTGACCTGGCACACACAAACCTAATCTTCTTGAGGAGCCCTCTCCCTTTCAGAGTAGATACCCGCATGTTGACGAATTGTCTGTGTTAGGAAGCTGTGTATTTATTCCAATGATTTGGCTGTAGACCAAGAAGTTGTGTTGGCATTGCTCTCAGAGCCCAGGGATAATCCACGTGTAAGAGGATTTGGGATGAAGATGCCAGCAGAGAGTTAAACTCCCAAAACTAACACAGAATCATCATTTTCCAAAATTTGCATCCATGTTAAATTGTTAAAATTTTGGCTTTTCAGTCATGTGGAGAGTCTGGTTTTCAAGGCCAGGGTGTGTTTGAATATGTATAACAAGTGCCCTTGGTGATTATTTATCAGTTTGGGAAACACTAACAATAGATTGGGTTAATCTGGGTAGAAATGGGTGCTCTAGGAGGCTTACAAAACACGGGAATCCAATTAAGTTAATTAGGGTGCATCCTTCAAACTAAAATATAACCAAAGAAAACCCAGCTTAATTATTTACACAGAAAACTATTTTTTAAGAAAAAAAAAAAAAAAGGTAACCTGTGCTGATAAAAGAGTATGTG
The DNA here is from genome assembly GCF_049115385.1 of Moschus berezovskii. NCBI lineage: Eukaryota > Metazoa > Chordata > Mammalia > Artiodactyla > Moschidae > Moschus > Moschus berezovskii. The sequence continues at coordinate 25,512,467 of NC_142480.1, read as the reverse complement.
TAGGACTCAAGTCTAAAAAAAATCAGAAAACATGTATTATTAAAATTAAAGAATGAATGACTCCACAAACCAGCAAAAACAAATTGTCAGCTCCCCTTTGATAAGAGAATTTCAGAAAAGTTCTAGCCATGGCACTTGCTAAAATAAGGTAGACAGCTGACCAGGTGACACCTACCCACCTGAAAGCAGGAGTTTCAATATGGACTACTTCTGAACAGTTTTTTACTTTTAAGTCACATTATACAGAACTGATGGACACAAAGTTTGTGACCTTGGGCAAGCTACCTAACTCTGTGGGCCTATTTCCTGCCTATGAAATGAATTCCACTCTTTCTTAGTCCAGGTAATCTGTAAGCTCTCCCACAGGCCTTCAAGTCTTTGGTTGGTTCCAGGACATAACCAGCTCTCCTGTGACACACAGAGAGGTCCCTGATGCTGACAGTGGCCTGGAATCTCATGGCCTCACTTTCTCCAGTCCTTCCCTAAGACAAGACCTGTGACTCAACCTTAGGATGTAGACAGAGAAGGCAAACCACTTCAGAGAACATAGACTCCTCTACCCATTATTTTCTGATCTCTGAAGGGGGTCCTGAAAGTCTACAGATTAGATAAGAGCATTATGTCAGTTTCAAATTTTTCTGCTTTGATGGTAGAATGAAAAGAGGGAGAAGGGGAGGGAGGGAGAATGGAAGGAAGGAACAAAGAAATCACCTGGGCATCCACGTAGCCAAATCAGAACTGTCAAGTATTATTCTTGGCTTTTGTGTAGAGCTTGAGAATTACCAGCTGGGTAATAGGAAAGTAATGAGACTTAAAGACAACCTCAGACAAGAACTTGTCCTAAAGAATTCTAGTCTCCTACCTTGAAGCCCTCAGGCCTATGTGTCTATGACATCACTAGCTGGCCCACTAACTAACATATGATCCTTACAGAAGCGAAGAGCAAGTCTCAAATGCCCAACTCATAGTCACAACCCCAAACTGTTCATGACTGCTTTGTTACAAAAAGTAGGAAAAATATCTTTTTAAAAAGACAATGCCAAAATAAATTAAAAAAAAACTTAATCCAAAAAGATAACTTAAGGTTTATAGCAGCATTATTTACAATTGCCAAGACATGGAAACAACCTAAGTGTTCATCAAAAGATGAATGGATAAAGAAGATGGTATTTATGTGCAATGGACTACTACTCAGCTATAAAAAAGAACAAAATGTTGCCATTTGCAGTAACATGGATGGACTTGGAGGGCATTATGCTAAGTGAAGTAAGTCAAACAAAGAAAAATATTGTATGATATTACTTATATGTGGAATCTAAAAAATAAAACAAAATAGTGAAATAACAGAAAAAGAAATAGACTCACACATGTGGAGAACCAACCAGTAGTTATCAGTGGGGAGAGAGGAGGAAGAAAGTCAATACAGGGATAGGGGAGTGGAAGGTACAAACTATTAGGTATAAAATAGACTTGAGGATATATTGTAAAACACAGAGAATATTTTGTAATAACTGTAAATGAAAAGTAAACTTTAAAATTGTATAAAAATTTTTAGCAATTTTTTTAAAGAACTCACCAAATAGCATTCTAGATTAACTTCACTCCAACATACCTTGATAATTCTTTCACTCTGTTTTCCATTAAAATTAGATGTTCTACTTATACTATGACAAAAAATGATAATAAAAAGACAACCCCAAAAGGCTTCTGCAAATGTGACCAAGCTTCTTTTCTAGCTAGAAATCTCAGGAGGCTTACACAAAATTCCCTAGAGAATATGGCCTGTGGGTTACAGAGTCACAACTCAGCTTGCATACTTGTTCTGAAACTTAAAAATTACTCCCTAATTTTCTAAGCCTCAGTTTCCTTATCTGGCAAATGGACATCATTATGCTTACATCATACAATTGTGAAGAAGAGTATATAATTACATATATATATATAGAGAGAGTTATATATATCAGTTTGGTTCAGTTGCTCAGTCGTCTCCGACTCTTTGCAACCCCATGAATCGCAGCACGCCAGGCCTCCCTGTCCATCACCAGCTCCCGGAGTTCACTCAAACTCATGCCCATCGAGTCGGTGATACCATCCAACCATCTCATTCTCTGTCATCCCCTTCTCCTGTCCCCAATCCCTCCCAGCATCAGGGTCTTTTCCAATGAGTCAACTCTTCACATAAGGTGGCCAAAGTATTGGAGTTTCAGCTTCAGCATATATACACATATATACTGACATGTATAGCACACAAATTATGCTGAGTAATTTTTTTCTTCATCTTTCACACAAATGATGAGACTGTGCCTAACAGTATGAATATCTTTAGGATTGTGGCCAATATTCAAGCAGGAGAGTAAATGGGAAAAAAATTCAAATTAACCAGTGGAAAACAGATTAATTAATTCCAATCAGGAGGTAAACTAGTCAGAGCTGCAGGTTTAAATCAGAAGAAAAAATTCAATAAGGGTCTAATTTGAAACCAGAAGGTCAGCTGTGAAAATAGCCCTGTTTGTAGAACATATATAAGGAGTCACTTGTTATCTCTGTGACTATTTAAAAGGGGCTCAGCATCTCTTTTGGTGCATAGGCAGGGTATCCTGGCATTCAGAACTTAAAACTGTTGCCCAGCCAAAACTCTCAGTCAAAAGCAACCCCACCTTGCTTGAAACAGAAAAAACTGTCAACTCTGAAATGTTTAAAATTATAGAGAAGATGAAATAAACCAAACCATGCTGTTAATGGTTTTTTTCAGACAGTTAGAAATGATCTTTGTATATTTTATATTTTAAGTATTTGGCAATTTTAAGAAATTTTAGGAAATTTGATAGATTTGGACGTTCATTCTAACTTAAAATGTATTTGTTTTTCAGTCGGTCAGTTGTGTCGAACTCTTTGCAATCCCATGGACTTAAAACATATAACCGAGTTAATTTTAGACTTAGATCTTCACCTGAAAGATAAAGAGAATTATGCGAAGTTTGTAAACAAAATTGGAGTGTATATGATTAACTTGAGAGCACCACATTCATTAATTTAATTAGATTTATTAGAATGGGAAGGCCTGGATAGGTAGGTTAGGCAGTCAAAGTGTTTTAAAAAAATGAGAGTCAATTATAAATGCAGCCTAAGATGTTCAAGGGAATTTCATAAATTAAGATATAAACAAGACAAACAGTTTAAGGCAATTCAGTCTGTTCAGCAACTCAATCAGATAATCAAATAACCCCCCGGATTGATTATGTTTATTAATAAAATAAGAATTGTAATTTGAACTTGAACGTTTCGTGAAAAGTAGAGTTATTTTTATTTTTTAACTTTTCTAAATTGAAGAATAATTTTTAAATCTCAAGGTTTAAGTTCTATTTTGCATCCACAAAAATATATTGTACAAATACTAAATAACTCTTTCAACAGTACCAGTTTTTAGGTTGATGACCACTTAAGATTTCTATTGTATTTGGAGAAACAAAATAGATACAGAAAATGGAATTTATTCAATTTTGAATGAAATATTTTTAAACTATTTTAACCCTCAGAAGAAAGGGAAAGGAAATAGAAAAAAATTCAAGAGCGGATAATAATGAGGATGATATGACAGCTGAAACTTATTTTGTGCTTAATATGTTCCTTAGCACAGCTCAAAGATCTTCACATGTAGTACTCACTGAAGCTTCCTAAGAACTCATGAAATCATGGAAGAACAGCTTAGAAGAAGAAAGGAAGTGTGTGGGCTATCACAAGCTAGGAAAAACTCTTCTTAATATACAGCAATGTTTTCTTTTCTAAGGTAGCCCAGTTACAATACACAGCACCCTGTGATACACCTATTCACTTATTCCTTCACTCTTACAACCAACATTTATTAAGTTCTTACTATGTGTCAGGCTACTGAGCAGTGCATAGCGTATAGGAAAGCATGCCTAGAGAACAATTAGGAGGCTGATATCATGATCCAGGTGGACTTCACAGTGCCTGATTTAGGGCTGTGGCAATGGAGGTGTTGAAGAAAGGATAGACTGAAGAATTACTTAGAAGTTAGAATTGATATAACCACTGGAAATAGGACGGTAGGGGAAAGGTGGTATCTTTTCCCAGCTCCTCAAAATGTAAGGCCTGAGACCAGAGTTAAGGTCACAGCAATTGACTTGCTAGATGCAAGTCCAGAGAATTGAGGATGAGGAAAAAGGGAAGGGAACCAGGACAGCTATGCAATGACAGTATGCTGCATGGCCACCCTGGCTCCTGGTTCATGACAGAACACAGAAAGTGAGACAGTGGGTCACTCAGTAGTACTTATTTTCTTTTTCTTTTTTTAGGACACAAGACTCCTTACAAGAGCTACAAAGAACAAACATAACATCCACAGAAAGAAAAAGAGGGGCTTTATCTCACAAGTTATCCCCTGTCTTCTGTTTACCAAAACAAACAAACCCCAAGGAAGGAATGTGTGGAGAGGTTCAGTTCAGTCGCTCAGTCATGTCCGACTCTCCGCGACCCCATGAATCACAGCACGCCAGGCCTCCCTGTCCATCACCAACTCCCGGAGTACACTCAAACTCATGTCCACAGAGTCGGTGATGCCATCCAGCCATCTCATTCTCCGTCGTCCCCTTCTCCTCCCGCCCCCAACCTTTCCCAGCATCAGAGTCTTTCCCAGTGAGTCAACTCGTCGCATGAGGTGGCCAAAGTATTGCAGCTTCAGCTTTAGCATCAGTCCCTCCAATGAACATCCAGGATTGATCTCCTCTAGAATGGACTGGTTGGATCTCCTTGCAGTATAAGGGACTCTCAAGAGTCTTCTCCAACACCACAGTTCAAAAGCATCGATTCTTCAGCGATCAGCTTTCTTCACAGTCCAACTCTCACATCCATACATGACGACAGGAAAAACCATTGCCTTGACTAGACGGACCTTTGTTGGCAAAGTAATGTCTCTGCTTTTTAAAATACTATCAAGGTTGGTCATAACTTTCCTTCCAAGGAGCAAGAGTCTTTTAATTTCATGGCTGCAATCAGCATCTGCAGTGATTTTGGAGAGGTAGGAGGTGAGAATTCCATTTTGAATAGTTTCACTGGCTCTTAAGAGATGTCCATATGGAAATCTCCAACAGGCAGTTGAATGTTGACAGAGTCTGGAGCTCAAGAGAGAGAAAGCCAGGTTAGAGAAGACTGGGTAGTGAGCACACAGTGTGTTCTAGGCTGTGCCCCCCAGAAGCCCTCTCTGGGAATGAAGCACTCACTCCCCCAGCCATCAGAATTGTTGCCTGATGGCGGCCATGGCCAAATCCCTCTCCAAGAATGACCCTCTATCAAAGGAAACTAACTTACCCAAGTCTATGCATCTATCATCTGCATGCAGTGACAGATTGATATGGGATTGCAAAGGCCTGTCCTCTTTGCCTCAGTTCAGGTCATTTCCGCAAGGTCATCCCAGCTTGAGTTCCCTAGAACTGGATGATGTCAGTATGAAACCACACTGCCAGTCCTGTCTCCTTCATCCCACTCCCAGGGTGGTTTCTAAGAGTGGCCACCTGCATGCAAATCTGTGTGTCAAAGTTTCCCAGAGAACATTACGCAACATAGAGTAGAAGCTGAGAAGCTTCTCTTTCAAGAAGCTTGTCTGTGACAAGAAAGGAAGATACCTAAAGAAGGGTACTGTCAAAGGACGGTCTTTTGAAGTATAGCTGATTTACAGTATTGGGTTCGTTTCAGGTGTACAGCAAAGTAATCAGTTGTCGTTCAGTTGCTAAATCATGTCTGACTCTTTGGGACCCCATGGACTGCAGCATGCCAGGCTTCCCTGTCCACTATCTCCCGCAGTTTGCCCAGATTATAAATATTCATATTTTAAAGATCATTTTCCATTATAGGTTATTACAAGATATTGAATATAGTCCCCTGTGCCTCCAACAAATCCTTGGTTTTTTTAATCTATTTTATGTATGGTAGCTTGTATCTGTTAATCCCATATTCCTAATGTATCCTTTCTCCCCTCCTTGCCCCTTTGGTAACTATAAGTTTGTTTTCTATGAGTCTGTTGCTGTTTTGCATATAGATTCATTTGTACTAATTTTTATATTTCACATATAAGTGATATTTTATAATATTTGCCTTTCTGTGTGACTTACTTCACTAAGAATAATATTCCCTCGGTTTATCCATGTGGTTACAAATGACATTTCATTCTTCTTTCTGAGAAATAAGTTATTTCATACCACATCTTCTTAAGCCAATTGTCTATTGATGGGCACGTAGGTTGGTTCTGTATCTTGGCTATTGTAAAATAGTGTGGCTGTGAACATTAGAGTGCATGTCTCCTTTCAAATTAGAGTTTTTGTCTTTTCTGGATATACAACCAGGAGTGGGGTTGCTGGATAATAAGGTAGCTCTTTTTTTTTTTTTTTATTTTACAATATTATATTGGTTGGTTTTGCCATACATTGACATGAATTCGCCCCAGGTGTACATGAGTTCTATTTTTAGCTTTTTAAGAAAATTCTATACTGCTTCACATAGTGGCTGCACCAATTTACATTCCCACCACAGTGGAGGAGGGTTTCCTTTTCTCCACACCCTCTCTAGAATTTATTATTTGTAGACTTTTGACAATAGCTATTCTGACTAGTGTGAGGTGATACCTCATTGTGGGTTTTGAGTTGCATTTTTCTAATAATTAGTGATGTTTAGCATCTTTTCATATTACTGTTGGCCATCTGTATATCTTCTTTGGAAAAATATATTTTCAGACCTTCTGTCCATTTATTGATTGGGTTGTCTATTTTTTCAACATTGAGTTGTATGAGCTGTTTGTATAATTGTGATATTAACCCCTTATTGGCCACACTGCTTGCAAATATTTTCTCTTATTCCATACTTTGTCTTTTCATTTTACTAATGGCTTCCTTTGCTGTGAAAAACGCTTTATGTCCCATTTGTTTATTTTTGCTTTTATTTCTATTGCCTTAGGAGATGGATCTAAGAAAATATTGCTATAATTAATGTTTAAGAATATTTTGATTATCATGTCTTTTTGCTGTCATGTCTCATTTTTGTTAATTTATTTTATTAAAGTATAATTGATTTACAATGTTGTATTGGCATGTCTTATATTTAGGCCTTTAAACCATTTTGAATTTACTTTTGTATATGCTGTGAGGGAGTGTTCTATTTGATTTACATGTAGTTGTTTAGCTTTCCCAGTACTTGTTGAAAAGACTCTTTTCTCCATTGTATATTCTTACCTCCTTTGTTAGAGATTAATTGACCATAAGTGTGGGTTTATTTCTGGGATCTCTATTCTGTTTCATTGATCTGTATGTCTGTTTTCGTGTCAATAGCACACTGTTTTGATTCCTGTAGCTTTGTAGTATAATCTGAAGTCTGGGAGGGTTATGCCTCTGGTTTTGTTCTTTTAACTTGGGACTACCTTGGCAATTCTAGGTCTTTCGTTGTTACAATCTGTAGACTGCTTTGAGTAATATAACCATTTTAACAATATGAATTCTTCCTATCATAGAGTATGGGATTATCTTTCCATTTCTTTGAATCATCTTCAATTTCTTTTATCAGTGTTTTAGAGTTTTCAGTGTATAGATCTTTTACCTTCTTGGGTAAGTTTATTTCTAGATATTTTCTTTTTTTGATGTGATTTTAAATCGGACTGTTTTACTTTCTGATATTACATCATTAGTGTAAAGAAATGCAACAGCTTACTGTATATTAATCTTGTATCTTGCTACTTGCTGAATTCATTAGTTCAAATAGTTTTGGGGTGGAAACTTTAAGGGTTTTTTATAGAGAGTATCATGTCATCTTCAAAAAGTGGTAGTTTTATCTCTTCTCTTCCACTTTGTATACTTTTCTTTCTCTTAACTGATTGCTGTGGCTAGGACTTCCATTACTATGTTGAATAGAAGTGGTGGGAGTGGGTATCCTTGTTTTGTTCCCAAATACAGCAGGAAGGCTTTCAGTTTTTCACCACTGAGTATTAAGTTAGCTATGGGTATGTCATAAATGGCTTTTATTATGTTGAGCTATTTTCTCACTATACCCATTTTGGTAAGTTTTTATTAAGAATGGATGTTGAGTTTTGTCAGATACTTTTTCTGCATCTATTGAGATGATCAGGTGTTATTTGTCTTTCCTTTTGTTCATGTGGTGTATCACATGATTTATTTGCATATGTTGAACTATGTGACCCTAGATGAATCCATCTTTATCATGGTGTATGATCCTTTTTATGTGCTGTTGGACTTGGTTTCCAAATATTTGTTTGATGATTTTTGCATCTGTACTCATGAAAGATATTGGCCTATATTTTTTTTTCTTAATTTTGTAATGTCATTGTTTGCTTTTAGTATCAGGGTGGGTGATGGTGGCTTCACAGAATAAATTTGGGAGTGTTCCCTCTTTTTTGATTGTTTGGAAGAATTTGAGGATAAGTATGCGTTCTTTGTATGTTTGGTAGAACTCCCCAGTGAACCTATTCAGTTGGTCTGGGACTCTTGTCTGCAGGGAGTTTCTATTTTAATTATTACTACAGATTAAATTTCACTTCTAGTAGTTGGTCTATTCAAATGATTCATTTCTTGTTATCTCAGTTTTGGCAGGCTGTATGTTTCCACAAACCTGTCTGATTCTTCTAGGTTGTCCAATTTGTTGGCATACAACTGTTCAGAGTATTCTCTGATGATTTTTTTGTAATTCTGCAGTGTCGGTTGTTATTTCTTCACTTTCATTTCTTATTTTATGCATGTCCTCTCTCTTTTCTTCTTGGTGAGCCTGACTAGAGGTTTGTCAAATTGTTTAACTTTTTAAAAAACCAGTTCTTGGTTTTATTGATCTTTTTAATTATTTTTTTCTGGTCTCTATATAATTTTTTTCCTCTCTTGATTTTTATTATTTTTTCCTTCTGCCGAATCGCTTTTGCTGCATTCCGTAGATTTTGTAAGGTTGTTTTCACTGTCATTTGTCTTGAGGTATTCTCTGATTTCTTCTTTTATTATTGACCAACTGGTTATTATTTTTTCCTTCTGCTGAATTTGGGTTTTATTTGTTCTTCTATTCTGAATTCTTTTTGGTGGTAGACTAGGTAGCTTACTTGAGATTTTTCTTGTTTCTTGAGGAAGGCCTGTATCACTATGACCTTGCCTCTTAGAGCTGCTTTTGCTGCAATTCCGTAGATTTTGTAAGGTTGTTTTCACTGTCATTTGTCTTGAGGTATTCTCTGATTTCTTCTCTTATTGTTGACCCACTGGTTTTTAAGTTGCATGTGACTTAGTCTCCATGTATTTGTTCTCTTTCTGTTTTTCTTTCTGTGGTTGACTTCTATAATTTCATACTGCTGTGGTCAGAAAAGATGCTTGAAATAATTTCTATCCTCTAAAATTTATTGAGACTTGTTTTTGCAACCTACTAGACCATTCAGATATGACCTAAATCAAATCCCTTATGATTATACAGTGGAAGTGAGAAATAGATTTAAGGGACTAGATCTGATAGATAGAGTGCCTGATTAACTATGCACCGAGGTTCGTGACATTGTACAGGAGACAGGGACCAAGACCATCCCCATGGAAAAGAAATGCAAAAAAGCAAAATGGCTGTCTGAGGAGGCCTTACAAATAGCTGTGAAAAGAAGAGAAGCGAAAAGCAAAGGAGAAAAGGAAAGATATAAGCATCTGAATGCAGAGTTCCAAAGAATAGCAAGGAGAGATAAGAAAGACTTCCTCAGTGATCAATGCAAAGAAATAGAGGAAAACAATAGGAAAAACAAGAGATCTCTTCAAGAAAATTAGAGATTCCAAGGGAACATTTCATGCAAAGATGAGCTCGATAAAGGACAGAAATGGTATGGACCTAACAGAAGCAGAAGATATTAAGAAGAGGTGGCAAGAATACACAGAAGAATTGTACAAAAAGGATCTTCACGACCAAGATAGTCGTGATAAAGTGATCACTGACCTAGAGCCAGACATCTTGGAATGTGAAGTCAAGTGGGCCTTAGAAAGCATCACTACGAACAAAGCTAGTGGAGGTGATGGAATTCCAGTTGAGCTATTTCAAATCTTGAAAGATGATGCTGTAAAAGTGCTGCACTCAATATGCCAGCAAATTTGGAAAACTCAGCAGTGGCCACAGGACTGGAAAAGGTCAGTCTTCATTCTAATCCCAAAGAAAGGGAATGCCAAAGAATGCTCAAACTACCGCACAATTGCACTCATCTCACACGCTAGTAAAGTCATGCTCAAAATTCTCCAAGCCAGGCTTCAGCAATATGTGAACCGTGAACTCCCAGATGTTCAAGCAGGTTTTAGAAAAGGCAGAGGCACCAGAGATCAAATTGCCAGCATCCACTGGATCATGGAGAAAGCAAGAGAGTTCCAGAAAAACATCTATTTCTGCTTCATTGACTATGCCAAAGCCTTTGACTGTGTGGATCACAATAAACTGTGGAACATTCTGAAAGAGATGGGAATCCCAGACCACCTGACCTGCCTCTTGAGAAACCTGTATGCAGGTCAGGAAGCAATAGTCAGAACTGTACATGGAACAACAGACTGGTTCCAAATAGGAAAAGGAGTACGTCAAGGCTGTATATTGTCACCTTGCTTATTTAACTTATATGCAGAGTACATCATGAGGAATGCTGGGCTGGAAGAAGCACAAGCTGGAATCAAGATTGCTGGCAGAAATATCAATAACCTCAGATATGCAGATGACACTACCCTTATGACAGAAAGTGAAGAGGAACTAAAAAGCCTCTTGATGAAAGTGAAAGAGGAGAGTGAAAAGGTTGGCTTGAAGTTCAACATTCAGAAAACAAAGATCATGGCATCTGGTCCCATCACTTCATGGGAAATAGATGGAAAAACAGTGGAAACAGTGTCAGACTTTATTTTTTTGGGCTCCAAAATCACTGTGGATGCTGATTGTAGCCAGGAAATTAAAACACGGTTACTCCTTGGAAGGAAAGTTATGACCAACCTAGATAGTATATTAAAAAGCAGAGACATTACTTTGCCAACAAAGGTCCGTCTAGTCAAGGCTATGGTTTTTCCCGTGGTCATGTATGGATGTGAGAGTTGGACTGTGAAGAAAGCTGATCGCCGAAGAACTGATGGTTTTGAACTGTGGTGCTGAAGAAGACTCTTGCGAGTCCCTTGGACTGCAAGGAGATCCAACCAGTCCATTCTAAAGGAGATCAATTCTGGGTGTTCGTGGGAGGGACTGATGCTAAAGCTGAAACTGCAATACTTTGGCCACCTCATGCGACGAGTTGACTCACTGGAAAAGACTCTGATGCTGGGAAAGGTTGGGGGCAGGAGGAGAAGGGGACGACAGAGAATGAGATGGCTGGATGGCATCACCGACTCTGTGAACGTGAATTTGAGTGAACTCCGGGAGTTGGTGATGGACAGGGAGGCCTGGCGTGCTGTGATTCATGGGGTCGCCGAGAGTCGGACACGACTGAGCAACTGAACTGAACTGAACTGATGCTAAAGCTGAAACTGCAATACTTTGGCCACCTCATGTGACGAGTTGACTCACTGGAAAAGACTCTGATGCTGGGAAAGGTTGGGGGAGAGAGGAGAAGGGGACGACCAAGAATGAGATGGCTGGATGGCATCACCAACTCTGTGGACATGAGTTTGAGTGAACTCCGGGAGTTGGTGATGGACAGGGAGGCCTGGCGTGCTGTGATTCATGGGGTCGCGGAGAGTCGGACACGACTGAGTGACTGAACTGAACTGACTGATGTGGTCTATCCTAGACAACATTCCATCCACACTTGAAAAGAATGTGTATTCTGGGTTTTTTTGTATGTAGTATCTTATAGACATCAATCAAGTTTAATTGTTCTATTGTGTCATTTAGGAGCTCTGTTGCCTTATTGACTTACTGTCTGGAAGATCTGTCCACTAATGTCAGCGAGGTGTTAAAGTCTCCCACTGTTATTATATTCCTGTCAATTTCTTCCTTTATGTCTGTTAATATCTGTTTTATATATATAGGTGCTCCTGTATTGGTATATTGGAGAAGGCAATGGTAACCCACTACAGTGTTCTTGCCTGGAAAATCCCATGGACGGAGCAGCCTGGTAGGTTGCAGTCCATGGGGTTGCGAAGAGTCAGACATGACTGAGTGACTTTACTTTCACTTTTCACTTTCATGCATTGGAGAAGGAAATGGCAACCCACTCCAGTGTTCTTGCCTGGAGCATCCCAGGGACGGGGGAGCCTGGTGGGTGGCCGTCTATGGGGTCGCACAGAGTCGGACACGACTGAAGCGACTTAGCAGCAGCAGTAGCAGCAGTATTGGGTGCATAGATGTTAACAAGTATAATATCCTCTGCTTGTATTGGTTCTTTTATCATTATATACTTCCCTTCTTTATCTTTCTTTATGGGTTTTGTTTAAAGTCTATTTTTCTGATATGAGTATTGCTACCCCCACTTTCATGATTCCATTTTCATCAAATATCTTTTTCCATCCCCTCACTTTCCATTTCATTTTCACCTTAAAGTGAGTCTCTTGGAGGCAGCAGGTTGTAGTTTCTTGTTTTTTAATCCCATCTGCCACTCCAGGGGGCTTCCCAGGTGGCCTAATGGTGAAGAACGTGCTTGCCCATTGCAAGAGATGCAAGTTCAATCCCTAGGTTGGGAAGAGCCCCTGAAGGAGGGCATGGCAACTCACTCCAGTATTCTTGCCTAGAGAATCTTATGGACAGAGGAGCTTGGGGGCTACAGTTCATAGGATCACAAAGAGTCAGACACAATTGAAGAACTTAGCACTCACGCACACCATTCTATGGCTTTTGATCACGAAATTTAGTCTATTGACATTTAAAGTAATTACTGATATATATGTACTTATTGCCATTTTAAACCTTGTTTTCCAGTTGGCTCCGTAATTCTTCAAAAGAGGACTTTCAAAATTTAGAAAGACTAAGCATTTTTATCTGCTGATGAGAAAGAGCTAGTTAAGAGGAAAGAATGGAAGATTCTAGATGAAGAAAAGATTGAAAAGAAATGACATCCAAATCATAGGTACAACAATTGTCTAAGAGGAAAGACATTCCCTGTGATGAGAATGAGGGAGAAGGAGAATATAAGTGTGAATGTAGGTAAAATTTATTTTCACAGTAGGGAAGGTTAGATCATCTACTGAGAGTAACAGGAAATGGAAGCTGAGAGTCAGAAGCTTGATGAGAGTGGAGAATGTTAGAAATAGGCTGTGGGGACAGTGGCTGGGAGAACCACCCAGTAGAATGCTATAGAACTGCTGAGCAGTAATGAAGTCCAGGTTGAGAATGAGGTCACCAGGAATTTATGGTGGCAGTCATCACAGTACTAAACATGGTATGTTATAATTATTCACAGGCCTCTCTCAGCACATGTGCCTGACAAGCTGGTGTACCCACTCAATGCTGGACAAATGGATGGACCCAGTTTGAGTAAGCCCTCTAGTTGAAGGACCATATCTCCTCCACCAACAGAGTTTCATCAACTAATACCATCTGAAAGCTATCTTGGGTCAATCTCTCTCTGATATTTTTAGTCTAAAGACAAGCTTAATCTAAAGACATATATATGTTATATGTGTCTGTGTATATACACTAAGTTGCTTCAGTCATGTCTGATTCTTTGCAACCCCATGGACAGTAGCCTGCCAGACTCCTCTGTCCAAGGGATTCTCCAGGCAAGAATACTAGACTGGGTTGCCATGCCCTCCTGTAGGGGATCTTCTCAACCCAGGGATCGAACCCACATCTCTCTCTGTCTTCTGCATTGGCAAGTGGGTTGTGTATATACACAAATATACATGTATATGTATTACGTTGTGTATGTATGCTTTGTAATTCATGTAAGATATGCATTATGTGTATGCATTAAGTAGTTTTCCAAAGATCACTGGTCGGGGCAGAGCTCAGGTTAACTCGGGTCATCTGACTTGCATTCCATATGCTGGGATGTATGATATGCTATGTGAAACTGCCAAGGAGTTCCAGATGATTTACTACGCTTCCAATGTTTCCTTCCTCCCTCCATCTTTCGTCTCTGAGCTTGGTACACCTCTTGGAATCCTTTCTGATCTCCCTACCAAGCTGTCCCCCAGCTTCATTATGTTCAGCCCTCATTTGCACATGCTCTTGACACCTGGTGTTTGGTGGCAGAAATGGCTGATAAAATTCCACACTGATTAATTTCATGTTTAATCTAACTGATACTTCTGTAGCCTTTGCAAATAACCTTTTTGAACAAAAACTGCAACAGCTCATTCCAAACCCGATCAAAGAGGTATGCATGACTCACAGCCACTAAATAAACATTGATGCCTGATGGCAGTAATATGGCTATTTATATTCAGAGCCTGATTTAACCAGTGGCATTCCTGTAATAAGATAATAAGCATGAGCTGTTTACTAGAAAAAAAGGAGAGACTGTGGTGCTGGTGTTCAATAAAATCTCTTAACAGGCAAATGAGTCTCTGAAATTGGTTGGCAAATACATCCAGAATGAGATGTGCTAATTAGTTGCTGTTACTGATTTTCTAAAATAAAGAGTTTAGTCTTAAATTAGCCCTGAAATTTAGTACAATAAAAATATTGGATATATGATATCATGTTGAGAGTCTTATAGATTATATCTAATGTATGTCCAGCAATACAATTAAGAAAAAAGAACTCTGCATATAAATCACTGGATTTTAAACAGAAACTAAAGAGAGGTTTTAAATGTAAGGAATTAGATACTTGTATCTCAGATTCAAGTTTTTTTTTCTATACAGAAAGCATTTGTAGGTGAACCTCTTGGCTATGGGAGCAAAGATATCTATTACTATAAGCGTTTTAATGTTTAAATAGGAAGAGCAAAAGAATGTAAGAATTACCTTGATCACATCTGGATACTCTTTAAAATAGATTAAGGCATTCAAAACCAATATCACAGAGGTTATAGGTGAACATATAAGAGATAATTGTCTGGATTCAGAAATACATGATGAAAGTATCAAGCTTATGAAGCCTCTCCCAGCACCATCCAGTGCTGTTTTTCCTCCATTGCAGTAACAGCAGCAGGCATGCTGTGCTTGCTCCCTTTCTCCTTCTGCCATCACTCCAGGCAGCCCCTTCCAGCTGCTAAAGATGCATGTTCAAACTTCCATTTTTCACTGCTTCTTTCACTAACCCAGAAGGAGCTGCCTCTAATAGGACTTGCAATTTCAAATAGTGAGATGATCTCTGAAGATATCCAAATATTATTTTTTAATCAAATATTATATCTAAAAAGATATAGCCAAGTCATAACAGGATTCAGCTTGTGTATCCATCATATTTTTTCCCCAAACCAACTGAATTCAAGAACCTGTTGTTTGAACTTAGCTGGTTGAGATGATGCTTGTTTTCCCAGAACAAATAGTCATTCTTCTTTTAAAGCCAGCTAGATGGCTGATGTCAGTGCTATAGCCCCAAAGTAGTAATGTTTCTAATGTTAGCAATGAGTCAGTTCATTCATTTAGGTTCTATTTATCTATAGTTAAACTAAAAAAGGTTGATTATTTATTTACTTTAATTTAGATGTTCAGTCTGTATCAGAGTCTTTAGTTACCAAGGGTAATTGATGATGTACATCTTTGTTTCCATGTCACAGCCGTGCCCCAGCTCAGGTAGCAACATTTTCAGCTAATACTGAAATCTAGAATTGTTAGGGACACTCTCATATAGTCTAGCAAATAATTGAAATTACAAACAGAATCCTAAGTCATGACCATGTGGTCTTCCCTATATTTTTCAACAATATAACTTAAGATTCTCTTGAAACTAATTCTAGCTAGCTTAAGACGAAAGGTAATTTACTTGAAAGGATATTAGCAATCTTATAAAAGGTAAGGAAAATTTGACAAGTTACACCTCAGAACTGCAAGAACCACAGCCAGAGACAAATTTCTAGGCTTATTCTCCTGTTTTTGGTAGCTCAAAGACTTAACATTTCTTGGTTCCTTTCTTTTTTAAGATTTCATACTCTAGGACAAAAAAAAAAAAAAAATCCAGTTGGTCTAACTGGGCTCAAACAAATGACCTGAACAAATCAGTTATGACTAACAAAGAGAGGGTCAGGATCACATGGCATAGACATGGCTTCTCTGCAAGTCCCAAGAGACCGGAGGATGGTTGTCCACTGGGAAGCAAACCCAAGGGGCCTCTACACCAGCAATCCTTCAAGCGCTGGTCCCCAAAACAGTTTGAGGCCCATATCCATGAGGGTACTGTTTAAGGAGCAGGCACCAGAATCCAAATCAACACACTGATTACTCCACTGAGAAAAGCTTGCTATCAAAAACTGTAAGCTGAACTGAAGACAGTGCTAGTGACACACTGGGTCACCTCCTGGTGCAGCACGTCTTACCTCCACGAGGACCAGTAGAGTGCAGTCTGCAGACCACCCTTGAGTAGCAGTCTCTTCTCATCAGCCCTTGTCTGACGTTATGGGACTCATACCAGGGCAATCAAGAACACAGACTTTGAAGTCACCGAGGATTCAGTTCTCACTATGCTAAGTTGCTGAATGCCCTTGGGCTAATAAATACTCTGAGCCTCAATTTCCTCATCTAAACTGGAGGTAATGATACTACCATATTTGTCAGGATTCCTTCAATTGCAGGCAGCAGAAAATCAAGTCATTAAGGTAAATCAGATGAAATTGTTGATATCCAATCTGCAAAAATGGCAGTTTTATGTGGTTCAAGCTAATAGCTTAAGCTAAAACTGATTTTATTTGCTTATGAAACTGGCAAGTATAACAGTGGTTCAAATGAATAAAGAGAACTAAGGCTAAAATATGAATCTAAGGCTCAAATGAATAAAGAGAAGCTCTCTCTTTTCCAGCAACCAGAATTGGATCATGTGGCACAATTTGAGGGTAACCAGCCCTACTTGGGTCATGCTCCTAGTCCCTGGTCCAATCACTGTTAAAAAAAAAAAAAAAAATATATATATATATATATATATTGCTTCTTGATGGGCCAGACTTGGGTCATGAGCTTGGGAGACGATCAGGCAGGTCTGTCAGATAAATCCTTTCTATTTTGTTCAGTCATATCCCTAGTGCCTAGCACATAATACTGCTGCTGCTGTTGCTGCTAAGTCACTTTAGTCGTGTCTGACTCTGTGCAACCCCATAGACGGCCGCCCACCAGGCTCCCCCATCCCTGGGATTCTCCAGGAAAGAACACTGGAGTGGGTTGCCATTTCCTTCTCCAAGGCATGAAAGGAAAAGTGAAAGTGAAGTCTCTCAGTCGTGTCCAACTCCTAGTGACCCCATGGACTGCAGCCTACCAGGCTCCTCCATCCATGGGATTTTCCAGGTAACAGTACTGGAGTGGGTTGCCATTGCCTTCTCCGAGCACATAATAGATGTCCCCAAAATTAGGTAAATAAATCATTGAGGAGGGGGTGTTGTGCAGCCTCTCCAGGCAATAGCAGACAGACAAAAGCAACAGAATCACATGATAAATGCCTACATCACATGGTTGTTGTGAAGATCAAACAAGAATGTGATGCACCTGGGACAGAGACAGTCACACAAGAGCACTTTCATCAGCCACACTGATCAGGTCAGAGTGGAAGCCCATCTCTTCCATGCAGTGATTTGCACATAGCAGGCACCCAGGGTTTTAGTTGACTGGATGAGCTAATAAGTGAACTCATGGACAGACAATGAGCAATCTGGATTCCATATCTTTCTTTGGAAAATGTTCTCTCTCCTATGGCAATTCTGATTTTGTCTGAGGTTTTCCTATAAACAACAGACGTGAATCACATGATCAAACAAAGCAAGAGCAAACAGGCGATAAATTACAGCTGGAGGCATTTTAGGTGAAGATCTACATTAGGACAACTTTCTAGGGTCTAGAAGACAAATCTTCTTCAGCAACACTTAAAACAGGCTGGTTTATATCACGATTCTTTCTGGTAGCAGAAAAGGGACAGATGACTTCTATGAGTTCTTGCCCAGCAACTGACAGCACTGGTTGGTCACATTCCAATCCAAGTGAGGACAGGAAAGGGGACTGGAGCAGCAGACACAGTACCATAGCAGAATGCTTGACTTGGAAGTGTTCACAGTGCTTGTCGGTCTAATTTCCTCTTTTTATCAAAGGGGAAACTGAGCCTGGACAATGAAGGGGCCTGTCTAAGGGGTTGAGCTGAATTCAGCTCTTCTTAGTCCATGTCAAGTATCTGTCTTCCACGTCACATCACAGGGAGTGATGGCTTCCCATCAAATTAGGTTATTTTATTTATCACGTTATTTCATTTTCTAAATTAAAAATATGAACTTAAAGGATAGTTGAGCCTTTTCTGAACAGGAGAAACGTACATTTAGATGCTAAAATATTAACTTTGTCAGCAGACTGTCTGCAATCAGGATGAACCAGGATATGTGCTCACTTACAGGGTTTGGGCATCATATTTGTGGCAGACTATTAGTACCCCGCCCAGTATAGACTCTCCCCTTCATCACTGGCAGAGCCCCTTCATTGCTGGGAATGACAGGATACCCAACCTAAAAATTTTTATGACTTGCTTGAAATGTAAATAACAGTGACAGAGGCTTTCCAGAAAACCCCTGTTACAGGGACTCTTTCCTCTTTCTACATCTTCCAGATGCTAATCAGATGGCTGGAGGTCCGGAAGCCATACTATAAACATGAGATGAGGGTCTATCCTAGGGACTGTGGATAGTGAGCTGCCAGGAGTTTGGGTCCCCCTAAACCTCATGCGACTTCACTTTCACTTTTCACTTTCACACATTGGAGAAGGAAATGGCAACCCACTCCAGTGTTCTTGCCTGGAGAATCCCAGGGACGGGGGAGCCTGGTGGGCTTCCATCTATGGGGTCACACAGAGTCGGACACGACTGAAGTGACTTAGCAGCAGCAGCAAACCTCATGACACCACCACATCAGCCCTACTCTGACTACTTCTTGTTAGATGAGAAGAAAAGAAAGCCTGTCTTATTTAGACCAATCTTCAGATCAGCCAAGTAGTTTCTGACTGATTCAAGCTTATAGCATGGTCTTGGCAAAGTTCTTTAGTCCCTTCCTGCCTTAGTTTCTTTCCCCTTAAAACTGAGTAAGAGTAATAACCAGCTTTAAAAACCATAATACAGTGTTTTAAAATTCTAGAAAAATTTTGGATGTAATTCAACAGAGTGAGGGGGTAAATATATAAGTATATGAACTTGACCAGTTAGTCAATTCGAATAGTTCCTGTTCTATTTAATTTTTGCATGGAATTTCCAAGTAAGATTTCATTTGGAGGAAAGAAAAAAAGAATGTAAAGGATAAAATAATTTGAAAATCACTGGGGTAGAAAAATGTTTAACTCTTCACATGTGAAAAGGACAGATGGGGCACACTGCTGCTCCTGAGATGACAGTTTTCTAACACTGCCAATGGATCTGCTGATGCTCTTTGGGTCCTTCTTGGAAACAACAGCCCACACTTACAGACACTTACCTATCTATCAAGCAGTGAAAGTGCCCTGACCCCCGCAGGAAAAAACCAGCCACCCAGCTGGTTTAACCCCCTGGAAAATAACTAGTGAAGACTTTCTTAGTGGCTCAGTGGTTAAGAATCTGCCTGCCAATGCAGGGGTCACAGGTTCCATCTCTGTTCCAGGGAGATTTCACATGCCGCAGGGCAACTAAGCTTGTCCACCACAACAACTGAGACCACAGACCACAGCTGCTGAGACGGAGTTTGAGAGCCCATGCTTTACAATAGGAGAATCCACCACAATGAGAAGCTCGCACAACACAGCTGGAGAGCAGCCCCCACATTCCACAACTAGAGAAACCCTGCGCACAGCATCGAAGATCCAGCACAGCCAAAAAATTTTTTAAATTATAAAACACTTGAAGAGAAAAGAATAACTAATGAGCCTGAGAGCCCTGTGGCGGCTGCTCTCTGGGGTGTAATAGAGACTGCAGGAAGCTGAGGAGCTGTGTCCATTAAGAAGTGTCTTGTCACTCAGTGGCTCCTCCCACAGCCCTGACCTCTCTGACCCGTCAGGCTCCGTGCACCACTGTCCCCAAGGATTCAATAGCCTTCAACGTGGGAAAGAGAGCCCTTCCAAAAGGAGGAAGGAAGGAAGAAATAGGGAGGGAGGGAGACAATGGAGGCAGAGAGGAAGGTTGGAGGGGAGAGAGAATGAGAGGAAGGGAGAGAAAGGGAAAAAACTCCTGAGCTGTTCCCACAACTTGGATTCCTAATCAATCTGTCTCTCAGCAGAACATCTCACCTGAGCCCTGGCGAAAGAGCTAAACCACAAGGTTCATGAGACCTTGGAAATCAGCCTTTGTCTGACAAAATCCTGCACCCATCCACAGAAGTAGCTTCAAAACCCCAGAAAATGATCCAAGCAGGGCCCTCTGATTATAGAAGGCTCCCCTCTACACTGCTGCTGCGTCGCTTCAGTCATGTCCAACTCTGTGCGACCCCATAGATGGCAGCCCACCAGGCTCCTCCATCCACGGGATTCTCCAGGCAACAACACTGGAGCGGATTGCCATTTCCTTCTCCTCTACACTGCTGCTGCTGCTGCTGCTGCTGCTGCTAACTTGCTTCAGTGGTGTCCGACTCTGTGCAACCCCATAGACGGCAGCCCACCAGGCTTCCCCACCCTGAGATTCTCCAGGCAAGAGCACTGGAGTGGGTTGCCATTGCCTTCTCCGTCTCCTCTACACTAAGCCACCTTAAATCAGAACAACTGAGGCTTACATGGTCAGAGTCCCTGGGGCAATCTCAGATGTTGACTCCAAGTTCTTTCCCAACAGACTTGATACCAGCTTTGACTTGACAATCAAGTTGCAGCTTGTTCCACTGAATTCCTCCAGCTGTTTCTCTGCGTGCAGTCACTGCCTGTCTCCTCACTCTGGAGGGTCCTGTCGCATCCCTGAGGCGCAGACCCCCTGTGAGGCCTTGTCTTTAACCCCTGCTCACTCTGTACCCAATCTCCAATCCAACCAAGCCCAGCTGCCAAAATTCAGACTCTTCTGGAGACAATCAGGCTCTGTCGGCCTTCCTTTCTCACATTCTCAAATATCTCTTCATGAACACAACTCACTCAAATACATCACTGAAACAGAATATATTTGATTTGCATTGCATCTTGTCTCTTTCTTTTTCCACTCTACTTTCCCACCCTAATTAGGCTTCTGCAAATACTTCCCTCTGAATGGGTTTTTGAATGGTGATATGACAAATAAAACAGAAAAGATGGCATTAAAAATTAAGAGACTTAAGAGAGATTAATTGTGAAAAGACAGTGGAAGGTCCCTGGTTTCTGTAAGATTCATCAAGGTAGAAAAGAGTGTTAGATACTACCCCTTCGTCCTCAGCTTCTATTTCCACCCTTTTCTATGCTCCCCTCTGGATCACAGGTACTGGGAAGGCATAAAACCATATTTTCCCAACTTCCTTTCTGCTAGGGATCTAGATGAGATTTAGCTCCTGCTAATGAAATACACGAATGTGCTATCTGGAATGCAGAAGAGAAGTGGAGTGATTCTCTCTGAGAAGTGGTGACTGGGGAGTGTGCTCCCATAAACACAAGTTTCGCAGTGGCCACACTTCATGTTACACTGTCTGATGACCAGTCTCATGGGGATAAGGCAGTTGTCAAGCTAGCAGCATTTTCCTGACCTCTGGATGATAGTAGAGAGTAGGTGGAAGGGAGAAAAAAGGAACTGCATTCAGTGAGGTGGACTGAGCTGCATGATCTTTGCTGAAAGAACTCTAGTTTCTTATCCCCACATTCTCTCCCCACAGAATAGGGTCACATGATTAAGATACTACTCCTTATAAATGAACTTTAAAATGAGATGGTATCAGAATGCCTGCTGTTCACAAATCAACCAATGTAACCCATCACACTAATAAATTCAAGAGGAAAAGTCACAAGTGTGTATCAACTGATATAGAAAAAGCATTTGACCAAAATTCAACACCCATTCATGATAAAGACTCAGAAAAGTAGGATAGCAGGAAATTTTCTCAATTTGATAAAAAAAATTTATGAAAAAACTAACATTATATTTAGAGGACTGAAAGCTTTCTCCCTAAGATCAGGTCCAAGGTAAGGATGCCTACGAGGATGTCTGCTACCACCACTGTTATTCAGCCATGATCTAGCCAGCTCAATACGGTAAGAAAATGAAATAAAAGGCATACAGATACAAAATGAAAAACTAAAACTGCCCCTATTTGCAGATGTCATTATGGTCTACATAGAAATCCCAAGGAATCTCAAAAAAAGAAAAAAAAATCCTTTGAACTAATAAGTGCATTCAGCAAGTTCACTGATAACAAGATCAACATACAAAAATCAATTGCAACAATGGAAAAATTAATTGTATTTCTATATCCTAACAGTGAATACATGGGAACAAATTAAAAATACAAAACCATTTATTATCACTCAAAAAATACAGCAACAGAGTGACTGGTGTTCACAGGTCTCTCAGCGACTAGAGCCCCATCTGAGAGAAGATGCCACTCCACCCTGACTCTAGTAAAGAGGTCAGGAAACCTTGAGTAAGGTTGGAGGTATTAATTTCGGGCAGTTAATTACATTCTTTCAGCATCCATCTCCCTGAAGTTTTCACTGGGCAAATCCTTCAGGAGGACATTCGCATTAGCTATTCATTTCCTTCCGATCTGACTGGAGAATGAAGTGACTATTGGCTATGTCACACAACTCGTCGAAATTCACCCCTGGGTGAAGCGATCCTCAAATAATTACCAAATGTAGGTAACTGAATTAGTGAATTACCTTGGCTCCTTTGAGATGAAAGACTCTTTAGGAATGTGAAATACTTTGGCTCTTTGTTATTAATAACCTGAACAATGAAAGAACCCAAAGTAGTATTCGATATGCTCCAAGAATAGGATGACTAAAATTAAAGAAAGCAATTGGTTTTCATTTTCCATACTTTTCATTTTCTATCCTTTTCATTTCAATAGTCAGGACTGAATATGACAAGTCATCAAATCTCCTCTGATGTTAATAAGGCATCAACTAAGGAGCTCTGGGAAGAGAAAAATTCAGCCGAAGTGTGACAAGTACGTGGATCTCCTTCCTTCTGTGACATATTATTATGCCACTTCTTCTCACCCACCCTATTAGACTACTCTACAGGTGAAAACCTCCTATGTTGCTTTGTTTTCTTCTGTCCTAGTCTAATTTTCCAAAATGAAGAGTCTCAACTACTCTTTCGCTCTCCAAACAATTGCTCCTATCAGCGATGACCACCACAGGATGCCCTCGGTTTAGAGCTCTGCCCTGGGTGTGAAGAACACAGAAGCCTAGAGGAGAATCTTAGGCAGACAGCTTGGCTTGGGGCTGGAGGAGTGGAAAGTGGTGGGGAGGGAGTTGAAGGCAGGCAAATCAAGGCCCAGTCTACCTGAGTTGGGAGGCAGATGGCTGAAAATGGTACAAGAGATGCTAGGCTCCACTCATGCTGGAAATGAGTGTGCTGCATTTACTGAATCCAATTTATAGTTAAACATTTTTTGTTTTCATTTTTTGAAGCACTGAGGGTTTTCTATTTCTCTCCCTTTCCAAATATCTTTTTAAGTGTAATTTATTTATCTTGGAATTGGAATGGGTAATACCCTCACATAGTTCACAATTCAAAAAGCATTCAGTGATATACAGTGAAGACTCCCTCCCATCTACATGCTTCAGACACCCAGTTCTCCTTCCAGAGGCATCAGCATCATCACCTTCCTACTTTTTCTTGCAGAACTATATAAGCGAATTTGTCTAAGGCATACATTCACCATCTTTTATTTATGCAAATGATAACTCACTACTCTGTTCTGTACCTGCCATTTCTCACCTAACGTATCCTAAAAATCATTCCACACCAATACACAAAGACCACCTCAACCTCTTCTTGATGATGAATAGTAATCCATTATATTAACATTTCTTCTTTTGTCTACCCACCCTCCCATTGGCATTATATTTGGACATTATAATGGACATTTCCATTATATTCAATTTTTTGATACTACAAATAGTGCTGCAATGATTACCCTGTCAATAAGTGATCTCCAGCGAGCAGCCAAGAGGAGACACCCCATGTCCAAGGTAAGGAGCACAGCTGCACTTTGCCGGAGCAGCCATGAAGAGATACCCCATATACAAGGTAAGAGAAACACCAGTAAGAGGCTAGGCACTGAGAGAGGGCATCAGAGGGCAGACAGACTGAAACCACAATCACAGAAAACTAGCCAATCTGATCACATGGACCACAACCTTGTCTAAGAAACTAAGCCATGCCGTGCAGGGCCACCCAAGATGGACGGGTCTTGGTGGAGAGTTCTGACAAAATGTGGTCCACTGAAGAAGGGAATGGCAAACAACTTCAGTCTTCTTGCCTTGAGAACCCCATTAACAGTATGAAAAGGCAAAAAGATAGGACACTGAAAGATGAACTCCCCAGGTCGGTAGGTGCCCAAAATGCTACTGGAGGTCAATGGAGAAATAACTCCAGAAATAATGAAGAGACGGAGACAAAGTGAAAACAACACCCGGTTGTGGATGTGACTGGTGATAGAAGCAAGGTCCGATGCTGTAAAAAGCAATATTGCATAGGAACCTGGAATGTTAGGTCCATGAATCAAGGCAAATTGGAAGGGGCCAAGCAGATGGTGAGAGTAAGCGCCAACATTTTAGGAATCAGTGAAATAAAATGGACTGGAATGGGTGAATTTAACTCAGATGACCATTATATCTACTACTACGGGCAAGAATCCCTTAGAAGAAATGGAGTAGCCATCATAGTCAGCAAGAGTCCAAAATGCAGTACTTGGATGCAATCTCAAAAACAACAAAATGATCTCTGTTCGTTTCCAAGGCAAACCATTCAATATCATGGTAATCCAAGTCTATGCCCCAACCAGTAATGCTCAAGAAGCTGAAGTTGAACGGTTCTATGAAGACCTACAAGAACTTCTAGAACTAACACCCAAAAAAGATGTCCTTTTCATTATGGGGGACTGGAATGCAAAAGGAGGAAGTCAAGAAACACCTGGAGTAACAGGCAACTTTGGCCTTGGAGCACAGAATGAAGCAGGGCAAAGGCTAATAGAATTTTGCCAAGAGAATGCACTAGTCATAGCAAACACCCTCTTCCGACAACACAAGAGAAGACTCTACACATGGACACTTCCAGATGGCCAACACTGAAATCAGATTGATTGTATTCTTTGCAGCCAAAGATGGAGAAGCTCTATACAGTCAGCAAAAACAAGACCAGGAGCTAACTGTAGCTCAGATCATGAACTCCTTATTGCCAAATTCAGACGTAAACTGAAGAAAGTAGGGAAAACCACTAGACCATTCAGGCATGACCTAAATCAAATCCATTACAATTATACAGTGAAAGTGAGAACTAGATTTAAGGGACTAGATCTGATAGACAGGGTGCCTGATGAACTATGGACGGAGGTTTGTGACATTATACAGGAGACAGGGATCAAGACCATCCCCAAGAAAAAGAAATGTAAAAAAGCAAAATGGCTGTCTGAGGAGGGCTTACAAATAGCTGTGAAAAGAAGAGAAGCAAAAAGCAAAGGAGAAAAGGAAAGATATACTCATTTGAATGGAGAGTTCCAAGAATATCAAGGAGAGATGAGAAAGCCTTCCTCAGTGATCAATGCAAAGAAATAGAGGAAAAAAAATAGAACAGGAAAGACTAGAGACCTCTTCAAGAAAATTAGAGATACCGAGGGAACATTTCATGCAAAGATGGGTTCAATGAATGACAGAAATGGTATGGACCTAACAGAAGCAGAGGATATTAAGAAGAGGTGGCAAGAATACATAGAAGAACTGTACAAAAAAGATCTTCATGACCCCAATAATCATGATAGTGTGATCACTCACCTAGAGCCAGACATTTTGGAATGTGAAGTCAAGTGGGCCTTAGGAAGCATCACTACGAACAGTTAGTGGAGGTGATGGAATTCCAGTGGAGCTATTTCAAATTCTGAAAGATGATGCTGCTAAAGTGCTGCACTCAATATGCCAGTAAATTTGGAAAGCTCAACAGTAACCATAGGATGGGAAAAGGTCAGTCTTCATTCTAATCCCAAAGAAAGGCAATGCTAAAGAATGCTCAAACTACCGCACAATTGCACTCATCTCACACGTTAGTAAAGTCATGCTCAAAATTCTCCAAGCCAGGCTGCAGCAATTCATGAACTGTGAACTTCCAGATGTTCAAGCTGGATTTAGAAAAGGCAGAGGCACCAGAGATCAAATTGCCAACATCCGCTGGATCATGGAAAAAGCAAGAGAGTTTCAGAAAAACATCTATTTCTGTTTTATTTAATATGCCAAAGCCTTTGACTGTGTGGATCACAATAAACTGTGGAAAATTCTGAAAGAGATGGGAATACCAGGCCACCTGATCTGCCTCTTGAGAAACCTATATGCAGGTCAGGAAGCAACAGTTAGAACTGGACATGGAACAACAGACTGGTTCCAAATAGGAAAAGGAGTATGTCAAGGCTGTATATTGTCACCCTGCTTATTTAACTTATATGCAGAGTACATCAT
The DNA here is from genome assembly GCF_049115385.1 of Moschus berezovskii. Classification (NCBI taxonomy): domain Eukaryota; kingdom Metazoa; phylum Chordata; class Mammalia; order Artiodactyla; family Moschidae; genus Moschus; species Moschus berezovskii. The sequence goes on along the minus strand of NC_142480.1, from coordinate 25,485,836 downwards.
GAGAAATGCTGGGTTGGAGGAAGCACAGGCTGGAATCAAGTTTGCCGGGAGAAATATCAATAACCTTGGGTATGCAGATGAACCACCCTTATGGCAGAAAGTGAAGAAGAATTAAAGAGCCTCTTGATGAAAGTGAAAGAGAAGAGTGAAAAAGTTGGCTTAAAGCTTAACATTCAGAAAACTAATATCATGGCATCCAATCCCATCACTTCATGGCAAATAGGGAAACAGTGGAAACAGTGGCAGGCTTTATTGTTTTGTGCTCCAGAATCACTGCAGATGGTGACTGCAGCCATGAAATTAAAAGACGCTTGTTTCTTGGAAGGAAAGTTATGACCAACCTAGACAGCATATTAAAAAGCAGAGACATTATTTTGCCAACAAAGGTCCATCTAGTCAAGGTTATGGTTTTTCCAGTAGTCATGTATGGATGTGAGAATTGAACTATAAAGAAAGCTGAGCACCAAAGAATTGATGCTTTTGAACTGTGGTGTTGGAGCAGACTCTTGAGAGTCCCTTGGACTACAGGAAGATCCAACCAGTCCATCCCAAAGGAAATCAGTCCTGAGTGTTCATTGGAAGGACTGAGGTTGAAACTGAAACTCCAATACTTTGGCCACCTGATGTGAAGAACTGACTCATTTGAAAAGACCCTGATGCTGGGAAAGATTGAAGGTGGGAGGAGAAGCGGACAACAGAGGATGAGATGGTTGGATGGCATCACCGATTCAATGGAGATGAGTTTGAGTAGACTGCAGGAGTTGGTAATGGACAGGGAGGCCTGGCGTGCTGTGGTCAATGGGGTCACAAAGAGTTGGACATGACTGAGAGACTGAACTAAACTACTGAAGTGATCTCTACATATAGAAGTGTGTCTGTAATTTAATAGAATTAGGACTTCCCTTGTGGCTCAGCTGTTAAATAATTCACCTACAATGCAGGAGACCTGGGTTCGATCCCGGGGTTGGGAAGATCCCCTCGAGAAGGGAATGGCTACCCACTCCAGTATTCTGGCCTGGAGAATTCCATGGACTGCATAACCCATGGGGTCGCAAAGAGTCTGACAAGACTGAGCAACTTTCACTAATAGAATTATTATAAATAATTCCTGTAACTAGAATTCCTGAATCAAATATTTAGTATTTGTAATTTTGATATTGCCAAATTGCAAATTCCTGTCACCTGACACATTATTTGCCATCTTTTATTGTATTTTTAATTTTTTTCTTACTGATTGTGTAGTGATGACATAAAAATATTCCCTGATTTGTCCATTGACTTTTGACCCAGCTATGATTGTTTTTGCATGGATACATTTTTAAACCCTGGTTAAAATTTTCATTCATTTTATGACTGCTATAACTTGTCATATATTTAAAGGTTCTCTTCAGTCATAAATTAGAAGAAAATTGTTTATTTTTTTCCTATTTTATGGTTTCATGTTTTTCTATTTAAAAATCTGTAACCCATCTGGAATTTATTTGGTAACATTTGAGGTATGGCTCCAATTTTAATTATGTATTTGTTGTTATAGCTAACTACTCTGTTGTCCAAACATCATTGATAAAAACACAATGTTCCCAATGATTTGAAATGGGACCTTTTGTTTTGTGTGTTGTCTAGTTGCTAAGTCACATCCAATTCTCTGTAACCCCACGGACTGTAGCCTACCAGGCTCCTCTATCCATGGAATTTCCCAGGCAAGAATATTAGAGTAGGTTGTCATTTCCTTCTCCCGGGGTTTTTCCCAACAGGGATCAAACCCTTGTCTCCTGCATTGGCAGACGGATTTTTTACCACTGAGCCACCAAGGGAGCAAAATGGGACCTTTAGCATGTGCTAAATCCCTATATATATTTGGATCTATTTCTTAATTTTCTATTCTATCTCTTCATTTATGTACCAGTGGCACCCCGGTTTGATTTTTTTTTAATGTAACTAAAAGTAGTTGTACCTTCAATTTTTAAAAATTTATTTATGTATCTCAAGTAACTCTTTCCTTGGGTCAGTGATCCGTGAAAACAAGGTTCCCTGTCTGTATCTTACAACTTTGTTTACTTTCCCTCTGATAGCTCAGGACTAGATTTTTCTTAGTCTCCCAGGAAAAGAAATTTAGCCTCTACAATCTGAGTTCCATAGTCAAATGAATGATATAACCTTGGGCTTATGAGATGACTATAGGAATATCATATTTTACTTTTCCAAATCCTGGTGTATAGCACAGTCACAAGGAACAGGTTCTTTTATTTCTATAGTCACTTTAAAATAAAAGTTGTATAATTAATGAATATTTAGTGTATAGCAAGTTGTTTCAGTTGGGATTCCTTTGGTTTCAAGTCATAGCAACAGATTCAAACTGCCTTCCAGATAAGGAAATGCATGAACTGCGATAACTAGTTCTCAAAGAGCAGGGAGATGGATAGGCAGTGTCAGTACCCTGGCCGTGTCATTAAAGATCCAGGCTCTTACCATTTTATGTTCCTCCATCCTCAGTCGTTGGCTCCATTCTCAGGCTGATGGAAAAATGTCTTCAGCGTTTCCAACTATCCTCTCCAGACATGACAACACCTTGAGAAAGAAGAGATAACATCTCTTTTTGTTCTTTTAGGCAAAGAAACATTTCCCAGAAGTCTCCCCTGTATGACTGGTCAGAATTTGGTGACTTTCCCATTTCCAAATCAATTACTGACAATAGGAATGTGATCACCTTAAGGTCAATCAGACCCATCCCTAGGGTAGGTGAAGGTGAGTTCCCACCAAGGCACATGGCTGCTTGCAAGAAGGTGAACATCTGCACAAAACCTGGATTCTGGTAGTGACAGGAGAGGGCAATGGAAGCTGATAATAAGTCTGCCCCATGCCCCTCTCTTTTTCTCTCTCCTGACTGGTTACCTTTGCAAGACATCCAACAATGTCCCCCTTCACATATACTTAGTGTTTAGTCATGTATTAACTGCAAACTACAAAATTCAGTCAGCACTCATGGAACTCATATTACATGCCCAATACTATGTGAGGAGCTGAGGACTAGAAGAAGGAAAGACAGGGATCCCGAGCTCAATGATTTAATGGGAGAGGCAGAAAATTAATGAATTTCACAGTACAGTGATAACTGCTCTATGTACATAATCTAAGGGTGCTGCTGCTGCTAAGTCACTTCAGTCGTGTCTGACTGTGTGACCCCGTAGACAGAAGCCCACCAGGCTCCCCCATCCCTGGGATTCTCCAGGCAAGAACACTGGAGTGGGTTGCCATTTCCTTCTCCAATGCATGAAAGTGAAAAGTGAAAGTGAAGTCGCTCAGTCATGTCTGACTCTCCGCGACCCCATGGACTGCAGCCTACCAGGCTCCTCCATCCATGGGATTTTCCAGGCAAGAGTACTGGAGTGGGGTACCATTGCCTTCTCCGATCTAAGGGTGCTATGGGAGTTCTAAAGAATGAATAACTTCATAAGGAACTTCACAGTAAAACAAATGGAATATTCCAGCTGAGCTTTGAAAGATAAGTAGGTAATCAAGGAAGGAGGACATTCAGGCAGGGAAATTAGCTAGGACCAAGGACCAAGAGGGCACTGGCCTGGCATGCTCAGGTCACACTACAAGCATAAGATGGCAGTGAGGCACTGCTTTAAACAAAGAATGAAAGCACCTGGGGAAGTTTGGGGTCCTGATTAACAACTTGTTTTATGCTGTTTAAGAGACATCATCAGTGGATATCATCCCTAAGAAGCTCTGAGAGAGGTTAAAGCCAATCATAGCATTCAAACACAAGCAGCATATTATGAATCAACTATAGAGTGGTAAAGAACCCGTCTGCCAGTTCAGGAGACGTAAGAGATGCAGGTTCGATCCCGGGGTGGTGAAGATCCCCTGGAGGAGGGCATGGCTACCCACTCCAGTATTCTTGCCTGGAGAATCCCCATGGACAGAGGAGCATGGTGGGCTACAGTCCATGGGGTCACAAAGAGTCAGACACAACTGAGGCGACTTGGCACACAGCACATTAGAGATGACAGACCACCTCTCAGAGACCCTGAAATCTTCCTCTCATTTCACAATCACACTTCTTGCAAGTGATACCTATACTAACAATCTTCTTACTTCCATTCAACCCTTAATCCCAACCCTCTGAGGTTAGTGATATAGTGGTTATTCCGGCAAAGGTCACCAGTGGCCTCGATAACTATAAAAATATAATAAAACCAACAACCACAAAATAAGTCCTCTTACATCCCACCTTCCAATCACACGGACTATTTATAATTCACAAATTACATTGATTAATACATTTAGAGACCATAGGCACTGAAAGTGTGAATTCTTTCTCCCTTCAATATAAAATTAAAACTAAAAGCATTCCTAAATCATAATCTTTTCCATAGGGACTTCATTTTTTATCATATTCCATCCAAAAAAATTCCCTTTCTCTGCACCTCTGCTTTATTGCTTATTTAAACACATGCCCACCAATTAAGTAATCCAGCAATAAACATACTCATACTTTGTTTGTAGTAGGTAAATGGTATCCCCCCAAAAGATATATTCACCCAGAACCTCAGAATACAATATTTGACAGAAGAGCCTTTGTAGATGTAATGATTCTTAGAGATGGAAATATCAGACCACCTTACCTGTATCCTGAGAAACCTGTACTCAGGACAAGAAGCAATAGTTAGAACAGGACATGGAACAATGGACTGGTTCAAAATTGGGAAAAGAGTACATCAAGGCTATATATTATCACCCTGCTTATTTAACTTATTTGCAGAGTACATCATGCAAACTCCTGGGCTGGATGAAGCACTAGCTGGAGAAATATCAATAACCTCAAATACATAAATGATACCATCCTAGTGGCAGAAAGCAAAGAGGAACTAAAGAGCCTCTTGATGAAAGTGAAAGAGGAGAGTGGAAAAACCTGGCTTAAAACTCAACATTCAAAAAACTAAGATCATAGCAACCAGTCCCATTACTTCAGAATAGAATACAATAGAAGGGGAAAAACTGGAAACAGTGACAGATTTTCTTTTCTTGGGCTCCAAAATCACTGTGGCTGGTAACAGCAGCCACAAAATTAAAAGACACTTGCTCCTTGGAAGAAAAGCTATGAAAAACCTAGACAGCATATTAAAAAGCAGAGACATCACTTTTCCAACAAAGGTCCATATAGTTAAAGCTATGGTTTTTCCAGTAGTCATGTATAGATGTGAGAGTTGGACCACCGAAGGCTGAGCACTGAAGAAATGATCCTTTGAACTATGGTGTTGGAGAAGACTCTTGAGAGTCCCTTGGACAGCAAGGAGATCAAGCCAGTCAATCCTAAAGGAAATCAACCCATTGGAAGGACTGATGCTGAAGTTCCAATATTTTGGCCACAAGATGTGAAGAGCCAACTCATTGGAAAAGACCCTGATGCTGGGAAAAATCGAGGACAGGAGGAGAAGGGGTGACAGAGGATAAGATGGTTGGATGGCATCCAATTCAGTGGACATGAGTTTGAGCAAACTCTGGGAGATAGTGAAGGACAGGAACGCCTGGTGTGATGCAGTTCATGGGGTCTCAAAGAGTCGGACATGACTTAGCCACTGAACAACAGCAAGATGTAATGAAGGTAAAGATCTCTAGACGAGATGATTCTCGATTAGGGTAGGCCCTAAATCAACTTGATGAGCTTCCTTGTAAGAGATAAAAACAGAATCACAGAGACACGTGGGGAGAACACCACATGAAGATTAAGACAGAGATTGGAGCAATGCTTCTATAAGTCGAGGAATACCAAGAATTATTGAAAACCCCGAAGCTAGGGGAGAACATGGAAACAGATTCTTCCTCAGAGTCTCCAGAAGGAACCAAGCCTGCTTGATGGAGACTTCTGGCCTCCAGAACTGTGAGTGAACACATTTCTGTTACTTTAAGTCATCCAGTTACAATAATTTGCTATGCCAGTTCTAGGCAACCAATACATTATTGTGTAACGTTTTGAATTAAAATCAGGGAATTTTTTATTATAAGAAGACGAAACTCACTCAAGTTAGCTCAGGAAGTGAGGAATTTATTTTTAAGAACTGCAATCTCACAGGACACAAAGATGAGAAATCAAGCCTTCTGCTTTTGGATCTGGAAACCAGGGCTGGAACGAAAAGTGACTCTCCATCTCCCAGAGACATCTAATAAGCTCTCTCATATTGTTCCCTTTGTGAGTCATCCCATGCTGTCCCCTGGCTGGCTTCCTTTGCTTCATCACTCTCTGGATATGTGTGGTTCAGTAAGGTGTCTTCAGCCCCAAGTCTGTAAATTTCAGCTTTGTTCCCCACATCTGACTTTGTCTCTCCAGCATCCTCATCACAAATTGTCAAGTAAGGAACTGGGTTGCCTCGGCTTAGTTGTTAGTTGACCCTGACAAACCATCAGGTGCCCATCTCTGGCCTACTTGCAGCACATGAGAGGTGGAGCACCGTGGCACAAGGGCTGTGCCTCCCAGGCTCTGGGCAAGAACTCCTCCTGAAGAGGTCAGAGGATTGCAGGTGAGCTTGGCCTCTCTGGTACAATCTGGTCACTTTTCTGCCTCCTTCGCTAGACTGAAAACCCCTCGAGGACAAGAATGTAGGTCTCAGTGTCTGAGACAAGGTAGATATTCAAGATGAGTTTATTAAATACAAAGGAATTAGTTGAGCTTTGTAGAACTGTATCTATTCAGTAGACCAAAACAGGTAAATGTTTATGCCACTTTCTCTGTTCACTGTTTATGTCACTTTCCTGACAAAGTGGTCATTTTAAAGCTGACTTCCTTCCCTGAGGTCATTCTTGGAAATAGTAGAGAGATTATCTCTGTTTATTTCATAAAATGACACTCACAAAGTCACACAACCTCATCAGGTCCCTGGTGAGTGGATATAAGGTAAACAGTTGTCTGACCTCTTTCTCCTTCGCTATTGGTGTCCAACCTTCCTAGTCTTTTTGGCCCGTGATATGATCCTTCTTGACAGAGAGCCCAGGCAAAGAGGTTGTTTGAGTCATGCTTTGCCTCTCTTTCCTTTTCTTTTCTTCCCTTTTAGAAAATGGATTTTCCCCTCCAGAGAAGATCTCTTTCCCCCAACTTTTTTTTTTGAAGTATAGTTGATTTACAATGTTGAATTCTTTTGCGTACAGCAAAGTGATTCAGTTCTATGTGTGTATATATATATATATATAGACACACAGAGAGAGATCTTATGGGTCTGCTGCTGCTGCTGCTGCGTCACTTCAGTCGTGTCCGACTCTGTGTGACCCCATAGACAGAAGCCCACCAGGCTCCCCCGTCCCCGGGATTCTCCAGGCAAGAACACTGGAGTGGGTTGCCATTTCCTTCTCCATCTTATGGGTCTAACCTTCTCTAAGTATGCAGTGCTGTGCCAGGTCCTGGTGAAGATAAGAAATAACAAAAGGTCCAGAAGACATACCCTCAGTCACTGCAGAGTTCATGCAGTGTGGAGCATCCAGCTAGGCCAACACTGAGAGTGCTCAGGAATCTTCAGGGCCTCATCTGCATGAGATTTGCAAATTAAAAGGATCCTGGTCAGGAACCCATTCTTCTCAGGCTGCTGGGGAAAATCTGATCACTGTTGTGTTAATCAGGTGGACAGACTCAGCCTAGGCAGGGGAGGAGGGAGAAAGGTTAATTTCCAAAACCATTCTTTCTCCAAGCCCAGCAGCCAGCAGCCCTCCTGGCTCATCTGAAGGCCCCCCAAATTGTCATTAAAGCTGCCCCAAAGGAGAAATATTGGAAAGGGAACATATGCAGGAATCTTTTAAAACCCTGCAAGACCTTCCCACAAAACCTAAGTAAAATAACTTGTCCCTAAATTTCTAAATTTAAAATATCAATACATATCATCTCTTCTATGTATGTACCAGCAAGAGGTAGCCATAGGTGGTGTCAAAGAGCTGTGTAGATGGTAGACCCCACAAACAAAGCATTATGGCAACACACACACACAAACACCACACAAGGCATTATGGCAACACACACACACACCCCACACACAAGGCATATTATGGCAACACACACACACACACACACCTTGTCCTGAGAGATAAATGGCCCAATTGTCCTGCAACCAACACCCAGTTCCCAGCTGGCCAGATTTCCAGAAAGCCAAAGCTGAGGGAGGCTGGTGTCCCCAGCATGGGGATAACTGCCAGGGTCCCCATCAGATAACCAGTAACTGTGAATGAGTGTTTCTTATGAATGAATGGGACCACTGGGCAGTTTGACCAACATTAAGACAAAGCATCGCATCTGGAGTCTTGAACATCCATAGAAACGGCTGTAATATTGAACATGGGGCCTCTTCTCCCTGGAAAATTACCCTTCCACCCCAGCCATCCCTTCCCCAATTCTCCCCTCACCCTGGTGAAAGCTCCCAGGCGGTGTCCTACCCACCCAGCTCACTTCCCATTCATTCACTCGTTCAACAAACACTAACAGGAACCTACTATGTGTCAGCCAGTGTGCCAAGCCCTGGAAAGACAGGGAGGCCAGACACAGCCTGTTTGCCAGCCCTAGTGGGGACAGGGAGGCAGCCATTCCCCTGCTCCTCTCATCCCAGGCAGGCACCACGCCAGGCCAGCTCTTCAGAGAACCACAGCTTCTCCATTTCTTCTTGCTGACACCTCACCTCGTGCAGGAGCAGCGGCTCAGAAAATCTTTCTTTTCACTCGCATTATAGGATTTTTTTTTTTAAAGCAGCGGCAGCCTTACCTTCCAAGAAGCCTGTGGCTTAGGCTAATATTTACATGTATTTGCATTTCCTTTGTACACGCGGATAGGGAAAGAAAGGGTGGGGAAGGGAATTTGGCTGGGAATGAAAATTCGCCCTGAGCCAATCCTCAAAGTGCTATTGCAATTGCCAATCTAAAATCAAGATGCAACTTGTTTAGCTAAAATTCAGATAATTTCCATTGCTCCCACCCTGACTCTTCATCCCCTGCAAACTTGCAGCTCCTTAGCTGGCCTGTGCATCACTCCCAGTCATATGTGAGGGAGCTATATTTGGTGTCAGTCTTAGATACACTGTAAATGTTCTAATTCTGCAGGTTTGGGTCATTTTCAGAGAGCTCTGTGGGCACCCTCTGGTGGCTGACTGAAAATTTTACCTGCAAAAATTGCAGTGGAACTGAGATGGCTTTATTTGGCAGTCGGGCCTCACGGTTGGACGGTAAACATTGTAAGTTTATTTGCTGTACTTTGTACCACCTCTTTCATCACACGATGCATGGCTGGAACCGTGGCTCTGTGGCCTGTCAAGAGGACTGGCACCTTATAGAAAGGGCAGAACTAAGGCATGGGGCCTACCTGTGGGGCAGTTTTTTCAGGACAGCCCGAGTGAGGAGGGTGAGGGTAGCCCTTCCTTGGGCTCTCAGAGGACTCACCCAGGAGGAGAAGCCGCTGCAGGCCAGGCTTGAAGGGTTTTTGTTAGGCAGGTAGAATAGGGAAAGGAGTCCAAAATGGCGGTGGCCAAAAGACAAGGAAGGGAAAAGCCCGCGAAAGTAGAACAAAGGAAGGTCCGAGGACCGGATTGAGGACCTCAGGTAAAACAAACAACACTCCTGGCTGGCCCAATTTACATAGGGCAGGCCCAGGGGGAAAAAAGCATATAAAAAGAGGAGCCTAGGGCGCTCTCTCTCTATGCGCTCTCTCTCGCGCTCTCTCTCTCTCTCTCTCTCTCTCTCTCTCTCTCTCGCTCTCTCTCTCTCTCGCTCTCTCTCTCTCTCGCTCTCTCTATGCGTGACAGCTTTCTTCCCAAACTTCCTGCTTCTCTGCTGCTCCCAGGAGCAGCCATTCCTGAGAATCATCCTCATCTGCGGGACAGACCACCGATGAGAGAAAGGAGGAGAGGCAGGAAGGAAAACTCCCTCCACCTGAGGATGCCGCCCCAGGCCCTACAATCAGAGAACCTGATGACCATAGCTGCTCTGTCAACACAGTAAATACCCACACCTGATTTTCCTTGGCATTCTCTCCAGGGATTTTATTAGTGTCAGGATACCCCTCAAAGTCAGCTCAGGCGGCCTTTATTTTGCAAAGGATGAAGAACTATTGTGAAGTCACCCACTGCTGGGAGGAGGGGGCTCAAGACTGGAGTTTTCTCACCTGCCCATTGATGCTGGGGAATATTTACCTGCAGCCCCTGTGGTCTCAGTTACCCCCACCCCCACTCTATCAGAGCATACTACTCTTGACCAGCAAATCGTGATGAGACCTCTAAAGGGCAAGGTCTTAAGGAAGGGTATGCTTGAGGATCAGGAGAGTAGCCATGTCACAAGTGGGTTCCAGAAGCTGGCAAAAGAATCCAGTGCTCAGATTCCAGGTTCCTTCCACAGGCTTCGTTCGACCCAAATACTACTGTTTACCTGGAAACAAAGAGGCGCTGTCTAATGGGAGCAGCCTTCTTTATTGCTACCATTTTTCATTTGCTTTCTTTCACAACCAGGCCCCAGGGCAGAAGGGAAGGCTGGTGAGCCATCAGTCACCCCACACTGATGCGGGCAACCCTGTTCTGCCCCACTGGGTCTGAGAGTACCACTGGAGTAGTGTCTTTGGTGGGCAGCCCAGGAGCTAAGATGTGACTGGAGCAGAGCAAGAAAAAAAACTTTAAAAACCAGTATGGCCACACCTGTGGGAATAGACAGTTCAACTACGCTCAGAGCCATCAGCCTGGAGGCAGGGCAGTCTGGGAACTCCTGTTGAATGTAAGCTGAGCTCATGGGTTTCTCCCTCTAGCCTGTGCTTCCAGCAGAATGCAAAAAATAGGGCAAGGTTACTATGTGCTAAGCCCACGGGATGGAGTGGACAGCTCACTGCAGCTAAAGGTGCAGTGCAACCACCACCTACCCTAAACCCTTCATGCAGATAAACTCATCAGCCCTGGTGACAACCAAATGAAGGAGGTACCGCTATTCCTCCAGAAAAGACAACACTGAGACAGAGAAACTAAATAACTTGCCCACATCATGCGTATCATCCACGGAGTCAGGATTCAAGCCCTGGCTGTGTGGTTTCAGAGCTGGTGCTTTTAACCGCTTCATCCTGTGGCTTCCTTCAGTACATGATAAGAGCTCATTTATCCTCCACAAAAGCTGCACATAGTATATGACAGCTATCCCATTTTACTGTTGAGGAAGCAGAGTCATAAGTAAGTAGTGTTAGTTGCTCGGTCATGCCCGACTCTTTGCAACCCCATGCAGCCCACCAGGCTCCTCTGTCCATGAGATTTTCCAGGCAAGGATACTGGAGTGGGTTGCCATTTCCTTCTCCAGGGGATCTTCCCAACCCAGGAATCGAACCTGGGCCTCCTGTACTGCATGCAGATTCTTTTACCAACTGAGCTACAAGGGAAAGCCCTTGTCGAGTCATAGAAGAGTTAACTAAGGTTACACAGCTAGCAAGAGGCAGAACCTGAATTTGAATCCAGGCAGCTAGACTCCTGAATCCCAGCTCTAATTGTCACACTCTACCACCTGTCTCCCAGGGCAGTGTCTCAAAGTTCCCACTCATTAGGTGTTGCAAAATTCCTGCTAGATGTTGGTGAGCACCCCTCTGGCTTTGTGGCCGGCCCCAGAGCCCAGGGAGTGGCCCTCCTGCCCCGCCCAGAGCTGATGTGAAGAGGTTCCTGGCTCTGGACACACTGCTCCAGGGATCTCGTCCAGGAGCTTGGGGTTCACTGCCACTTCTGACTAGCAGAGTAACATGAGTCTTGACTCTGCCCAGGGAGCCTGGGTCTGTCTATCTGGGGCTTCATACCTGGGCTGGTGTCCCTCTCTCCCTTGCCCAGATTATTCCGATTACCCTGGAAGCACAGATGTTTAGTTTATGGGACATAAAGACAGAGCCAGTTCCTTCACTGACCATCAGGCTCCCCAGGGCTCTGCTTAGACAGTAACTCAGGAAATCGGGGAGCGGGGCTCAACCCCAGAGCTGCTCTGAAGGGGCAACATCCATAGGGTGTTACTGAACTTTCCATTTGCATTCAGTTCAGTTCAGTTCAGTCGCTCAGTTGTGTCCGACTCTTTGCGACCCCATGAATCACAGCATGCCAGGCCTCCCTGTCCATCACCAACTCCCAGAGTTCACCCAAACTCATATGCATCGAGTTAGTGATGCCATCCAGCCATCTCATCTTCTGTCATCCATTTCTCCTCCTGCCCCCAATCCCTCCCAGCATCAGACTCTTTCCAATGAGTCTTCACATGAGGTGGACAAAATATCGGAGTTTCAGCTTTAGCATCAGTCCTTCCAATGAACACCCAGGACTGATCTCCTTTAGGATGGACTGGTTGGATCTCCTTGCAGTCCAAGGGACTCTCAAGAGTCTTCTCCAGCACCACAGTTCAAAAGCATCAATTCTTCGGCACTCAGCTATCTTCACGGTCCAACTCTCACGTCCACACATGACCACAGGAAAAACCATAGCCTTGACTAGACGGACCTTGGTTGGCAAAGTAATGTCTCTGCTTTTTAATATGCTATCTAGGTTGGTCATAACTTTCCTTCCAAGGAGTAAGCATCTTTTAATTTCACGGCAGCAATCGCCATCTGCAGTGATTTTGGAGCCCAAAAAAATAAAGTCTGACACTGTTTCTACTGTTTCCCTATCTATTTCCCATGAAGTGATGGGACCAGATGCCATGATCTTCGTTTTCTGAATGTTGAGCTTCAAGCCAACTTTTTCACTCTCCTCTTTCACTTTCATCAAGAGGCTTTTGAGTTCCTCTTCAATTTCTGCCATAAAGGTGGTGTCATCTGCATACCTGAGGCTATTGATATTTCTCCCGGCAATCTTGATTCCAGCTTGTACTTCTTCCAGCCCAGCGTTTCTCATGATGTACTCTGCATATAAATTAAATAAGCAGGGTGACAATATACAGCCTTGACGTACTCCTTTTCCTATTTGTAACCAGTCTGTTGTCCCATGTCTAGTTCTAACTGTTGCTTCCTGACCTGCATATAGGTTTCTCAGGTCAGGTGGTCTGGTATTCCCATCTCTTTCAGAATTTTCCACAGTTTATTGTGATCCACACAGTCAAAGGTCCAATTGCATTAACACTGATTAAATCAAACATTTAGCTCTTTGATTAAGAAAAGTCTCAAAGAGATCTTCCTTCTTCCTCACTTACTGATCACATACCTGGCCACCTTCCAAAAGAGATCTGGCCTTTGTCTTTTAAGATCTGTATTCTGGCAGGTGGAGTTTTATCGAATGGGACACCAACATGAAATTGCCTGGTGGCTGTGCTGGCTGTTTCCCATCTATCCCTCCAGATTTCACTTCACACATTTCCAACTGCTCTGTGTGCCCCAGGGAACTGACTTACAGGGGGCCATCAACGGGTTGGGCCCAAGTGGTCACTGGCAGTAAATAAGTAGGCAGGAGATGGGAGAAGTCAGTGGCGTTGTCTCCCTGGCTCCCTTCCTGCCAGGCTACCTTGGGTTATCTGTGTCCCTCTACTGAGGCCACAACTCATATAGCCCAGTAACCACTGATAGTTATAAACTAACCCCCGACACAATAGCTTAGCTCTGTGGGCAATTCATCTCTGCCCCACGTGGCATAAGCCAGAGCAGCATGCTTAGGGCTGGAGAATCCACTTCCAAGATGGCTAACAAGTTGGTGCTGGGTTATGGTCTGGGCGAGCTTAGTCATGGCTGTTAGCAGAGGCCTCAATTTCCTCTGAGGGGGGCTCCACTTGGGGTTGTTAAACTTCCTCCCAGCAAGTGTCTGTGTTCCAAGAGCAAGTGTCCAAGGGAAAGGAAATGAAGCTTCCTGTCTTTAAGACCTGGGCTTGGAAACAGCTACACAAACTTCTGCCAGGTTCTATTGGTCAAAGCAGTTACAGAGGCCCCTCTGATTCAAGGTGGAAGACCACAGACCCCACTCTTGATGAAAGGAGTATCAGAGAATTTTATCCGTCTTTAACCCACCACATTTTGTAAGTGCCCCTCCTATGCCTACCCTCTCCAAGATCCACAGCCAGTTTCCTCCATTTCTCCATGGGGGTGTGGAGCAGCTAGCTCCCCATTAATGCTCATCCCAGGGTTCCACAGTATCCCTGGTTTGATTTAACTCTGATCACACATGTTTAACAGTCTCTTTATTAAACTCCTCCTCAAAACATCCAGTTGCAGTCTACCCAGGTATTTGGTGGGGCCCTGGCAACACTCCTCTGCAAAGTTCCTACTTGCCTCCCACAGGAATATCCCCTGAAACCACCTCCTCAAGACCTTTCCTCCGAACTTCCACTAGCCCGCAAACTCCCCACACTCCAATCTCCTTCCTGCTTTACCCAGAGCTTTCCTTCTGGCCCTTGGGAGACCTCTGCTCCCTCTTTAACTGCACGGACTTATCAAAATAATTACTGCCTTCCTGCATCCAGGGTGCTCCTGGCTTCCTATCCACCTCACCCAGAAAAATGTTAGCATTTTTATGGAACTCTATAGTCAAATCTAAATCCAAAGAGAAACCCCTAAAGATAGAAATTTGTGACCCTCCAGTTAAGCCAATAAAGGACTCCTTCTGGTCAAGCTAGGCTTTCAGATCCCCTCAGACCACATTGGCAACCTCCAAACCTTCCTGCTTTCAGCCTCCCCTAGACGTTTACCTTGACCTAGGGTCTCCATGCAGAGCTTGAAGATCTACTTTTCTTTCTTTGACTTTTTCATGATGACTCTCATGCTTTCAGTGTGGGAAGTATAACTGATAAATTCAGAGCCAGGCCAAAAGGGCATATTTATTGCTCCAATGCCTCATTTCATTCAAAGACAAGTATATTTCCAGCAATTGAGAAGGAACAAAGGTTATACTTCTATGACACTGTAAAAGATAGCATTTTCTGGATTCTTATCTGGAAATGTGATAATTATGGTATCTGTCATGTACTTAATCAGCAGAACCGAGAAAGGCAGCACTAAACTATTTCTAAAGCACTTTCTCATCTTCTATTACTTCTAGAATGTCTTTGCAATAATTAATTCATTGACGAAATATTTTTTGAACACTTGCTATATGTGGCAGCACTGGGAACAATGAGGAACAAAAGCAGATGGACGAGAAGACACGTGACTCAAAGAAGTCCACAAATAATCTGAGATAACACATTGCAATACCAGTGTCCTTGTAATATGAGGGTGTAGAGCAGGGAGATAGTGCTAATCAGTGAGGTCACGGATAGGGATCTGTCAACTTAAGTTCCACCGATGCTCTTGCCGTCTACCAAACTCAGCACTGCCCGGGGATAAGGTGAAACAGCTAAAACCAAAGTGCTAGCCCTGCTGCCTGTAGCCCTGAGCTGAGAAGTGCTTAAGACCTCCACCTACAGCAGCCCTGTCAGGTCCCTAGTCCAATACACCCACCCTTTGAGATATCAGGAACCCTGGGCACCACTCCCGTCAGTGGCAGGCATATGGAGTCCGTCTTGGTGAGAGGCCTCTTCTGAAGCAGAGGGAAAGTTCCACCTTGTCCAGGTCTCCCTCATGATGTATACCTGTTGCCATGTTAAACTGCCCAAGGACTCTCATCCAGCAGAGATGCCTCAGGGGAATGTTGCCAGAGATGTCAGTGGCATATCTGGCTCAACTCTTTGCCCAGGTCTTTTTTGTAAATTGAAGTATCAGTTCAGTTCAGTTCAGTTCAGTCACTCAGTCGTGTCCGACTCTCCGCGACCCCATGAATTACAGCACGCCAGGCCTCCCTGTCCATCACCAACTCCCAGAGTTCACTCAAACTCATGTCCACAGAGTCGGTGATGCCATCCAGCCATCTCATTCTTGGTCATCCCCTTCTCCTCTCGCCCCCAACATTTCCCAGCATCAGAGTCTTTTCCAGTGAGTCAACTCGTCGCATGAGGTGGCCAAAGTATTGCAGTTTCAGCTTTAGCATCAGTCCCTCCAATGAACACCCAGGATTGATCTCCTTTAGAATGGACTGGTTGGATCTCCTTGCAGTATAAGGGACTCTCAAGAGTCTTCTCCAACACCACAGTTCAAAAGCATCGATTCTTCAGCGATCAGCTTTCTTCACAGTCCAACTCTCACATCCATACATGACCACGGGAAAAACCATTGCCTTGACTAGACGGACCTTGGTTGGCAAAGTAATGTCTCTGCTTTTTAATATACTATCAAGGTTGGTCATAACTTTCCTTCCAAGGAGCAAGCGTCTTTTAATTTCATGGCTGCAAATTGAAGTATAACTGACTTATAATGTTATGTTAGTTTCAGGTATATAGCAAAGAGATTCAGTTATACATACATACATGTTCTTTTTCAGATTCTTTTCCCATATTGCTGTTGCTATTTAGTCACTAAGTCATATCCAACTCTTTGTGACCCCACAGACTGTAGCCTGCCAGGCTCCTCTGTCATGGAATGTCCCAGGAAAGAATCCTAGAATCTTTTCCCATATAGGTTATCATAAAATATTGAATAGAATTTCCTATGCTATACAGTAGATCCTTATTAGTTATCTATCTGATATATAGTAATATGTATATGTCACTCTCAATCTCTCAGCTTCTCCCTTCCTGCCTCCTTCCCCCCAGGGAATCATAAGTTTGTTCCCTACATCTGTGACTCTATTTCTGTTTTGTAAGTAAGTCCATTTGTATCAACTTTTAGATTATATAAATGTGATATCATATGATTTTTACTTCACTTAATAGTATGACAATATCTAGTTCATCTACATTGCTATAACTGGCATTATGTCATTCTTTTTCATGGCCGAGCAATATTCCACTGTGTGTGTATGTGTGTGTGTGTGTGACACACACCACATCTACATCCATTCGTCTGTCAATGGACATTTAGGGTATTTCTAAGTCTTGGCTATTGTTAATAATGCTGCCATGAACATTGGGATGAATGTGTCTTCAAATCAGAGTTTTCTCTGGATATATGCACAAGTCCAAGTCTTGAAAGAACTGGGCTTTAACCTTCCCTCAGTTCAAGTGCAAATGGAAGTCTTTCTACCACGAGTCTGGGCATTACCATCCTGATACTTAGTTTTGGTTGCGACTCTCCTTATAGCTAATTATGGGTGCTGCTGCTGCTGCTGCTAAGTCACTTCAGTCGTGTTCGACTCTGTGTGACCCCATAGACGGAAGCCCACCAGGCTCCCCCGTCCCTGGGATTCTCCAGGCAAGAACACTGGAGTGGGTTGCCATTTCCTTCTCCAATGTGTGAAAGTGGAAAGTGAAAAGTGAAAGTGAAGTCGCTCAGTCGTGTCCGACTCTTAGCGACCCCACGGACTGCAGCCTACCAGGCTCCTCCATCCATGGGATTTTCTAGGCAATAGTACTAGAGTGGCTTGCCATTGCCTTCTCCGAATTATGGGTAAAACTGTGCATTTAGGCAGTATCCAGGGTTCTCTGGGCCCATGTTCACTCTGTCTTCTAAGCAGAGCCAGGTGCAGTGGGCAGCCCCAGGGATTCTGTGTTCCCCAGATACTGCCCATGTACAGCAGCTCCTCCACCAAACCCTGCCCTCCCCTGCCCCTCCCTGCTTGTGTGCACAGAATGCATGTCTGCCTCGCAGCTGAGGCCCACGTGTTAGGATGAATGTTCCCATCTAGGGAGGCCAGTCTGGAGCAGCAACATGAGTCACAGTTGGGTTTAAACGCTGCTGCTGCCACTTACCAGCCACGTGCTTTTGGGCGCCATCCTGAAACAGCGTTGGCTTCTTCATCAACCAAAAAAAATGAGACAATCATTTCCACCTTCCAAGATTAAATAAAATAACAACCACCCTAGGACACTTCTGGGAACCCAGAAGGTTATTTGACAAATATCACTTCTGTTTCTGCTCTGACAAATCTGCTACAGCCAAAGACCCTCCAGCTAAGGCGATACTCAGCCATCTGCCTCAAGACTAAAGCAAAGGTGCCAATCATGAAAAACACACTCCATTTGCTGACATAAAACACACTTCCCCAGAGTGAAGGACGGCATCCTGAACACTTTGGAGGCAGAGAAGTCAGATCCCACAAAGAACACCAGGGTGTGGGCTGCGTTAGGATTTCAGGTGCAGTTGGATGGTGGAGGGGGAGACCCGCCAGATCTAAATTGTTCTTGTTCTTCAGCTGCTAAGCCGTCCAACTCTTTGTGACCCCATGGACTGCAGCACACCAGGTTTCCCTGTCCTTCACCATCTCCCGGAGCTTGCTCAGACTCAAGTCCATTAAGTCAGTGATGCCATCCAACCATCTCGTTCTCTGCCACCCCCTTATCCTTCTGTCCTCAATCTTTCCAAGCAATAGGATCTTTTCCAACGCCAGATCTGAGATTCTGTTAATCCTGAGGGAGCAAGTGTGGATATGGGAAACGTTTCAGACAGAATGGGCCCACTGCCCTAAAATGCTGCAGTGATCTTGACTCAAGCCAGCCAGTCCATGCCTGCCCCCATCCTGTGAGGAAAAGGATGGAGCAGCACAAACAAAGATCCGACACTCCTAAAATGAGTGAGCTAGTGCCACGCCACTTCTGGGACCAGAACAGGAACTGTGAAAGAGTCTGACGTCACTAACAACACTGACAAGTGGGTCTTGATGACTCTCCAAGCTGAGTCCAGAGGGAAAGAGCCTCCCTCTGCCTGGCTTGGAAAGAGGCGGGGCTCTTTCCACAGCGAGCTGGCCTCCGGAGCATCTGAATAAATGTGTGTTGTTCTGTGCGCCCAGACGACAGGACTGCCTCTCCTTGGGTGACCTTGCTGCCAGCAGCGTCTTTGTTAGCGCGTGGACTTTCATCATATTCAAAAGAGTCTACATTTGAAAGAAGTTAAGCTGAAGGAAGCTGGGAAAAAAGGAGTCAGAGAAGGCCTGCTGGGGTAGCACAAACCTTCAGCCAAGTTGTCACCTGGGGCCCGAGTGGATAGTACACAGAGGAGGCTTTTTCTCTCATGCACACTTTTCCAAAAGCAAGGCTCACCCAAATCACCATGATCATTGTCACCATTACTGAAAGTTGACTCTGTGCCCAGAACTCTCCAGAACATATCACATCTCTCATGGAATTTGACTCTCACAGCCACTCTGTGAGGTAAGTGTATCTCTATTATCACCAGTCCCAGGTCATCCTTGTTAATAACTGATAAAGCTGCAATTCTCAATTTATGAAGAGCAATAAAGAAAAGGGCTTCCCTGGTGGCTCAGTGATAAAGATGCAGGAGATGTTGGTTTGATCCCTAGATCAGGAAGATCTCCTGGAGAAGGAAACAGCAACCCACTCCAGTATTCTTGTCTGAGAAATTCCATGGACAGAGCCTAGCAGGTTATAGTCCAGGTGGTTACAAAGAGTGAGACACAACTTAGCGACTAAACCAACCAACCAACAACGAAGAAAAGTATAGCGTCTTCGAATTAGAGTCCCCTCAGGATAAGGAATTCAAAGTTACAGGCTCTAAAGGGATCTTCAAGCCACCCTAGTCACTCCAGGCTCCTCTGTCTACAAGCGCAGGCAGGATGGGTCCCTAGGCCCTCAGTGAAACACCACCTCTTTACTATGCTCTTCCCTGTCGGCACACACTGTCAATTATATTCGGGAGGTTTTCAGTACTGCCTTCTTATCCTATCTTCTTTCATATATATATAATTTAATTATTTACTTATTTTTGGTTGCACTAAGCCTTTGCTGCTGCATGTGGACTTTTTCTAGCGAGTGGCAGCTACTCTTTGTTGGGGTACATAAGTTTCTCACTGTGGTACCTTCTCTTGTTGCACAGTATGGGCTGTAGTCCCACAGGCTCCAATAGTTGTGGCATGCGGGCTTAGTTGCTCTGCAGCATGTGGAATCTTCCTAGACCAGGGACGAAACCCGTATCCACTGCAATGGCAGCCTAGACTCTTATCCACTGTACCACCAGGGAAGTTCCTTAATCTTGTCTTCTTATTTAGGAAGATCAGAGCAAGATCCAGCCCCTTGTATGACCTGTGATTCACATGTGCCCCTTGCTCAGAAGAAAACCACACTAGATTTACTGCTTTGCTGTCACTGCCTTGAAATTCTTAATAAAATTTTTAACAAGGGATCCTGTATTTTCATTTTGCAATGAGCGCCAAAGATGTCATAGCTGACCCTGGACAGAGCTTTAGGATTAGGGCCGGGAGAGGCAGTCATTCAAACCACAGTCAGTGTCTTGCCTGTACCCTCTTCTCATAAGTGGGCTGCCTGGTTAGGATACCGCATGTGATGAAGCGCACTGATGTGCCCCCCTTCAACAAATGCAGATGAAATAGCTACTTGAAATGTGTCACTATGACAGAAGTTCACTGGTAAATGTGTTTTTTCAAAAATTTAACTGTATGGTATCTGGTTCCAATTGCTAAAGCCAGCCACCTTCTCTCCCAGGTTTTACTTGATTTCATAAAAACCACAAAGAGCTCGCCACCTTTTCCTCATCACTGCTGAGTTCAGGAATTTCAAGTGTACAATCATAGCAATTATCACAGTTTTGCACAGATTTCCACAGCAAGACAGAGGGATATAAGGAAGAAACGGAACATTGTTTGCTGTCCAATTATGAGGAGCATGTACAAACAGGACTAGAAGCCCTGATGTCAAAAACTCTTGTGTTGATCCTACCCTATGCTTCCGGACATGCTTTAACAGTTAAAGAGGCAATAAGCCTTAATCGTTTTCCTAGGGCTGTGATCCCTTGAGACAGCACTTGTTTTTACCCAAAAACAAAAAGGAAAATATGCATAGGGAATCTGTGTGTGGAGACTTGAAAGTGAAAGTGAAGACAGTCGTGTCCAACTCTTTGCGACCCCATGGACTGTAACCTACCACATTCCTCCGTCCATGGGATTTCCCAGGCAAGAGTACTGGAGTGGGTTGCCAGACTTAGGTTCCACCAAATCTTAATTTCATGGCACTTAAAAATGTGTCAGCAATATGAACCCAAGTAGATGTAAAAGATTAAGTAAAAAATTAAGCAGAGTTTCCAAGATTTTTAAAATGAGGAACCACAGGACTTCCCTGGTGGTCCAGTGGTTAAGAATTCATCGTGGGTTTGATCCCTGATTGGGGAACTAAGATCGATCATGCTGCAGAGCAACTAAGCCTGCGTGCCACAACTACTGAGTCCCTGCATCTCAACTAGAGAAGCGCACACACTGTAACAAAAGATCCTGCATGCTGCAACTAAGACCAACACAGCCAATAAATAAATATTTTTTAAAAATAATTTTAAAAGAAGCCACTATTTTGACAGGTCTATTAACCCCTCCCCCCAACACATACAATTTTACCTCGCTAATTCAAAGCCCAGAGATTTTTCTTCTCTAGGTTTGGTGCTAGACTAGCTGACACTTAGTAATATTTATTCCAAGGCACCATTCATTCATTCATCCCTTAATTTACTTACAAGGTCAAGTCAAAACATGCGAGTCTCCTGAATAAGCTAATAGTTTAGCATCCCTTCCACCAACGTGCTTTTTAGTTTGTTCAGTGTCTGCTTAGTGGAGGTGGGAAAAGCTGATTTTACATTAATAAAAAATGAAAATATCTTTGTTTATAACCCACATGTCAACTATTCTCTCATCCTCTGAGTATTTTCAAAGCAAAACTCCACTTGCAAAAGAGCGTTGGTTCAGTTCAGTTCAGTCGCTCAGTCATGTCCGACTCTTTGCGACCCCATGAATCACAGCACGCCAGGCCTCCCTGTCCATCACCAACTCCCGGAGTTCACTCAAACTCATGTCCATCGAATCGGTGATGCCATCCAGCCATCTCATTCTCTGTTGTCCCCTTCTCCTCCCACCCCCAATCCCTCCCAGCATCAGACTCTTTTCCATTGAGTCAACTCGTCACGTGAGGTGGCCAAAGTATTGGAGTTTCAGCTTTAGCATCAGTCCTTCCAATGAACACCCAGGATTGATCTCCTTTAGAATGGACTGGTTGGATCTCCTTGCAGTCCAAGGGACTCTCAAGAGTCTTCTCCAACACCACAGTTCAAAAGCATCAATTCTTTGGCGGTCAGCTTTCTTCACAGTCCAATTCTCACATCCATACATGACCACGGGAAAAACCATAGCCTTGACTAGACGGACCTTGGTTGGCAAAGCAATGTCTCTGCTTTTTAATATGCTATCTAGGTTGGTCATAACTTTCCTTCCAAGGAGTAAGAGTCTTTTAATTTCATGGCTGCAATCAGCATCTGCAGTGATTTTGGAGCCCAAAAAAATAAAGTCTGACACTGTTTCCACTATTTCCCCATCTATTTCCCATGAAGTGATGGGACCAGATGCCATGATCTTCGTTTTCTGAATGTTGAGCTTTAAGCCAACCTTTTCACTCTCCTCTTTCACTTTCATCAAGAGGCTTTTTAGTTCCTCTTCACTTTCTGCCATAAGGGTGGTGTCATCTGCTTATCTGAGGTTATTGATATTTCTCCCAGCAATCTTGATTCCAGCCTGTGCTTCTTCCAGCCCAGCATTCCTCATGATGTACTCTGCATATAAGCTGGTAAGCGATGTAATTTACTGACACATTTGAAATGGTGATATAGAAAGGCATTTACATTGTACAGGAGACAGAATCGGGCTTGAAAAATCCCAATACCACATGTGTAGGATGATATATGTTCCAGGTAGACAAAAGAAAAATGTGTTTAAACCTGCTCCTTTGTCCTCAACTTTTTAGTCTAACTCTTGCCCTCACTCACCTCCCTGTCTTCAAAGAATCTTTGCTATGTCAATAGAATTAGTGGATCCTTGGTTAATCCAGCCAGTATGACCAGGAAGCAGAACAAAAGCAGGAAAAAGTCTTTGAGCTCTAGTGAGCGAAGACCAGCATCTCAAGGTGGCTGCTGGGCCTGTATTCCCCTCCCCTCCCCCAAACATCTCCTCTACTCCCGTGCCCAGCTACACCTGTACTCCCACCTCCCTTCAAGAAAACTTACCTCTCCAGTGGCCCACATCCCCCAGAAAAGCCAGACACTGGCACACTGTCTTAGTGTAACTCTAAGGGGATGCTGCCCATCTCATACTTGCCTGGATTTCCTTCATCAGGGTCCAAGGCCCCAGAGCCCACCCTGAAATTGCTTCTGTAAACTAGATGGATATCCTCTCTGATGGGTCACCCTTATCTGGGATCTCTTCAATAGAAGCCCTCCTGCAAAAAAGATCATAAGTTCTAGAAATAGAAGATAGGGAGTTAGAAGCCCTTAGGACTCTGGGTACCAGGCAGAAAAGGTCCCTGATGTGGCCTGCAGAGAGGGGAGGGGCATATAAGAAGCCAAGGGGAAAGCTTCCTGCTAATAGACCCACAGCAGGAACTGTTAGAGTTTCTACTCCTCCCTCCTTCTTTCTATTCCAGAACTCTTGTGAAGGCCCTCCTGGCATGTGTAGAAGTGCATAGTGACAGCTTCTTGCTCCCCTTTACTTCTTGCACAGTCTTCTCTCCTATCCATAGAGAAGGCTACTCCTTGAGAAGTTTTGATAGGAAACCAATGGTGATGACTTAAAAACAAAAATCATCAACTGAGCCTCAGAATGATGGAACATCTCCAGAATGAGACCCACAAAATCCTCCCCTCAGGTCATTTATACTGAATGGGTGTTACTCCCAGGCTTTAAATTATTTTAATATGCCTTTCAGGTCACTTTCCTCTCTGTATAAGTCCCGTATTGAACCATTCCTATCTGTCATTGTTACCACCATTGCTGGTGCCCCTAAACAGCACTTAGGGGCTGCCCTCTCTGCCCAATCTCACATTCTGGGTGCAGAAACAGGGAATACAGGAAAACAACAATAACAAACCCAAATAGGATAAAGGGTGCAAGTGTCCAGAGAGTGTTGCAGAAAGAAAGTAATAGAGAAGTCAAGAGGAGAGAGAGCTTTAACCAGAGCCCCACAGAACAGGAGAAGCATTAGAAGCAGAGGTTAGTGGTGCTGATTGTAGACAAAAGGCAGTTCTACTCAGGCGAAAGGGAATTCCTCAGTCCCAACTAGTCCGTTCATTCCAAGTGAAAGGGCTCAAGACAGTGGTGCTCCTAGACACGTTGGGCAACTAGCTCTGATTTGTAGACTTTGCCAATTTCCATGGTGCCAATACTCCTTCTGTGGCCTGTTTCATGTTACCAACTTATGACTTAACACAGAGCTGTAAAGACGCACTCAAAGTTGACTGTCGCCAAGCACATGTACGTTGGTTCAGTCACACCACAGGGGCAAGACCTCTGATACCTACTGCTTAAATTTAATCAAGTTCCACCAGCCCCCAAACAGTGCTTGTCAAGATGAAGATATACTTACACAAAGCACAAAGCAGCTACATCAAAACCTGATGTGCTGCCTTCATACATACAATAGAGAACATGACCTATCTGTAGCTCTGCAATTCCCTGAATATTGTGTGTAATTCTCTGGTCCACCTCTAGTCTTAGTAAGTATCCCCTTCTGTAAAGGACAGAACATATTATCAGCCTCTGCTCAACCTTCTGGGCTCGAGAGAATGCGTACCAACCCAATCTATACGGTTACCACCACTGCCGTGCCCTCTGATAGCACCCCTGAAACTTCTGTTTGGATGTGCCTAACAGCAAGGCGGTCACATACTAACTATATCCATTCACTGTGCTAAAATGGTGACTTTGAGCCTCCAGTCTGCTAACCTGTACTAATATAACTCCTAGAAGTAAATATACCTCAAGATCCTCTGAACTCAAAGCTGCTTTTTTGCTGCAGAGAGAAACTAGAATCATCAGAAAGCAAGTAAGGGCTTCTCCCAGACCTCTAATAGGAGTCTCAGCTTTCCCTGGGGCCCTTCCAGCATTACCCCAATACCCTTTAACAGCCACTCAACAAAACACACTATAGGGGTCAGGCCATAGCAATACTTCAGGACCAGCGCAAGTACAGTAGGATGGTGGGAAGCAATTGGCTGAGGGTAAGAGGGAGCCTGTGAGAGACAGGTGGCAGTGTCTGTACAAAGGACTTTTCTTCCATCCTATAAGTGTGTCAAAGGCAGAGCAGCTTCAAATGTAAGGAAAAAAAAAATCTCCCAAGTTCTCCCTCATCCTGTCTTCCAGTTGGAGATAAATGCAGGCTTTCTCAGAGAACAAGACAGAAATAAGAGACAAAAAAGACGTCCTGAAAAATAAATGTAAATATATATGGGAGAGGCTTTTTTCCTTTTACATTCAAATACTCCTGCCAATTATTTTTGAAGAACTTGGTCATGGTTCATTTGGAAAGAACTATTCTAGGTAGCTGCTCTGAAAAGTAGTCAATAAGTCCATTTATCATTTATTGGAGCCATCTGAGCTTTACAGCCATTCTCTCTTTCTCTTGGCCTCTACCCTTTTGCTTTCCAGGTGAATTGCGTTAAATTCATTATGAGAGATTTTATTGTTTCATATTCCCCCTTGCTAAATACCTGACTGATTTCATTGTTTTCATGATCCTAAAAACCTAATTGACAGAGGGATGTGTGTTCCCTTCAAATTGCACATTCACCCACAGGAGGGGAGTCCGAATGTATACGAGCATTCCAGAGTACCTAGATATTGATCCTGATATTGCACAATTTTCCAATAAAGATCTGAATCACACAGATATAAGTTAGCAGAAGTACTGAAAATCTTGGGCTTTTCAGGTGGCTCAGTGATTTAAAAATTTGCCTGCCAATGCAGGAGATGCAGGAGACATGGATTTGATCCCTGGGTCAGGAAGATCCCTTGGAGGAGGAAACGGCAACCCAATCCAATATCCTTGCTTGGGAAATCCTGTGGACAGAGGAGCCTGGCAGGCTGCATTCCATGGGGTCACAAAGAGTCAGACACACACGCACATGCACTGAAAATCTTAAAGATGCACTGGATAAGAGATGCAGGTGGCTTCTTTGACTTAAAAAGCCTGCAGGCAATTGTGTGCCATGTTCAGAAGGGGAAGAGATTGCCACTGGGAGAGTTTATCATTCCTTAAATGTTTACATTTGTTTTCTCAGTTATAAAATTACCATATCCCTTTCAAGAACTCCACCAAATACGTCTATTATCTGAAGAAACTGATTTTTTTCTTTTACGACAGCCTTCAAGATAGTCCGGGCTTCCCTTGTGGGTCAGCTGGTAAAGAATCCACCTGCAATGCAGGAGACCTGGGTTCGATCCCTGGGTTGGGAAGATCCCCTGGAGAAGGGAAAGGTTTGATTCCTGGGCCCAGAAGTTTCGCTGGAGAAGGGATAAGCTACCCACTCCAGTATTCTTTGGCTTCCCTGGTGGCTCAGCTGGTAAAGAATCCATGCAATGCAAGAGACCTGGGTTTGATCCCTGGGTTTGGAAGATCCCCTGAAGAAGGGAAAGGCTACTCACTCCAGTATTCTGGCATAGAAAATTCCATGGATATCCATGGGGTCACAGGGTTGGACAGAACTGAGTGACTTTCACGTTCAAGATAGTCCATGCACGAATTTTTAAAACACAGTTCAATAAGTCGGGGGCTCTCTTTTGTCACAGGGGAGATGTGTGGGCTCACCAAGTTCTTTAACATTTCTTTTCCCTAACTGCTGTGAAACACCATTCAGAACATTTGCAACACTCTCAGGAAGCATTGTTCATGACAAGAGAGAACCTAATACGGAACACACCTTGCACCTGACATTTTATAAACCTTTTCCTTCCTGCAGCAAAATCTTGAAATTTCAGAGTCAGATGAATTTATCTGCAGTGACCTTTACATTTTAATTAACTTCACTTTTGCTATCAGCAAAATGGGGAGAAACATATCTGCTGCTGCTAAGTCACTTCAGTCGTGTCCGTCTGTGTGACCCCCCTACAATGAAAAAAGAATGGATAGCTTGACTTCCTGGGGAAAAAAGGCATTCCAAAGAGCACAGGGTAAGTGCTGGTGGAGATAGAAGAAAAGCTTCCCAAGTAACTTACAATCCAAGAGACGAAGATGGGCCAAAGTCTACAACAAGCCCAGAGACAACTCTATTCATTTATACCCCAGGATAAGACCTCCGTCTTCCTTTCCTAATTTCCCAAGGTGCTTAGCACATTTTTATGTCCAATAAGTGTGACTATGTACCTAAATTAAAGATGAATAACTGAATTAGTGTCTTATCTTTGGTTAACAGGTATACAATATTTATTCTTTCAAAATTGGAAATGGACAGATTGATACCTCTTGCTTTGATCTATAAGTAAGTAAGTAAAGTCACTCAGTCGTGTCCGACTCTTTGCGACCCCATGGACTGTAGCCTACCAGGCTCCTCCATCCATGGGATTCTCCAGGCAAGAATACTGGAGTGGGTTGCCATTTCCTTCTCCAGGAGATCTTCCCAACCCAGGGATCGAACCTGGGTCTCCTGCATTGCAGACAGACGCTTTACCATCTGAGCCACCAGGGAAGCTCTATAAAAGGTCCAAATATCCAAATGAAAAATGTCTTTTTGTTATCTATCATTAGTATAATTTTGCTATCATATCTTAATTTTATCCCATTTATCAACTTTCTAAGATACAAAGTAAAATGATAGAGTCTTATAGACATCTCCTGAAAAACCCAAGAGATAATCTCATCCCATATTTTACTTCTCAAATTCCTTTGGCATTCTTCTGTTTAACACCAGTCAAAACATCATCAATATGTTTTCATGTGATTTGCTAATTTGCAGAGAGGACGGTATGAATTTTAGCCTGAATTCAATGGTCAGAGAATGTCTTAGCTGGATAAAGAGGAATTGGAGTGGTTTTAATGTGTGGTAAAGCTTGATGAAAGTGAAAGAGGAGAGTGAAAAGGTTGGCTTGAAGCTCAACATTCAGAAAACAAAGATCATGGCATCTGGTCCCATCACTTCATGGGAAATAGATGGAAAAACAGTGGAAACAGTGTCAGAGTTTATTTTTTTGGGCTCCAAAATCACTGCAGATGCTGATTGCAGCCATGAAATTAAAAGACGCTTGCTCCTTGGAAGGAAAGTTATGACCAACCTTGATAATATATTAAAAAGCAGAGACATTACTTTGCCAACCAAGGTCCGTCTAGTCAAGGCAATGGTTTTTCCTGTGGTCATGTATGGATGTGAGAGTTGGACTGTGAAGAAGGCTGATCGCCGAAGAATCGATGCTTTTGAACTGTGGTGTTGGAGAAGACTCTTGAGAGTCCCTTATACTGCAAGGAGATCCAACCAGTCCATTCTAAAGGAGATCAACCCTGGATGTTCATTGGAGGGACTGATGCTAAAGCTGAAACTGCAATACTTTGGCCACCTCATGCGACGAGTTGACTCACTGGAGAAGACTGTGATGCTGGGAAAGGTTGGGGGCGGGAGGAGAAGGGGACGACGGAGAATGAGATGGCTGGATGGCATCACCGACTCTGTGGACATGAATTTGAGTGTACTCCGGGGGTTGGTGATGGACAGAGAGGCCTGGCGTGCTGTGATTCATGGGGTCGCGGAGAGTCGGACACGACTGAGCGACTGAACTGAACTGAACTGAAAGCTTATCTCTACTTGATTTCTCTGAAATATTACCTGGGAAGTTAACTGTTGAGAGTGATCTTCTAGTGTAAATTATACTGTTATTCTTGAAATTTTTATTTTTACCCACTAAATGGACTGCCATATTTACAGGAAAGCCATCAGAGCTGATTAGCTTATTTTACAAGCAGGTCCTTAATAAGTATCTCTTGGTGATAATCAAGACAATGGTGGCAAAGACAAGCTTTGGGGGAGGGAGATGGGAGGGAGGTTCAAGAGGGAGAGGAAATATGTACACCTATGGCTGATTCATGTTGATGTTTGACAAAACCCAACAAAATTCTGAAAAGCAATTATCCTTCAATTAAAAAATAAATATTTGTTTTAAAATATTTGTTTAAAAAGATAAGCTTTTAATGGATGCAGAAAACCTTTAAGCATCATGGTGTCAGATTTCTTATACTGCCATTTTCCTGAAAATTACTCTTTGATAATGCTTAAAGTATAAAATATTCCCAATTCTTGAATGACTATGATCAAAAAGAACACAAATAAGAAGAGCTGGCAAAGACAGATAAAAGGTAACCCTCGTGCACTGTTACTGGGAATGTAAACTGGTGCAACTACTGTGGAAAATAATATGGAGGCAACTCAAAAAACTAAAGAAGGAACTACAGTATGACCCCACAATTCCACTCCTGGGTATATGTTTAAAAAAGAAAAAAAACACAAACCCCAAAAACACTAATTTGAAAAGATACATGCACCCCAATGTTCAGAGCAGCAATATATACAGTCACCAAGATTTGGAAGCAACTTAAGTGTCCATCAGCAGATGAAAGGATAAAGAAGAGGTGACATAGATACACACACACACACACACACACACACACACATACATATACATACATGGTGGAATGCTACTCAGCCAGATAAAAGCATGAAATTTTATCATTTACGGGAACATTAGTAGACTTGGAGGGCATTATTCTAAGTGAAATAAATTGGAGAAAGACAAATACTGCAAAATATCACTTATATGTGGAATCTAAAAAATACAAAAACTAGTCAATATAGCAGAAAGAAGCAGACACACATAGAGAGAACAAAGTAGTGGTTACATTAGGGAGACAGACGAGCGGAAGGGCCATAAAGGAGTGCAGGAGATGGCTAACAGAAAACATTACCAGCTAGTGCCTGGTGCTACTGCAAATCCATCAACGGTTGGCTTACTTTTAGCACCATTACCTTCTTTGTTTATTCAACATTAATTTGAATAGTTTATTACATTATGATCTTAAAATTTTTAAGAAGAAAACTAAAGTACAGGTGCCAATGATATAATGAACAGATTTATAAACTTATTCCAATTGAGTTCAGCAAAGAAATCATTAATACTACCAAGAAACTCATTTAACATTAACCTAAAAGAGACTCCTGAGCACTTGAGAAAACCTTGTTTCTAATTCCCAGCATTCCAGACAGAAGCCATAGCCAGCCAAGTTCAGGTCAATCAAATTCACCTCAGCAACATTCACAGCCTTTCTGAGGAAGAATCCTAACTCCAGAAATTGGAGGGATGGCAAAGGGACCCTAAGGCATCTATGTAAACAGCCAAACAACTCCAATATTTCCTTTGAGCCAAAATTTTCTGGATTATCCTCCTTCAAAACCCAAATTAACCACAGGAATTGCCATACCTTCCCTCTGCAGACATAGGCTTTTTGAACTCTTTGGAGGCAGAGCATCTGATAAATAAACCACTGCACAATAAATTAAATTTGTATCACTGCATCTCTCTCCTAGTAGGAAAGAAGCTCTTGGTCTTATTCTTTCAAGGTTTATATTTCAAGGCAAAACTTCAGCATAATTTAGAAAGTTTCCTTTTCTATTGAGTCAATTTGCTGTTTTTGAAATATTGCACAAATAACTCACATACACTGCGTTAGATGGGTGAATCATCTATCTTTTGATGAAAAGCGTAAGTTCTCTTTAGAAGGAATCATTTATTTCTTAACATCCCCAAGGCAAAAACCTCCCAAGATAAAGCTAGGACTCTTACCCTCTCTGGCTTGACAACATATTTATAAAATAAATTCTCTAAATCAAATGATCTTCAACATATGACTTTGAAAGAAGAAGGCTATTCAGAAATGTTAATTTATTCATTCAATCCTTCATCCTCTAGACATTCATTGAGTGCATAGGGTTTGCAGGGCACATGGGCCCTAGGTTATTAACACCAAGGATGGGAGTGGATAAAAAGACTAACAAGGAATCCCTGTGCATTGGGAGCTCAAAACTTTACAATGAATGAACCAGGCACTAAATACAAGGAGAGATTAGGAGGGAGAACCAGTATACTTCCTAAATCTGGTTGCAGGCCAAGACCACTTGAAAAATTAAAATTAAATTAAAAATAAAGATTCTTGGGCCCTAACTACTGGGCCCAGATCTACTGAAATCAGAGGGGCCTGGAAGAACCTGACAATTAGTATTTTTATAAATAGCCCAGGCAATTCCAAGATTTCAGCCAGATACTGGGAATCACTAAAACTTAGAAAATATTCTAGTGGCTAGAAAATCCCACACAGCCCATACTACAGCCATTGAAAGTGTTCTGCTTTATGCCAAGATCAAGATCAGGGTCATCAACATCCTCACTAACAAAGCCAGGAAGCTAGACTATGAAGAAATGGCTTGACTTGCTCAAAGAGAATTTTCAGGAAGAGATGCACTTTTGACTAGGAAGTCAAAGCTTTCTGGATACCATGATGTTATTAGGAATTTGAATACCCATTTCAGCAGTATGCACAATGATTCACACAGAATCACAGCTCACCAGAGCTGGGCAGAACCTCAGAGATCGGGGTTCACAAACTCAAATGATGACAGGGCTCTGGCAGTGACATAAATGACAGAAGCAGGCAGGGGGCTGCACAGAGTTTAAAGGGGGCCTCTGCTACTCTGTTCCAGCTGCAACTTGCCATGAAGAGTATGGGACCCATGTGCCAGGTCCTCCAAATTTTCAAGAAAAGCCATAAATCTGGATTTGAAAAACTAGCCATGCAAATAAAAGACTTGTCAATCAGATTTGCCATGTGGGCCACCAGATATATGAGAAAATAGCCTGGTCCCATTCCTTGTGTCTTTTCATTTGGCCCACCACAGTGAGGAGAGACAGCTGTTGTTGAATTTAGTCTTGCTTTTTTTCCCTGGGCCTGAATTTTTCAATTTTCTCTATTGGTCCAGATGTTCAAAGGCAAGTATACTCACAGCCACGTGCAGCATCCACTGTGCTGCTCCACCCAGATCCTAACTAACCCAGCTGGCCAGCCTCAGCTCCAAGCCTTCTCTTGCAGTTGCCTTCAGCTGCCTCACTCAAGTGTGTTCCCTCCCTGGGCAGCCAGCATCCAGTCACAGGAGGATACTCATGTATGAAGCCCCAGCCTCCAGCACCAACTCAGTACAGCTCTGCAGTGCCATCCCAGTTTCAGAGCTCCCATGGAATAAGCTCAAGCTTGGTTGCAGCTGCATCTCAGCTTGGCTTCTCCCTCTGCTCAGCCCTGCCTCTGCTACAGGTGTGGATTCCAGAGTGGTCCCCTGTCCACTGCCTGTACCATATCTCTGCCTTTGAGCCTTCTTCCCAAGAATCTGGACTGCAACACCAAGCACATCAGGATCTCAGTGAAAATAACCTCACCTAATAAAGTCCAAATTCACAAAGTCAAATCAGAGAACAATTTTTTGCTTTGTGAAAATGTCTTGTTTTTTTCTCGTGGTTTTATTAGTGTTGGAAAACCCATACCATAGTAGATGTCTCCTGTTTCATGTCCCCACCTCTGATCTGAGCTCAGATTTGGTAGGCAGTCTAGACATTTATTTCTTCTTTATTGACAATGCCAAAGCCTTTGACAGTGTGGATCACCATAAACTGTGGAAAATTCTGAAAGAGATGGGAATACCAGACCACCTGACCTGCCTCTTGAGAAACCTGTATGCAGGTCAGGAAGCAACAGTTAGAACTGTACATGGGACAACAGACTGGTTCCAAATAGGAAAAGGAGTATGTCAAGGCTGTATATTGTCACCTTGCTTATTTAACTTATATGCAGAGTACATCATGAGGAGCGCTGGGCTGGAAGAAGTACAAGCTGGAATCAAGTTTGCCAGGAGAAATATCAATAACCTCAGATATGCAGATGACACCACCCTTATGGCAGAAAGTGAAGAGGAACTCAACAGCCTCTTGATGAAAGTGAAAGAGGAGAGTGAAAAAGTTGGCTTGAAGCTCAACATTCAGAAAACAAAGATCATGGCATCTGGTCCCATCACTTCATGGGAAATAGATGGGGAAACAGTGGAAACAGTGTCAGACTATTTTTGGGGGCTCCAAAATCACTGTGGATGGTAACTGCATCCATGAAATTAAAAGACACTTACTCCTTGGAAGGAAAGTTATGACCAACCTAGATAGCATATTAAAAAGCAGAGACATTACTTTGCCAACAAAGGTCTGTCTAGTCAAGGCTATGATTTTTCCCGTGGTCATGTATGGATGTGAGAGTTGGACTGTGAAGAAAGCTGAGTGCCGAAAAGTTGATGCTTTTGAACTGTGGTGCTGGAGAAGACTCTGGAGAGTCCCTTGGACTGCAAGGAGATCCAACCAGTTCATTCTAAAGATCAGTCCTGGGTGTTCATTGGAAGGACTGATGCTAAAGCTGAAACTGCAATACTTTGGCCACCTCATGTGAAGAGTTGACTCACTGGAAAAGACTCTGATGCTGGGAGGGATTGGGGGCGGGAGGAGAAGGGGACGACAGAGAATGAGATGGCTGGATGGCATCACCGACTCGATGGACATGAGGTTTGAGTGAACTCCAGGAGTTGGTGATAGACAGGGAGGCCTGGCGTGCTGTGATTCATGGGGTCGCAAAGAGTCACACATGACTGAGCAACTGAACTGAACTAGAAGCTCAGACTCACCTGGAGCTCACAGAGCCCACCTCAAGTGTGGGCCACGCCTCTTTCAGCTTTCAAACGCAGGGCCTTTTCTGATGTTGCAGAGGTTCACAGAGCCCTTGAAAGCAGAGTTTGCAAAGCAGGAGAACTTCTTGACAATAAGGACTAGGAGATTACTGCTCCTGTTACGTGGCCTTCAAGTAAGTCCCCACGGCAAGGCGCTCCCACTGCTCACCTTCACAGCCCTGAGACACCTGGCATGAGTTTCCCTCCCCCACTCTATCTCCTTGCTCCATCATCCCTCATTTGGGGATCATGTCCCAGATCAACACACCAAGTGCTCTCCATGAGGATCTGCTTCAAGTAGGACCCAGACTAAGACCAATGAAGACTCAATTTCTAAAATCCTAACAATAAAGAAAAGTACAAGAAGAAAATGAAAGTTCATTTTTTGAAACATCCCTCCAGTCTTATTTCTGTGCATTAACAGGCTTTGGGCTTCCCTGGTGTCTCAGTGGTAAAGAATCCATCTACCAGTGCAGGAGACATGAGTTCAATCCCTGGGTCAGGAAGATACCCAGTAGAAGGAAAGGACAACCCACTCCAGTATTCTTGCCTGGAGAATCCCATGGACAGAGGAGCCTGGTGGGCTACAGTCCATGGAGTTCCAAAAGAGTCGGGCACAACTTAGCAACTAAACAACAGCAACACAGTGGGCTTTAGAAACTTTAACACACCTGATCAATCTATATATTCTGTTCTGTAACCCTGCAGTTCCTTCAAACTGGTCTTACTGAGTACACTTCGTGCTTCGTGCTCAGTCACTTTAGTCCTGACCAACTCTGTGCTACCCCCATGGACTGCAGCCCACCACCCGCCAGGCATCTCTGTCCATGGGATTCTCCAGGCAAGAATACTGGAGTGGGTTGCCATGCCCTTCTCCAGGGGATCTTCCCCACCCAGGGATCAAACCTGTGGCATCTCCTGAGTCTTCTGAAACGCAGATGGATTCTTTACTGCTGAGCCACCCAAGAAGCCCCACTAAGTACGCTTACTTCAGTAAATTAAATTCTACAATTGCTTCCTTCATTCACCGATTCATTTAACAAATGATCATTTTAGGTCTTATCTATGAAAGTGAAAGAGGAGAGTGAAAAGGTTGGCTTGAAGCTCAACATTCAGAAAACAAAGATCATGGTATCTGAACTGAACTGATGCAAGGCACAGTGCTAAATATTGTAGATGTTACAAAGACATGTCCCATGCCCTTCCGTTCAGTTCAGTTCAGTTCAGTCACTCAGTCATGTCCGACTCTTCGCGACCCCATGAACCACAGCACGCCAGGCCTCCCTGTGCATCACCAACTCCCGGAGTTCACTCAAACTCATGTCCATTGAGTCGGTGATGCCATCCAGCCATCTCATTCTCTGTCGTCCCCTTCTCCTCCCGCCCCCAATCCCTCCCAGCATCAGAGTCTTTTCCAGTGAGTCAACTCATCGCATGAGGTGGCCAAAGTATTGCAGTACAGCTTTAGCATCAGTACTTCCAATGAACACCCAGGATTGATCTCCTTTAGAATGGACTGGTTGGATCTCCTTGCAGTATAAGGGACTCTCAAGCGTCTTCTCCAACACCACAGTTCAAAAGCATCAATTCTTCGGCACTCAGCTTTCTTCACAGTCCAACTCTCACATCCATACATGACCACGGGAAAAACCATTGTCTTGACTAGACGGACCTTGGTTGGCAAAGTAATGTCTCTGCTTTCTAATATACTATCAAGGTTGGTCATAACTTTCCTTCCAAGGAGCAAGCGTCTTTTAATTTCATGGCTGCAATCAGCATCTGCAGTGATTCTGGAGCCCAAAAAAATAAAGTCTGACACTGTTTCCACTGTTTTTCCATCTATTTCCCATGAAGTGATGGGACCAGATGCCATGATCTTTGTTTTCTGAATGTTGAGCTTCAAGCCAACCTTTTCACTCTCCTCTTTCACTTTCATCAAGAGGCTTTTGAGTTCCTCTTCACTTTCTGCCATAAGGGTAGTGTCATCTGCATATCTGAGGTTATTGATGTTTCTCCTGGCAATCTTGATTCCAGCTTGTGCTTCTTCCAGCCCAGCGTTCCTCATGATGTACTCTGCATATAAGTTAAATAAGCAAGGTGACAATATACAACCTTGACGTACACCTTTTCCTATTTGGAACCAGTCTGTTGTTCCATGTACAGTTCTAACTGTTGCTTCCTGACCTGCATACAGGTTTCTCAAGAGGGATCTCCTCTTAGGATGTTTTAATACTCTTCTATTTAATTTTTTATGGGCATGTTGATTGAACAAATTAAGGCACATTCATTTTCAAGAACCATATTAGGATTCCTTGAAATCTAATGCCATAAACTTTAATTAAATAAGAGTTTTCACCCAGATGGCATATACAAGATGAATGGATTCATGGGTTCAAATCTTGGCTCTGCTACGAAGCAGAAGTGTGACTTGAGCCTCATTTTTCTTATTTGTAAAATGGGGGATAAAAAAAATAACTACTGTAAGCAGTTGTGGGAAAAAAAAAAGAGAATCAATATAACGAACTTGGCATGGTACCTGACACAAAGAGTGAAAAAGTTGGCTTACATTTTCTCTGTAATAACAATTATTATTTTCATCTAACCTCAGGCCTATTATGTGTGTAGCATGGATCCAGGCACCATAAGAATTGAGCAGAACAGACTGAATCTGAAAATACAGATACTGTCCAACACTGTTGCACCTGTCACAGTTTCACCAGTTTGGAAACCTAAAGTACCAGGAAAGTATTATGCTCATCTGGTCAGTCCCTGGAACCTCGGGGGGAATTGGGCTCACCTGTCGAGGTGATGCCAGGGCACAGGTGCAGGTGGGGATTTGGCCACAACTGAGTTTACCTCAACCCCTCAGAGTCTTGTACATTGTGTTTACCAGCCCTACAGGGTAAATACAAACCAAACGAATGCAAAGGGGATGTAAATACCAGATTTGCTCAGCTGTCTAGGCAAATATCTTGCTGGCTGGAGATTCACATGGTGTCCCAGTTCCCCAAGAAGTATTAGATCAGGCAGTCACTGCCTAGGACATGCTGTAGCGCAGTAGGAGGGGCATGTTCTCAAGAAGCCATTGTCTTCTATCATGTGTACTCCTCCTACCACCCCGCATAGCCTCTTTCTCCAAGATGCTCGGTAAATATTTGTCAACTAGCAGATCAAGTGCTTAGAGCGTTCCTTGAATATTGTCTTGGTATAGAAAATATGTATGAAGTGTGGGCAATGTCATAGGCAGTGCATCATTTTTAAAACTCTGACTTTCCAAAGACTTCCAGCTTATGCTTTGTAAAGTGCTTTTTAAAAGAGAGAGAGCAAATGAAATTTCATCCTCCTCCTCATGCTATATCGTGTGTGTCGGGTGGAAGTAGAACAAGGGTGGACTAAGTATAGAACATCTACCCCTCCGTGCCCAAAAGACTGTAAAACCAGAGGAAAGAAAAACATGGATTGGAAAAAAATGTCTAAGATAGCGACAAGAACAGGTGAGAAATGAGATTGTTAAGGACAACAAGCCACTGCCTGAAGATAGAGTTTGTCTAAATCGTTCCTTTGTTGAGACAACCCAAAAAATTGTATCCAAGTTAGATCAGAAATGCCAGAAACATCAGATCCAGATTCTACAAGGGAACGACTGCCTTCAGTAGATTCACATTTAGCAGCTCATCCGCTGTCTAATTACCCACCTGTCTCCACCGCCCTTCCCTGTCCACCTGCTGTGAAGTTATGTTTGAACTGCCATTTATCACCATGCCTCTGCTCCTGTTTTTCTTACAGATAAAATTAATAGTAAAATTTATATATTTTTTGCACTCTTGTCTCTATCAAAACTGGAAAAATGAAAGATTAGGCTGGAAGAACCACATTTTTCATTTAAAAGTTTTTACATTTTTACACATAGCCCACTTTATTCATTTGTAGTACATTCTGGACCTTATGGGCATTGTAATTTGTACCCTGTATTAAGTTTTTACTGTTATGAAAACAAATTACTACAAATTTAATGGCTTAAAAACAACACAAGTTTATTATCTTGTAGTTCTGTGGGTCAGAAGTCCAAATGGGTTTTACTGGGTAAAACACAAGGGGTCAGCAAGGCTTGCATTGCTTCTGGAGGGAAGAACATGTTTCCTGGTCTTTCCAGCTCTCGGGGCTGTCCACATCCCTTGGCTCGTGGGCCCCAGCCAGCAACAGCAACACTCCAACCTCTACGTCAGTCATCACATGGTCATTACATCACATCTCACATCACATCTCTGATTCCCACTTACCTGCGCCCTCCTTCCCTTCTAAGAACCCTTGTGATACATCAGGCCCAGCTGGATAATCCAGGACGCTCTCCCCTCTCAAGACACTTAATTTAATCACACCTACAAAATCCCTTTGGCCATGTAAAGTAATTCTCTGATTCCAAAGATTAGGATATGGACATCTTTGAGAAGCCATTATTCTACCTACCATAACCCTGTTATAAGAGGCCAGGTATTACTATGCCACTGCTTTGAATGGGAACTTCTAAAGAGAAACAAAAGGACCAAATGCTTCAAACCTTTTGAAAATCATCCAATTAAAATTCAACTTACTCAAAAATAAAATTTAAATAAATATATTAACTTTCTCGATAAGGAAATAGAATAGTGAAGTGTTGTGTCAACACAGAAATCTCTTTCCACATCTGGAGAATTCCCACCTCGTGAGTTTTGGGTGAGTATGAGGACAGCTTCCCATCATAGGGCACAGATATGCTGGATACTGGCTTCTGCATCACCCTTTGCAGCTGGAGCCCAGGCCTGGAAACTGGCTGCACAATCAGACAGAGCCTCATGGGCTTGGAATAGAGAACTGGTGGCATAGAAAGTAAAGTTAACCTCATGAAGGGTCAATGTAATAACGATAGCACTGACCCTAACTCCTCAGCACACAGGCGTTATTAAAGGACAGCACAGCAAGGCCTGAGCCCAGTGTTCAGTAATGGTGATAAATCAGTCAGTAGCAACTATGATTAATTTTTAAAACTTTGAATTAACAATCAGCAGGGAATGCTATTGTCCTCCAATATTCATTCTCCTCTTTTTCTTTAGTAATAGAATTCCCAGTTTTCAGCCAGGCACAGGCCACAGGGTATAAAGCCTATTATTTTAGGCTCCCCAGAGCTCAGTGTTCCTGTGTGACCACGATCTGGCCAATGGTGTATAAACAGAACAAACAGCATCCAGGAAGAATCCTTAAAGGGAACAGGCATGCTCTAATTTGTCTGTTCCTACTAACTGGAATACAAATGTGATGGCTCTGGTGGGTCAGATGGTAAAGAGTCTCTCTGCAATGCAGGAGACCTGGATTCAATCCCTACATTGGGAAGATCCCCTGGAGAAGGAAATGGCAACCCACCCCAGTATTCTTGCCTGGAAAATCCCACAGATGGAGGAGCCTGGCGGGCTACAGTCCAAATTGGACATGATTGAGCAACTAACACTGGACACTGGACTGCACTGGAAGCTTGAGCAGCTTTATTAGACCACGAGGTGGAAGCCGAGTGCTAAGCTGAGTAGGAACAAGACTGAAAAAAGTCTCTGAGTATCATGACACACTCTCCCACCCTGTACTGGTAACTTTTACTTCAGAGAGAAATAAACTCCCATGTTGTCTCAAGTCTGCTTTTTTTGGGGTTGCCATGATTCACAGCTGAGTCTAATCCTAATTGATCCAGAAGGGAGCTTCTAGTTTACCATTCAATACAAGAATCCCTTACAGTATCCGTAATAAATCACTCAACTTTGGTTCAAACACTTCCAGTTATGAAAGCTTCAATACCTAACAGGGAGGCCATTTCTAATTTTTAAAGGCTTTTTTTTTTTTTTTTGGTATTGTGAAGAAAGCTGATCACCGAAGAATTGATGCTTTTGAACTGTGGTGCTGGAGAATACTCTTGAGAGTCCCTTGGACTGCAAGGAGATCCAACCCGTCCATTCTAAAGGATATCAGTTCTGGGTGTTCATTGGAAGGACTGATGCTAAAGCTGAAACTCCAATACTTTGGCCACCTCGTGCAAAGAGTTGACTCACTGGAAAAGACTCTGATGCTGGGAGGGATTGAGGGTGGGAGGAGAAGGGAACGACAGAGAATGAGATGGCTGGATGGCATCACCGACTCAATGGACATGAGTTTGAGTGAACTCCGGGAGTTGGTGATGGACAGGGAGGCCTGGTGTGCTGTGATTCATGGGGTCGCAAAGAGTCGGACACGACTGAGTGACTGAACTGAACTGAACTGAGCTAATACATGAATCCATTGTTATAGAAAATACATTAAAAGTAAATAATAAAACATTTTAAAGCATGAAATTCCCATGATTCACCCTCCCTCCCATGTATTTCCTTCCCAGAACTAACCATGGTCAACAGTCCACTGTGTGTCATTCTAGCCCCCAGCTCAACGCAATTCCATCCATACCAGTAGTGTAAAAGAAGTGGGAATGAAGGCGAGACCAGCACCCAATAGTTGATGACATAAGGGAATGGTAGAAAAGAGAAGAGACAAGGGTCAAAAGCAACGTCCGGGGGTCAAGCATGGGTGAAATTGGGCAGAAAGAGGTGGCACAGAAGGAAGAGGAGTCAGGTTGATAATAAGTCCAGTTCTGGACAGTTTCATCTGCGAAAGTTGGCTGCAGCCCCAGGCAGGCGTCAAGAGAGGCTGGAAACATTGGCCTGGAGTCGACGTTGAGGAATGCAGTCTCACACAAATAGCTAGAGTGTGTATGAGAATGTCAAGGGCATGAGGGAGATGGGGTGGGAGAGGGTAGGAGGGGCAAGGCAAGTAGAAGTGGGCCAGAGGCAGATTCAGGAGGAGCAGGGAACATTTGCCTTTAGAAGAATAAGAGACAAAGCAAGCAGAATAGAAAACAGGAAACTGGAAGGTAAGGGGAGATTTCCCAAAATAAGAATGTATTACTTTTTTCATTTAAAATAATGACGCACAATGGACTTCCCTGGTAGTCCAGTGGTTGAAAGTCTGCCTGTCAATGAAGAGGACACAAGTTCAATCCCTCGTCCAGGAAGATCCCACAAGTCACAGAGCAACTAAGCCCCTGCACCACAACTACTCAAGTCCATGCACCCTACAGCCCATGCTCCACAAGAGAAGCCACCACAAGGAGAAGCCCATGCACTGTAGCTAGACAGGATCCCCCGCTCACTGCAACTAGAGAAAGCAAAGCACAGCCAAAAATAACAAATAAAAATAAAATAATAATGCAAAGATATAAGTGAGAAAGAACAGTTTCAAGCACATGAGGCAACTCAGCAGCATGTAGGTGATTAGTAATTACAGATGAGGTCATTGGTAAATCTTGAGAATGGCTGTTCCCCTGAGCAGTGAGTGGACACAGGATTACACAGAATCGAGGGGCAGGTAAGTTGTGAAGGAGAAAAGCAGCGAGCACATCCACTGTACTGATTAGGACAGGCTGCCATCCATGCTGCCATCCAGACTAAACACCCACATCCCAAAGGTCAATAGAATAAAGGTGTGATTTCTTAGTTACATGAAGCCCAATGAAGGTCAAACCCCCATCTTGAAGACGCAGTTGTGCCTTCCTTGACACAGAGCAGATGAGGGGAGAAATGGAATAAAATACTAGCTCTTTTTTCCCCTCCAGTTTTATTGAGTTAAAATTGACATATAAAATTCTGTTTATCTAAAGTGTATGATGTGATATTTTTTAATCTGTATGTATTTGTATACATACACTTTGTAAAATGATTACCACAATCAGGTTAATTAATACACACAATTAACTTTTGTGTAATTATAGATATAGATAAAGACATGTTTTTATCTATTCATCTATTGACAAACACTTGGATTATTTCCATGACTTAGTTATGAATAATGCTGCAGTGAACAAGGAGGGCAGATATCTCTTTGAGATACTGATTTGTTTCCTTCAGCTACATACCCAGAAGTAGGATTTCTGGATCATATGGAAGTTCTATTTTTTGCTTTTTGAAGAATTTCCAAACTGTTTTCCTGAGTAGGTACACCAATTTACATCCCTTCCATCAGACACTGGCTCTTTATTACCTCAATTTGGAAGCCACCTGTATCACTTCCCTGGTGGCTCAGACAGTAAAGAATCTGCCTGCAGTGCAGAAGACCTGGGTTCAATTCCTGGGTTGGGAAGATCCCCTGGAGAAGGAAACGGCAACCCACTCCAGTGTTCTTGCCTGTAAAATCTCATAGACGGAGGAGCCTGGCAGGCTACAGTCCATGGGCTTGCCAAGAGTCAGACACGACTGAGCATCTTCACCTCCTGCTGCTGTGTCACTTCTGCTCAGAGTGCCTTGGCCTCAACCCAACAAGACAACACGTGAAAGCACCAACTGTCTGCCACAGCGCCTTGTTCAGGAGAAAGAAGGGCTGGAAAGGTAGCAAAAAGGAAAAGAGCCTGTGCTCACATGGGATTCAGAGGGAGAAGAGGACAAAGTTTCAGGGTCAGAGGATAAAAGCGGGAGGATTTCAGTCCTCAAGGCCCAGAGAAACCTGAGCCCATCCCTGATATACTAGTTGGTCCTCACAGCCTTTCATCCCTTGAAAAACCTCAGTCCTGTGCCCACCTCCAAGCTTTGGATTTATGATTTGATTCATGTGCTGTACAAATCAACGCCAGAAACCTGCTAATCCAACAAAGGCTATTAGAATATATAAGACCTTCCTGCAAAGTGAGACGACCATGCCTCACACTTGCACTTTGTGGAAGGCCTTAAATTGCACAATTTCAGTTGATTTTTATTATAATATTGTAAGAGCGATGTGATCTGCAGAACTAGCATTCTCATCAGTACCCTTACTGATCAGAGGAGGAAACTAAAGTGCAGAGAATGAAAAACACTTACCCCAGATCACCTGCTAAGGCTTAAGTCTGGGTCTCCAGGCTCCTGGTCAGTCTCTCTTTTCCTTGAGATGCCATCTGCTACTTTCTGTACCTTTGGGGGAAGACGTAAAATGGCTGATCCTCCCTGCAAACAGAGTGGACCATAACCTTGTCAGGTCTTTGGAATAGTTTATTAAGTTTATTTTATTTATAATACTTGGCATAAACACAGAAATTGTTTCAGCAACTTCCACTCCAACTTTGGACTCCAGCAATTCCAGTTCTGTCTGGGAGCAGATTTCAACTGGTCACCACACCCCAGCTCCCTCCTCCGTGTACCTTGCTGCAAAGACACTTTGCTAGTGATCCAAGGTCAAATTGGTGGGGCACCATGTGCTGCTAGTATGCGCTGTGCTTGGGCGAGTCCTTCCTCTGCACCTCCACAGCGTCTGCTTTTTGTCAGGAGCCTCAGAAATGCTGCATGATCACTCAGTAAACGCAATCACCATTCACTGGGTGATAACAGCTTCCTGGGGCTTTGAATAGACTGTTCTACTGAATGCTCACAGAAGCCCTAGAAAGTATTAATAGATATTATTCTCAGTTTGTAGAGACCAGAGAATTACCCAAGGAACATTATCCAAGTTTCTACAGCTGCAAATAGTAGGACTGGGATTCAAAGCTAAGACCATCTCTCTCCAAGGCCTGAGCACTTTCTACTGGTTCACTAAGCCTCCTGGCTGAGAAACATGATGGGAACAAGGAGAATAGATCAACAACAATCTAAGAGCATTGCACAGTGACTTTTCTAGTAGAGTACATTTTCTCAAGGAAAGAAAATAAGAAGGAAGGAAGAGAAAGAAGAGACTATAGATGCTGTCTAGAACACTCTACACATAGCTTGGGTATCTGAAGATATGTTGTTCTCGGTTTTAAGAGCTGCTGGTGAGTACCCAGGCTAAGCAGAGGACAGGGCCCTGGGAAACAGCAGCTGAGAAATGAGAGGAAAACTAGAAGCAAGGGTCCCTGGGCACCATGGGCAGAGAGAAGACCCCATACTTTTCTATGCCAACATCACCAGTCCAATTAAGAGATTGCTTTCAGCTTTTTCTTTTCCTATAATGACAAGCAAGTCTTCAACAGTATGTGAACCGAGAACTTCCAGATGTTCAAGCTGGATTTAGAAAAGGCAGAGGAACCAGAGATCAAATCGCCAACATCCATTGGATCATAGAGAAAGCAAGAGAGTTCCAGAAAATCATCTACTTCTGGGGAAACAATGAAAACAGTGAGAGACTTTATTTTCTTGGGCTCCAAAATCACTGCAGATGGTGACTGCAGAAATTAAAAGATGCTTGCTCCTTGGAAGAAAAGCTATGACCAAACTAGACAGCATATTAAAAGGCAGAGACATTACTTTGCCAACAAAGGTCCGTCTAGTCAAAGCGATGGTTTTTCCAGTAGTCACGTATGGATGTGAGAGTTGGACCATAAAGAAAGCTGAACACCAAAGAACTGATGCTCTTGAACCGTGATGTTGGAGAAGACTCTTAAGAGTCCCTGGGACTGCAAGGAGATCAAACTAGTCAATGCTAAAGGAAATCAGTCCTGAATATTCATTGGAAGGACAGATGCTGAAGCTGAAGCTCCAATACTTTGGCCACCTGATGTGAAGAACTGGCTCATTGGAAAAGACCCTGATGCTGGGAAAGCTTGAAGGCAAGAGGAAAAGGGGATGACAGAGGATAAGATGGTTGGATGGCATCACCAACTTGAGGGACATGAGTTTAAGCGAGCTCCAGGAGCTGGTGATGGACAAGGAAGCCTGGCATGCTGCAGTCCATGGGGTGGCAAAGAGTCAGACCAGCGACTGAACTGAACTGAACTGATATTTAAACACTGTAAAGATTAGCATTTGAAGTTAAACAGAGAACACTAACTGTTGTGCTGAAAACAAAAAAACAATACACGCTTTTTCCTCTTCCTCCTAAAGCTGCTCCCAGGCTGCGAGTGCAGAGACGCTTGATCACTGAGGCTCAGGCAGCTCCTTTCACCCACCACTTGCAGGAAGGAAGTGACAGCCCCACATCAGAGTTCCACCTGATGTGTTCCACCTCACAGTCACTTGCAAATTCAACCCTGATGCCCAGAACTGCCTCTGAGCCCACATTTGCACATCAGGGTATGTGTACGTGAGTCCCTTCTTGTGCTGCGATTAAAACCTGAAGCAACTACTATTTTCAGCCCAAGCATCTGCCCCGTCTTCACAGCCAGGTTGGGGAAATAGCTCTTCACGCCTAAGCTGCCCAGTTGTGCAACATGAAGACAACATTTGAGGAAGTCAAAACCTTCAAGCTTTCTGGAAATGTGAGTT
This sequence comes from Moschus berezovskii, assembly GCF_049115385.1. Taxonomy (NCBI): domain Eukaryota; kingdom Metazoa; phylum Chordata; class Mammalia; order Artiodactyla; family Moschidae; genus Moschus; species Moschus berezovskii. Next base: position 25,441,100 of record NC_142480.1, on the reverse strand, counting down.
TCAGACACTCATTTCAGCAATATCCCTACATAAATAGACAATTTTCCTTATTGCCAAAGCCCACTAGAAGGTGCCACAATGGCAGGTTGCATCTTGCACAGGTTTTCTGAAGTACCAGTGTGATGGAGGGGCAGGGGTTAGGGTGTCCCCATCTCGGACCCCAAAGTATACAGGATGCTAAAGTTTCTAAGATTTCAGCATGCAGAACAGGGTGGGCAGGAGCCCAGAGCCCCAGTCTAGACAACAACTGTGGCTCCCAGAGCAGGACTCAAGAGAGAGGAGAGCTCTGATTTTTAAGATACACCTCAAATATTGAAGGACCAGGCCTTATTTTTCCCTTTGCCCTAAAATGACCACAAAGTAAAGAGTGAAGGTCATCAAGTTCAAAGAGATTCCTCAGAAGCAAATATGGACTCAACTATAAGGCACAGGCCAGTGGGTTCCCAACTGACCCTATGAATACGGTCAACTGCCTCAAATGCTTCTCCTGGGCCAGGCTGATCCAGTCCACACTTACAGTAGATGGACCGTTGTGTGTGTCCCATCAAAGGGCATGAAATACAGCACTTCAGGGAGAGGATGGCCTAAGCCAAGCCATAAAGTACCCATAGAAGCCACTCAAGTTCCACCCAAAAACCAAAGATGAATTTATGATACTCCCAGGGGTGTTCCTGATGGCTCAGATGGTAAAGCATCTGCCTGCAATGCAGGAGACCCTGGTTCGATCCCTGGGTCAGGAAGATCCTCTGGAGCAGGAAATGGCAACCCACTCCAGTATTCTTTCCTGGAAAATTCCATGGATGGAGGAGCCTAGTAGGCTACAGCCCATGGGGTCACAAAGAGTCGGACACGACTGAGAGACTTCAGTTCACTCAGGGGTGTTCTCCTCCCAGCAGACACCTGGAGTTATTCTGACAAAACAGAAACCCAATCTGGACCAAGGCCAAGCTGGTCCAGGAAGGCAAGCCATGGGTGTAGAGAGGCAGGAGAGGGGAAGGAGGGTTTACTTGGGGCTCCCACAGAAGAGAAAGCTGCCTCCTTGTGACTCGGTCATGCCCTCCATGCTGCCCCCACTACATTCTGTTGCCCCAGCCTGGCCCCTGTGGTTGCCCAGTGTCCTTTCCTGGGCTACAGGCCTTAGTCTTGCTCAACTGAGGGAAATCATGAGAGGTTCAGAAACAAAGCAACCTGCCAGCGCTGGCTCAGAGCCCAGTTGCCCGACTTCTAGTTCAGTGGTCATTCCCACCAGAACAGGGATGACGCACCCTGTCTCTTCAGCCACAAATAGCAATCTTCACAAAACTATCCCCAAGGCCTCTGCAGTTACATTCACTCACATGATCATTCTTTGAGTAGCTTGGGATCCAACTCCCAGGACACTTGGTGAGGGATAGCCATCTGACCCCTTTCCTTTTCTTAAGTGAAATCCAGGGGAAAGAGTACTTTCCCACTCTGGCAAAGAAGGCTAGAACAAGAGGTCTGAAGTGACAGGGCCATAGGTCACACAGGCAGTTGGTGCTGGAGGTGAAAGCAGACAGACAACACCTGCACCACCTATCACAAGGCTCCCTTCTTATCCAGCCTTGGCACATAGTGGACCCATATCTGCAGCCCCTCTTCCCTGATGCTCTGAGCCCCCAGCCAAACGGTATACAAAAATACCATCCCACCCGCACAAGGGGACTAGATGGCCAATGTGTTAAGCTGATTCTAAGGGAGGAAGCCAGATTTTTATCTTCTTGTCTCAGGTAACATTGCCAACCTCAGGGCCATTGTGCTCAGCTGTGTCTGATTCTTTGCAACCCTGTGTACTATAGTGCATCAGGCTCCTCTGTCCATGGAATTTTCCAGTCAAGAATACTAGAGTGGGTTGCCATTTCCTTTTCCAGGGGATTTTCCCGACCCAGGGATCGAACCCGCATCTCCTGTGTCTCCTGCATTGCAGGTGAATTCTTGATCCACTGAACCACTGGGGATTATGTAACCTCAACATTTTAACCCCAATAAATATCTCCAGGGCTGAGGAATTTCAGGGTAGGTAGGATATTCAGACAGGAGGGTTTAGCCCCTGGGACTCACGGCTGCCCAGGGGACTCTGTCTACAGCCCCAGGTCTCCCCTGGGAGCTTCTGAGCAGCAGTGAGCACCTCTGAGCCTAACTGTGGGAGGTCACTGGAAGCCTCTTGAAATGCGGAGTGAAATCTGCCGCCTGACACGTTCACCCTAGCTGTTTGGCTGCTTTGCATGCCTATGGGACAAGCAGACTATTTTGAGCGGATTTCATAACCCTCTTTGTAGCTGCTGATTGCACATGTGTTTCCAGCTCCATTCTTGTAGCGAGAATGTTTACAGAGACGGTGCATTGTCAGAGAATGAAGAGAAAGCAAGATTGGGAGATTAGGAGGACAATTTCCATGTCTAGACAGAGTTCGCACAGCCGGCGCCTGCACCAATCAGGGTCCCTGGAATTCAGCCCCTTGTGCAGATCACCCTCTGAACCCTTTGTCCCATCAGGAGAACTTTACTCTGAAATCTCCCAGGTGGTGGCAAGGGGAGAGGAGCGCTCTCGGGCATCCTTTCTGAGAATAAATCCAGAGTGGATTTCTGAGTGTTGTCATAGGAAATCAAAATATTGGAAAAATCTGTGAAAGCTTGCATCCAGTTTTCTTAAAAATCTCAAATCTCAAGCCTGAGTCTAGCCTTGGTGCACGCTGCCTTTCAATGTCTTGGCCAGCGGGATTGTCTTCATCATGGTGTTGCTTGCTTATTTATTTATCCCAATCTGTTTACCTCCTGTCAGCCTGATGGCACGCAGGCTCACCTGTTTTGTTTTTAATTTATCCCTTTGCTTCTGTTTTCCACCTTGGCCCACTGTGTTCAGGTTGTGTCCGAAAGCACTGCTACTCAGTAGTATTCAGCTTTCATTTTCGAGCCCCACCATGTGTGAACAACTGGCTCCATCGATCCCCTTCTTGAACCTTTGATTCCATTTGTTCTGTGTCCCTTTTGCCCTGTTCTTTCCTCCTGACTCCTGTCACATCCTGTATCATGATTGCCCATGATAAGCTACCTCAGGTCAGGATCTGTGCCAATTTACTCTTATTACCACCATCACAGCCGTCTGAGATGGTATTTACAAGAAAAGTAATACCAGCCCACATTGAGACCACGTATGAGGCATTACACTGGTGCTTCACATGTATTCTTTTATTTTCACTTAATCCTCATAACAATCTTCCAAAGAGATTGCTGTTATTTTCTCAACTTTACACATTAAAGAATCTGGGGCTTTGAGAGGTAAAGCCATTTGACCAAGCACATGAAGTTAACTAGTGGCAGAAACAAGCTTCAAATGTACATCTGCTGAACTCTGGAGCCAGAATGCTTAAGATTCTTGAAGAATTTAGGGATGAACAAACGCATACTCAAGATGTAAAACTTTCTGGTCGTCTTGCTTCTCATATTTGCTTCTGACTCCTTTCTGACTCTAAAGACACTATAACAGTCTGCAGAGAGTTCTACGACTGACACCCAGAAAGTAACCCCCATTCTCCTAACAGCTGCTAGGAACTATGCACCTTTGCTTATGCAGCCTGGCAGTGTGAGCACAGTGGCCTCGCCCTTCATGTGGCCCCGGGATCCACACTGCTGCCCTCGGCATGGATCTCCTGGCCCAGCGTGCGCCCTCAGCATGGATCACCTGGCCCAGCGTGAGCCCAGCTTCAGAAGAACATGAAAGTCATGCCACAGCTGACTGGATAAACCATAGCAAGACCATCCAAAATCAGAAGGGAAAACAAGGAAACCACCAAGGCAAGAAATAAACAAAGTCCTAACAGAGCCAAAATAATAAGCCAATTTTCTGGCAAAGTGACAGCAGAAATCTAAGTTTCTCTAAAACTCTTTCATACATCTGACTTCCTGAGGTAAAAGAGCCAAAGGAAAGCAGCTTCTTAAGGTCAGGGTACTAACCCTGAGAGGACAAGAGCTTAAGTCCTAACCCTACCCTAAGGTCTCCTGCAGATCCATATTCCTGGAACCGGTTACCCAAGACGGCAGAGTTTTCATGTCTGACAGGGAAATGTCATGTTACTCCTTCTTTGGAGGCCACCACTGGAGAGGGGAGAGGGTGGTGTGAAAAGGCATCAGCGACAACTCAGGGAGCGTCACTACCATATCTTTTCTCCCCTCCTGCCGGCTAGAGCCAGAACCTGCGTGTGAAACATGGCCTGCTGGCCCTGACTCTGCTTGGTGCCTGGTTCCTCAGAGTCATCTCCACTCAGCAAGGGTTACACCAGCTTCTCCCAGGCACTGGTACCAGTCACTATAATGGGCTGAGAGATAGGACACTGAAAGGGCTCAAAAGATCAAGCAGCCAGTGCTCCCCTGTTGTTTAAAGAGAATCCTGAAGTCCTATGGGTTTCCCTCCCTTTCTCCTCTTAAAGAGAAAGGACTCCTACTTTCCAGAAAAGAGGTTAAGTGATCAACAAAGGAAGGAGAGAAGGGGAAGGAAGGCAAAGACAAGTATGGGATTGATGCGTGAGATGGTCCAGAGCGCCCTCTAGAGGCTGGAGGACTGGAACGAGGCAACGATTAAGTTAGACCCATGGTTTATGAACTGGATCTTGTTTAGACTTACAGTTGTTATTCAATCCCTAAGTCATGTCTGGCTCTGTGACCCCACGAACTGTTGCACGCCAAGCTTCCCTGTCCTTCACTATCTCCCAGAGTTTGCTCAAATTCATGTCCGTTGAGTCAGTAATGCCATCTAACCATCTCATACTCTGCTGCCCCCTTCTCCTTTGGCCTTCAATCTTTCCCAGCATCCGATTCTTTCCTAATACCTCAGTTCTTCACATCAGGTGGCCAAAGTGTTGATGCTTCAGCTTCAGCATGAGTCCTTCCAATGAATATTCAGGACTGATTTCCTTTAGGATTGACTGGTTTGATCTCCTTGCAGTTCAAGGAACTCTCAAGAGTCTTCTCCAGCACCACAATTTTAAAGCATCAATTCTTCATGCTCAGCCTTCTTTATGGTCCAACTCTCACATCCATACCCAACTACTGGAAAAAGTCATAGCTTTGACTATATGCACCTTTGTTGGCAAAGTGATATCTCTAATTTTCAATACGCTATCTAGTTCTGTCATAGACTCTTAGAGAGACCCTGTAAAATAATGAATTCTTTAAAATATTTTTTTCCCAGTAGCATTTCTGCAGAACTATGTTACTTTAGATGTGATTTCATGCAAAAACTAAGCAATGTGCCTCTACTTTTAAAAACTGTGAAAGGAAGCATTTTGAATCCCTTAATATCTTTAATATAGAAAGATGATATTAGTTTTAAGTCTTTATGCTCAGGGTTGGTCTCTTGATCCTTTGACTCCTGGTTTCTTCCATTTCCTCCCTGCTAAATAGATGAAAAGTGGAGGAGGAGATGGCTCCTTGAGGAGAGGGAAGTTTTGTGATCCACAGTAGAAAGCCCAAAATAGGTGTACAGTAAATGCTTATTAAATTAAGAATTCAAATACCAATAATTTCATGTCATGAAAAGATATCCATAAGATTACATCATGTGATCAAAGAATTTATATCATATAATCTCTATATATATCATATTGATATAATCTCAAATTATAGCTTATATCATGAAAGTGAAAGTGAAAGTTGCTCAGTAATGTCTGACTCTTTGCAACCCCATGGATTATACAGTCCATGGAATTCTTCAGGCCAGAATACTGGAGTGGGTAGCCTTTCCCTTCTCCAGGGCAACTTCCCAACCCAGGGATAGAACTCAGGTCTCCTGCATTGGCTGGCGGATTTTTTATTGCTGAGCCACAAGGGAAGCCCCTACTCTCCACTTTGCATTGCATCAATTTATGGGAAAGACAAGAGGGTAGAAACTTAAATCAAAAGTTACAAATTCAGGACTTGACTGTATCACTTACTGGCTCAGGGACATGGAGCAAGTCATTTATCCTTTTCAAATCTCACTTCACTTGACGTTCAAGGAATGTTGTACCATAAGAATAATAAAAGGGAAAAGAAGGACACAAAAGTCAGAACCAAGAAAAGACAAGGAATACAAGTAAGTTCCCTATAAGGGTTGATAGTGCTTCTGTTTTGGTCTGTTTTTCCTGACATCCGTTTTTGTGGCTATCCAGCAGGCACCATCCGTCTGCTAACCTTCCTTTTGGAGACTACATCATTAATCTTTTTTAAAAAGTGAAGTATAGTTGATTCACAATATCATGTGAGTTTCAAGTGTACAGCACGATTCAATTATATATAATTTTATATATTCACATATATTCTTTTCTCAGATTCTTTTCCCTTATAGGTTATTAAAAAACATTGAATAGAGTTCCATGTGCTATACAGTAGGTGCTTGTTGGTTATCTATTCTATATTTGGTAGTGTGTATATGTTAATCCCAACCTCCTAATTTATCCCTCCCCCGCTTTCCCCTTTGATAGCTAGAAGTTTGTTTTCTATGACTGCTGCTTCTCTGTTTTGTAGTAAGTTCATGTGTACCATTTTCTTAGATTAAACATGTAAGTGATATCATATGATATCTGTCTTTGTCTGGCTTACTTCACTTAATATGATAATCTCTTGGTCTATCCAAATGGCATTATTTCATTCTTTTTAACGGCTGAGTAATATTCTGTGTGTTCTTTATGCATTCATGTTAATGGACATTTAGGTTGCTTCCATGTCTTGGTTACTGTGAATAGCCTCCTGTGAACATTGGGGTGCATGTGTCTTTTAAAATTACAGTTTTCTCCAGACATATACCCAGGATGGGATTGCTGGATCATATGGCAACTTTATTTTTAATTTTTTAAGGAACTATGTTCTCCATGCTGCTGCTGCTGCTGCTAAGTCACTTCAGTCGTGTCCGACTCTGTGTGACTACCAATTTACATTCCTATTAACAGTGTAGGAGCATTCCTTTTCTCCACACCCTCTCCAGTGTTTAATATTTGTAGACTTCCTAATGATGACAATTCTGACTAGAGTGAAGTGATATCTCATTGTTGTTTTGATTTTCATTTCTCTAACAATTAGCGATGCTGGGCATCTTTTCATGTGCCTTTTGGCCATCTGTATGTCTTCTTTGGAGACTGCTTCATTGATCGTGAGAGTGGGTGTCCCTCCCACTGTCGACATCAAAGGGACTAGCTCCCCAAACTGAAGCTGAGCCAGTCTGAAGTTTCTCTCAGGACTTGATCTTGAGTGAGTGACCCAATCACAGAGAAAGTCGGGTGTCTTCCTTTTGGCCCAGCAGCATGACAATCGGTTTCTGTGGCCTCACTTTCCAGAACTCCTTTGATTCTTATCTGTTTTCCAAACTTGGTCTTGGACTATCCCATCTATTTTGGGAGCCCCACTCTGATTATACAACATTCTTTCAATGGCAAGTCAAGTGAAATCTGTAAAGGATAAATGACTTGTCTGGTACCCCTGAGTGAATCAATGGGATAGCCAGGTCCTGAATGTATATGTTTCGGTTTAAATATCCTTTCAACAAATCTTCTTTTTTGCCTAAGTCAGCTAGAAATAATTTTTGTGGTTTGCAACCTAGAATCCTAGCTTATTCACAGAACAGAAATAGAAACATATTAAGTTACAAAATTCTCCTATCTAAAAAGAAGATGTAGACCATTTCCTCATTTAGTTCCAGAGACTACATTCAAAAAGTAATTTCCCAAGGGGCAGTACAACTGGAGAGGGTGACGTCATTAAGTAACATAAAAAAAAATTATGTCCCTATGAGACTAGATACTCTGTGAGAGCCAAGAACTCTGTGTTTTATATCTTGTTCACCTACATGCACCCACAGCATTAGCAGGTCCTACGTGATTGCCTATACGATGGGTATTTTCCATATCGCCTGACTCTTCACTCTCCCTCTTTACCAGCAAGAACACAACCTGTCAAAATTTATTCTTTGTGCTTACGTCCTTTCTGTCTATCTAATCCAAGGCCACAGGTGGAAGGCAACCTGGGATAGCAGAAGATCATGGACCTCACCCCTGAAGACCGCACAGACTGCATGTTGGGGACATGAAGCTAAAGAGACAGTGGACGAGGCCCTCTGCTCCCACAGCCCCAGGGCCCTTCCCCTGCATCTCTGGCTGGTTTAATAACATGATAAAACAGGATTTTAAATGCCACTCATACAACTTCACATGGTTAGAACAACAAGCCAGATCTCAGGTGCAGAAACTACTACTCAGTGGGACCTGTTGGCTCCATCTGCAGGAGGCACGCACCCAGGGTACCATTCTGCTAAGAACTTGCCTTTTCCAACCCCATTGTTTAAGGACATTTTCTGCTTCTATATCGAGTCATGTTGATAATAAGATACTCATTTTCTTAAACTTCTCACTTAAACTATAGACATGTGAATATTAAAAAGTGGACCAAGAATCCAGTAATATTTTCCAGGAGAGTATTTTCCTCTGGAGGGTTGGGAAGGTCCATGAATAGTAGCTTCCATTCACCCTAGAGAAGCCTTTGCCTGGAGTCCCCTTGACATAAGTTGTGTTTCCTCAGATACCAGGAAACATCAGAGTGTGGACTCTAGAAGACAGACTCTTTTCCACCATCTCCCCTCTTGCTCTCAGTTTCCTGGATAAGATGTGTGCAAGCCAGGAGAATAACTTCCTCCAATACAGAACCAGAGTAAGGAAAATGGTATCCTAAGAGGACTGCAACTTGCAACGCCACAGTGCCTGTTTTGAGTTGAAAATGGGCAAAGCAGTAACTCCTACTTTGTCCTGAAGTCAGTCCTCATAATAGAGTCAAACTGTTTCCATCATCCTTGATGTAAAACATTGTAATTCCTGCAGAGTGCCTAGAGAAGCAGTGGAAGCTATTCAGCTTGGTGGGATCCGCTTTTCACTGTCTCCCTAGTATGGAGTCATGTAAAATTATGTTCCAACAGCATCAGGAAAGCAAAGTATTACAGATCTGAATTAAAAAGCCCAGGGCCACCTCAACTCATTAGCATTTCCATGCATGGCTGGGCAGCTTCCTTCCCAGCTCCCACTGCAAAGAGACTCCTTTCCAGTGCTTGAGCCTTGTTCACCAAGTCAAGGCAATTCTCCAGGAAAACAGGTCAGCTGATGCAAAAAGGGAAGGAGAAAACCAGAGCTGAGGCCACCAGTGGCCTTTAGTGGAGCCTCGAGGGTTACCCCCTTTGCTTTTCCTATTAAGCACTTATTTAAACTGAAATTTACATGTTTGACTTCAGTCCAAGGACTAGTATTTTGAGCCCATCCTATTTTAAGCATATAATAATGAAAATCAGACCTGGTTTTTGTCTAGCATTTCTCAATTTTCCAAGAAGGGAGAAAACATATTCAACCTATTTGTGTTTCGAAGCCTGAGGATGCAAACTTATCTGCTTGCCCCCCTAAATTATTACTTTCACGATTTCCAGGCATCCCTCTCAGTAACATTTTTCAGAAAGCAAAGCTTTGAGCAAGTAAGGGGAAAAAAACTCATCTGAACACGTGGCAATTTTATAAATGTGGAGTTCTGTTAAGCTCTCAGGTGTCTGGGAAGTTGTGTAAACATGGACCAATGCTTGACAATCTTGTAGCTGTGGTTTTCTGTTTGAGCCAGAAGATGACAGATGTCTCTGGGCAGCATTTATGTGGTCACTCCGATTGCTTCTCACAAAGCGATCAATGAAGCGGCAAAATGGCATTTTTAAGTGCAGTGTTGGGCAGGGTTGGGGGAGATGGAGTGGGAGTAGGAGGGTGGGGAAGAGGAAGAAAGAGAATCGTACACCTGAACACAAAGTCAGGAAGCACTTGTCACTGAAGCCACACTTTCACATGCCCACATGTGTCGCTATAATAAGCACTCAGTGAGTCAGGACTAAAGACAAACAAAATGTCCAAAGGAAATTTTGGTCTGAAATTCCTCACATACAAATCTACTTTTTTAAAAGCTTTATCAGGTTGCTGCCATCTTCAAAGAACATCACTATTATTGTCACAATCCTAAAATCAATTCACAACAGGCACTTGAAGCTTTCCCAGGGATAAGAAGTGCATGGTTTGCTTGTCCATTTCTATTAACCAGGTCTTGACTTTCTACAATACCCTCCAACCTTTAAGGTGGATTTCAGAAAGTGCTCACCTACAATTCTTTTCAGTTCTGATCCTCTCCCAGATATATAAATGAATATACAGCATCCTGTTCAAATGAAAAAATGGTGGGGGGGTGGGCGCAGTGACTGGGATGGCCAACAGGATTATGGCCTGGAAATTATGGGAGGGGGAGTCTCTCTTTGAGGACCTCTTTGCTATCCCCTAACCTGTGTCCATGACATCCTCAAAGTCACATCAGACTCACTGCTGCTTTTCCCCAAAACTGACACTTTAATACAAAGATTTCAAATGATTTTGAGGAATATCCTGTAGAACTAATGCTCTGTACATTTATATCTCAGATTAAGTACATACTTTCAAAATTAAACATTAATAATACAGGTGGTAAACATCCATGAATGTTTGACAGATGAATGGATTAAGAAGATGTGCATCTATACAATGGAATACTACTCAGCCATAAAAAAATGAAATAAGGCCATTTGCAGCAACTAGATGGACCTACAGATTATCATACTAAGTGAATTAAGTCAGATAAAAAAAGATAAATATCATATGATATCACTTATATGTGGAATCTCTAAAAAATGATACAAATGAACTTGTTTACAAAACAGACACAGGCTCATAGACATAGAAAGCAAATTTATGGTTACCAAGGAAGAAAGGCAGGGGGAAGGATAAATTAGGAGTTTGAGATTAACAAATATACACTACTATGTGTGAAATGGATAACCAGCAAGGACCTACGATATGGCACAGGGAACTCTATATTCTCTAACAACTTAAATGGGAAAAGAATTTGAAAAAGAAAAGGTATATGTATGCTTGAATCACTTTGCTGTACACGTAAAACTAACACAACATTGTAAACCAACTATACTCTAATATGAAGTAAGAATTTAAAAAGAATACAGTTGGCACTTGCCCTTTTGTTAACTTATAGAATTCTCACACCCACACTGCAAGTGGGTATCATCATATTCAATCAAAAGATCATGAAACTAAAGCTGGGAGAGATCAACTGTCTTAAGTGAGGTCCCACAACAAATGCATAGCAGAGCTGGGCTTGAATCCAGGCCTTCTGCCCTTTCCTACTGCATCATAATTGTCTCTCAAATTAGTAATAGAACACTCAAATCTTAGAACTGGTGAAATGCAAGTCCTCAAAAACAGAGATTATTCACAACATTTCCCAGTGTTGACGTTAGCACTTGCCCAATGTGATCCTCATCAAAAATATGCTGACCAAATTAAGAAGATAATTTGCAGATTCTTAGATGGCATGCATTCACATTTTGCCCCTTTCCAGTTCCAGAAGGGTAATTAGGTTTGTTAAGAGTAGAATGGGGGTTGGGGGTGACTTACAGAGAAACTGAGGCAAGTTTGATGCAGAGAAAACCACAACAGAAAAGAAGTTCTCTAGGAAGTGACCTCAAGAGACTAGCAAAAGGTGATGGAGACATAGAGATGAACAGGGAATTCTGGATCCAAATAAGCACAGGAAGGAATGAATGGCTTGTGTTTCTCCCCAGTCCTGCCCTCCCCTCCCACCATTTCCTCTCATAAAGCAAGAGAACAAAAACAAACCCACACTAAACCCAACCCAAAAACACAAACAAGAAGATTAAACAGGGAATTCTAGCCAGAAGCAAACTCAGGATAAAGGGAGGAGAAAAGGGAGGATCTTGACCTTCCTAGGTATTCGGGTGGCTAGCAGTCCTTTTACCTTCATTTTCAAAACCTGGGTTTTCCTAGTGTGCAGATGAGACAACCCTGGTGTGTTAATATGATGCCCAGAGTGACATGGTAAAGAGAACGTGAGCAACACACACACCCATGGTAACCATGACAGCCTTGGACCAGCATCAGTTCGAAGCATCTTCACGCAAGTATAGTGACTACAACTTTAGATTACATGTCAGATAGGATTGGTACTGCTTCCTGTTCTAACTTTATGATCTGGATAATTACCAGAGCTCATTAAGTTATTCCTTGTTGGCTGGAATCTAGGGCTTTCACAACTGAATCTTATTTTTACTGACAGTATTTAAAAAAAAACAAACAAACCCTGATGAAGCTAAGAGTTTCAGGAGCTCAAGCATTCTTTCCCAGCCTCTGGTTTGAGACCTGTTGAGTCTAACACTGCACCATTACACCTCTTCCCCATCATCCTGTTAGGCAGCAGCTTGGTTCCCTGTACACTTTAACTTTCATGCTTATCTCTCTTCCCAAGTCTAACACAGGAGATGTTGATCTGGGAATCTACAGTAGAAAATGTGATATTTTGCTTGTCTGTGGCATAATATGGATAGGAAAACATTATTGTAAGGCTCCCCTTTTACAGCTTATATAAATAAAATACAAGGTCCAGGGAGAGTAATGGTTTCTTCAGGTTACATTAGCTTGAATCCTGGGATTAAACTCATGTCTTCCAAATTCCAAACCACCGAGCTTTCCCCCACTCCACATTCAGTTCAGTTCAGTTCAGTTCAGTCGCTCAGTCGTGTCCGAGTCTCCGCGACCCCATGAATCACAGCACGCCAGGCCTCCCTGTCCATCACCAACTCCCGGAGTTCACACAAACTCATGTCCACAGAGTCGGTGATGCCATCCAGCCATCTCATTCTCGGTCGTCCCCTTCTCCTCCCACCCCCAACCCTTCCTAGCATCAGAGTCTTTTCCAGTGAGTCAACTTGTCGCATGAGGTGGCCAAAGTATTGCAGCTTCAACTTTAGCATCAGTCCTTCCAATGAACACCCAGGATTGATCTCCTTTAGAATGGACTGGTTGGATCTCCTTGCAGTCCAAGGGACTCGCTAGAGTCTTCTCCAGCACCACAGTTCAAAAGCATCAATTCTTCGGTGATCAGCTTTCTTCACAGTCCAACTCTCACATCCATACATGACCACGGGAAAAACCATAGCCTTGACTGGACGGACCTTTGTTGGCAAAGTAATGTCTCTGCTTTTTAATATACTATCAAGGTTAGTCATAACTTTCCTTCCAAGGAGTAAGCGTCTTTTAATTTCATGGCTGCAATCAGCATCTGCAGTGATTTCTGTTCGTTTCCAAGGCAAACCATTCAATATTACAGTAATCCAAGTCTATGCCCCAACCAGTAACGCTGAAGAAGCCGAAGTTGAACAGTTCTATGAAGACCTACAAGACCTTTTAGAACTAACACCCAAAAATGATGTCCTTTTCATTATAGGGGACTGGAATGTAAAAGTAGGAAGTCAAGAAACACCTGGAGTAACAGGCAAATTTGGCCTTGGAGCACAGAATGAAGCAGGGCAAAGGTTAATAGAGTTTTGCCAAGAGAATGCACTGGTCATAGCAAACACCCTCTTCCAACAACACAAGAGAAGACTCTACACATGGACATCACCACTCCACATTGGACTCCTATAAAGTACTATCCAGTTCCAGTTCAGTCGTGTCTGACTCTTTGCGACCCCATGAAGCAGCACGCCAGGCCTCCCTATCCATCACCAACTCCCGGAGTTTACCCAAACTCATGTCCATTGAGCCGGTGATGCCATCTAACCATCTCAGCCTCTGTTGTCCCCTTCTCCTCCTGCCTTAAATCTTTCCCAACATCAGGGTCTTTTCAAATGAGTCAGCTCTTCGCATCAGGTGGCCAAAATATTGGAGTTCCAGCTTCAACATCAGTCCTTCCAATGAACACCCAGGACTGATTTCCTTTAGGATGGACTGGTTGGATCTCCTTGCAGTCCAAGGGACTCTCAAGAGTCTTCTCCAGCACCACAATTCAATAGCATCAATTCTTCTGCGCTCAACTTTCTTTATAGTCCAACTCTCACATCCATACATGACCACTGGAAAAAGCATAGCCTTGACTAGACGGACCTTTGTTGACAAAGTAATGCCTCTGCTTTTTAATATGCTGTCTAGATTGGTTATAACTTTCCTTCCAAGGAGTAAGCATCTTTTAATTTCATGGCTGCAATCACCATCTGCAGTGATTTTGGGGCCCAAAAAATAATCACCACTGTTTCCACTGTTTTCCCATCTATTTGCCATGAAGTGGTGGTACCAGATGCCATGATCTTAATTTTCTGAATGTTGAGCTTTAAGTCAACTTTTTCACTCTCCTCTTTCACTTCCATCAAGAGGCTCTTTAGTTTTTCTTCACTTTCAGATTTTTGTTTTCATTTTAAGTATATTCTCTCTATTTTTACTTGTTATTGTTTTCACATTTTAATGTTTACCTTTTTATTTCATATTTCCTATTTTTAATCTTTAATCTCTATCAATATTTTACCTTTCCAGTTCATGGAATACTTGTATTTTCTCTTAGATCTTATCTTCTTCATTTTTTATGTTTTAATCTTTTACCTCACTGGTTTATAACCTGTCTTCTATTTTAAATCTCACCCACTTTATCTTGTTATTTAAAAAACCTTAACTGTTTCCCTTTATTGGACTTGTGAGCTTATTTTTACCCTGTACTCTTTTTTTCTCTTACCTTATACTCTTTTTTATTTTAATGGCTTCCTAAGTTTCTACTCTACCTTCATTTAAAGGTTTTCATTGATTTTTACTTATTTATTTAAAGTTTTAAAACAAGTCAAATTAAGTTATCAGGAAAAAATAAGAATAGTTGTTGCCGCTGATAAGTGAGGGGTAAGGACATATCAGAAAGAGTATAAGGGTTATTTTCAGGGTAATGGCCATATTCTGTATCCTGATAAGGATTTGGATTATATGGGAGAATTGCACTTATTACAACTCATCAATGGTACACTTAGTACTTATGTATTTCATTATACACTTTATGTCAAAAGGAAAAAGAAATGCAGACATGCAACAAAAAGAAAAAAATATCCAGGAATAAACTTACCTAAGGAGACAAAAGAACTGTACACAAAAAATAATAAGACACTAATGAAAGAAATCAGAGATGACATAAACAGATGGAGAGATATTCCATGTTCTTGGATAGGAAGAATCAATATTGTGAAAATGACTATACTACCAAACACAATTTACAGATTCAATGCAATCCCTATATCAAATTACTGGAATTTTTCACAGAACTAGAACATAAAATTTCACAATTCATATGGAAACACAAAAGGCCCCAAATAGCCAGAGCTCTCTTGAGAAAGAAGAATGGAGCTATCAACCTTCCTGACTTCAGATTATATTACAAAGCTACAGTCATCAAGACAGTATGGTACTGGCACAAAAACAGAAACATAGACCAATGGAACAAGATAAAAAGCCAAGAAATAAACCCAAGCACCTATGGGCACCTTATTTTTGACAAAGGAGGCAAGAATAAACAATGGGACAAAGACAGTCTCTTCAATAAATGGTGATGGAAAAACTGGACAGCTACATGTAAAAGAATGAAATTAGAACACTTCCTAACACCATACATAAAGATAAACTCAAAATGGATTAAAGACCTAAATGTAAGGCCAGAAACCATAAAACTCTTAGAAGAAAACATAGGTAAAACACTTGATGACATAAATCAAAGCAAGATCCTCTATGACCCATCTCCTAGCGTATCGGAAATAAAATTAAAAGTAAACAAGGGGGACCTGATGAAACTTAAAAGTTTTCCACAGCAAAGGAAACTATAAGCAAGGTGAAAAGACAACCCTCTGAATGAGAGAAAATAATAGTAAATGAAACAACTGACAAAGGATTAATTTCCAAAATATACAAGCAGCTCATACAACTTAATACCAGAAAAACAAACAACCCAATCAAAGAGTGGGAAAAAGACCTAAACAGACATTTCTCCAAAGAAGACATACAGATGGCTAACAAACACGTGAAAGATGCTCAACATCACTCATTATTATAGAAATGCAAATCAAAATTACAATGAGATTTCACCTCACACCAGTCAGAATGGCCATCATCAAAAAGTCTTCAAACAATAAATGCTGGAGAGGATGTGGAGAAAAGGGAATGCTCTTGCACTGTTGGTGGGAATGTAAATTAATACAGTCACCATGGAAGATGGTATAGTGATTCCTTAAAAAACTAGGAATAAGACCACCATATGACCCAGCAATCCCACTCCTAGGCATATACCTTGAGGAAACCAAAACTGAAAAAGACACATGTATCCCATTGTTCATTGCAGCACTATTTTTGATAGCTAGAACAATGGAAGCAACCTAGATGTCCATCAATAGATGAATGGATAAAGAAATTATGGTACATATACACAATGGAGTATTACTCAGCCATAAAAAGGAACACATCTGAATCAGTTCTGATGAGGAGGATGAACCTCGAACCTATGATACAGAGTGAAGTGAGATAGAGAAAGATAAATATCATATTCTAACGCATATATACGGAATCTAGAAAAATGGTACTGAAGAATTTATTTACAGAGCAACAGTGGAGAAACAGACATAGAGAATAGACTTATGGACATGGGGAGAGGGGAGGAGAGGGTGAGGTGTATGGAAAGAGTAACATGGAAACTTACATTACCATATGGAAAATAGATAGCCAATGGGAATTTGCTGTATGGCTCAGGAAACTCAAACTGTGGCTCTGTATCAACCTAGAGGGGTGGGATGGGGAAGGAGATGGAGGGGAGGTTCAAAAGGGAGGCGATATATGTATACCTATGGCTGATTCATACTGAGATTTGACAGAAAACAACAAAATTCTGTAAAGCAATTATTCTTCAATTAAAAAAATTAATTTTAGAAAAAAGAAATGCAAACAACCTAAGTTTTCATTGATTTTAATATTAACAAGAAATGTGGTAGGGAGAGCTCACACAATAAATACATTTTGAAGGCCCACCCTTTCCTTTGGCTTCCTACCACCACCCCTGATTTTCCCTTAAAATTATCCTAATTTTAGGAATGACTTTTAAAACACAGCTCACAGAAAGAAACCCTCCTACATTGCTGGTGGAGATATAAGTTGGCACAGTCTCTATGGGCAAACAGTATGGAGGTTCCTTTAGAAATTAAAAATAGAGTTACTATATATATGATCCTGCAATCCCACTCCTGAGTATATATCCAGAGAAAATTATAATTTGAAAGATACATGCATCCCAATGTTCATTGCAGCACTATTTACAATAGCCAAGACATGGAAGCAACATAAATGCCCATCAACAGATGACTGGATAAAGATGGATTGGGGGAGCAGAGAGGCGATAAAGGAGTTATACAGAATGCTATTAGGAAAATATACGCATTTTAACATAGGCTGTGAATTAGATGATAATAATAATGTATGTACATTAAATGTTCTGATTTTGACTACTATAAGCCCTGAGATTATAGGGCTTCCCAGGTGACTCAGTGGTAAAGAATTGCCTACCAATGTAGGAGACTCACGTTCCATTCCTGGGTCAGGAAGAGGAAATGGCAATCCACTCCATTATTCATGCCAGGATAATCTCATGTACGGGGGGCCTGGTGGGCTACAGGGGGTCGCAAAAAGTCAATACAACTGAGTGGCTGAGCACACATGTATGGTGAGGTTATGTAAAGGAATAACTTTGTTCCAGGAAGTCACACTAAAGTATTTGGGGATCAAAGTCTGTGATGTCTCACTAGCCAAATCTGCGTCATTTGGGGCATCAAAACAGATAATGATGGTAATGAATTATAACCCAAGAGAACAGAAAGAGGAATTTATGAATCCATATAGATATAAATACATATATGAAATGAAATGGAAAGCTCTTTCTTAAAGAATTATTCCCAAATTAAGAAAGAGAGTATGTGTGAGAGAAAGCATGCTGCTGCTGCTGCTAAGTCACTTCAGTCGTGTCCAACTCTGTGTGACCCCATAGATGGAAGCCCACCAGGCTCCCCCGTCCCTGGGATTCTCCAGGCAAGAACACTGGAGCGGGTTGCCATTTCCTTCTCCAATGTGTGAAAGTGAAAAGTGAAAGTGAAGTCGCTCAGTCGTGTCCGACCCTTAGTGACCCCACGGACTGCAGCCTACCAGGCTCCTCCATCCATGGAATTTTCCAGCATACATTCAAATAAAACAAGTAGGGAAAATTATAACAACTGGTGAAACTCAGTAAGGGAGACTTTGAATGCAGTATGCTAACAGCAGGTGCTCAGATGGGAAGGAAGGTATACGGATTGTGGGAAGGTGCTGGATGAATTAGGTCTTCATTTCACTTAACTCTTGTGGGAGAACAGTAGAGGATTCTTTTTTGGGCTCCACACTCCAGCCACCCTCCAATATATTTTTTTCCAGGCTGTTTTATGTCCCGCCTCAGCAAAGTCAAAGGAGCAAAAGTCAAACTCTTGGCGAGTTTACTGCCTTCTTCATGACAGTTATGCTGGCCAGACTGCAGACTATTTCAACTGCTTGAAAAGACATCAACACATATGGAAAATTAATCTTCGTCAAAGGAGGTAAGAATATACAATTGAGGAAAGACAGTCTCTCTAACAAGTGGTGCTGGGAAATTTAGACAATCACATGTAAATCAGTGAAGTTAGAACACACCCTCACATCATGCACAAAAAAAAATTCAAACTGGCTTAAAGACGTAAATATAAAACAAGATATCATAAGCACCTGAAAGAGAACACAGGCACAACATTCTCTGATATAAATCATGTAAATGTTTTCTTAGGTTTTCTATTCCCAAGGCAATAGAAATGAAAGTAAAAATAGACAAATGGGACCTAATCAAGCCTGTAAGATTTTGTACAGCAAAGGAAACCATAAACAAAATGAAAAGACAACCTACAAATGGGAAGAAAATATTTGTTAAGGGATGCAATCAATAGGGTTTAATTTCTAAAATATACAAATGATTCATACAATTCAATAACAAAAAAATCAGCAGCCCAATCGAAAAATGGGCAGAAGATCTAAATAGACATTTCTCCAAAGAAGACACACAGATGGCCAACAGGCACATGAAAAGATACTCATCATCGCTAATTATTAGAGAAATGCAAATTAAAACTATAACGAGGTACCACGTCATAATGGTTAGAATGGCCATCTTTTAAAAGTCTACAAATAATGAATACTGGAGAGTGTATGGAGAAAAGGAACCCTCTTACACTGTGGTGGAAATGTAAGTTGGTGCAGCCACTATGGAAAATAGTAAACTAAAAGTAGAGTTGCCACATGATCCAGCAATTCCACTCCTGGGCATATACCCAGACAAAACTATAATTAAAATAGATATATGCACCTCTGTGTTCATAGCAGCATTATTTATATTAGCCAAGGCATGGAAACAACCTAAATATCCATCAGCAGATGAATGGATAAAGAAGATGTGAGATATATATATATGACTGAGTATTACTCAGTCATTAAAAAGAATGAAATAATACTATTTGCAGCAACATGGATGAACCTAGAGATTACCATACTAAGCAAAATAAGTCAGACAGAGGACAAATACCATGATATCACTTATGTGTGAAATCTAAAATATGATACAGATGAAAGAGAAACAGACTCACAGATATAGAGATGTAGTGTTGCCAAGGAAATGGCAACCCACTCTGGTACTCTTGCCTGGAAAATCCCGTGGACGGAGGAGTTGCAAAGACCATGTGGTCACAGAGTCAGACACAACTGAGTGACTTCACTTTCACTCTCTTAAAGGGGAGGGGGCTGGGGGAGAAGTTTTAGGAGTTAGGGATTAGCATATGCAAATAACTATATACAGAATGGATAAATAAAGTCCTACTGTATAGCACAGGAAGTTATATTCAACATTCTGTGATAAACCATAATGGAAAAGAATATATATACATGTATAACTCAGTCACTTTGCTGTACAGCAGAAATTAACACCCATTGTAAATCAACTATATTTCAATAAATTTTTTTTTTAATTACCAATCCTGCCTTTTCTGGTCAGTTGCATTAGGCAACACAGGTCTACACAGGAAATCAGGAAAGCCTGTTTTAATCCAGGTCACAGGCCAATGTAATCCCTTGGAATATGTCTCAGCGTGTAAGACAGTGGCTGACACAGGCTATCTCAGATCCACTGTCTGGCTTCTTCAAGGAGACGTTATGGAGTGAATGGTCCTGAAGGACAAGTCAAAGTTGAAAATCTTGGTTTTAGTGACAGTGTAACTTTCTGCCCCACATCTCTTGTTAGATCCTCTTATAGAATTCCACTGAGGGTCTTTGTACCTGTTTCAGGAAGTGATTTTCCCTGTAGAATGAAAAATGGAATCCTCAGGCCACTCAAGTCCACTGTTGTCAGACATCACCCACACTCTCTGGGAAAATTCTTGACTCCTTGTATAAATAAACCCACACTGAGCCCCACCTTAGTACCAGTGCCCAGACCCAGAAAATTCCAAGTGTTCCCTAATTCTAGGAATCGGTTGATGTCCCACCTTGGACTGGACAAACTTGGCTTGCCAGATGTGGGAAAAATCAGGTTACCTGAGAAAAGAGTTTAACTGGGTTGTAGGCCTTAAGTCTTATGTTGCTTCCCTTTGGGCTTGGTAAGTGTTTGCCCCTTAATGAATAAGTTATAGTAGTGTGGCAAAAATTTTAATTGAGTGTGTTGTTTTTTTAAATGGGTTTTAATATCTGCTTATAAGCAATCTCAATTTTGAGATATTAATCTCTCCAAATTAGTAGTGAAAAGTTGAATAGCTGTTGAGAGGAGAAAAGAGGAACAAGATATACGTAGCCTTAAAATATTGCTCCACACATAATGCTCATTGATTACAAAGGGGGAAATAGTAAATTTACAATAAGACATCTGAATAACACCAACTCAAATCAAGGGCCTCTAGACATGATTCACTAAGAATACAATAATAATTATTGAGAATGACTGAGAGACTCCTTCCTCTTACCTCTGGACTGCTCCTAAGCTCCATCACTCCTACGCTGGAACCTCTTCTACCCAGTTGCCATTAATGCCCTTGGAAGCCAGATATGATTTGTTTTAGCACCTTTCCTACACTCACCCTGCTGCTGCTGCTAAGTCGCTTCAGTCGTGGCCAACTGTGTGCAACCCCATAGACGGCAGCCCACCAGGCTCCTCCGTCCCTGGGACTCTCCAGGCCAGAACACTGGAGTGGGTTGCCATTTCCTTCTCCAATGCATGAAAGTGAAAAGTGAAAGTGAAGCCACTCAGTCGTGTCCAACTCTTAGCGACCCCATGGACTGCAGCCTACCGGGCTCCGCCATCCATGGGATTTTCCAGCAAGGGTACTGGAGTGGGGTGCCATTGCCTTCTCTGACACTCACCCTACCAACCTCCAAAGTTCACATTGTTTGCTCTCCATATGGTCTTTCTATGATGCTGTTTAAATCTCAAGTCACTCAGTGTCTTCCATGGCAGAGTAGCTCATCTCTAAGACTCTGAACATCAGACCTGGCAGTAAGACCAATGAGACTGTCAAGAATCATTTAGGAAAGGATGGGTTAATTTCCTATGTGGTGAGAGTGTTCCTTTAGAGACTCACCAAAATTCATTATGAATAGAATCTAATGGTACTAAAAGGAAGCTCATGGGAAAAATTAAAGACAAATTTTATTATCTGTCTGCCCCCTAAGTTACTGTATTAGAGCTAGGTCTTGTCTCATTACTATCCTTGGAGTTAATATTTAGGACCAAGTAGAAAGAGACAGCTTTCCCTAAGTTTTAAGTCTCCAAGAAGGCAAAGTGGTTGTCTGAGGAGGCCTTACACATAGCTGAGAAAAGAAGAGAAGCAAAAGGCAAAGGAGAAGGGGAAAGATATACCCAACTGAATGCAGAGTTCCAGAGAATAGCAAGGAGAGAGAAGAAAGCCTTCTTAGGTGAACAATGCAAAGAAATAGAGGAAAACAATAGGATAGGAAAGACTAGAGATCACTCCAAGAAAACTGGAGATACCAAGGGACATTTCAGGTAACGATGGGCACAATAAAGGACAGAAATGGCAATGACCTAACAGAAGCAGAAGAGATTAAAAAGAAGGGGCAATAATACACAGAAGAAAGGACTTAATGACCTGGATAATCACGACAGTGGGACCGCTCACGTAGAGCCAGACATCCTGGAGTATGAAGCCAAGTGGGCCTTATGAAGCGTTACTATGAGCAAAGTTAGTGGAGATGATGGAATTCCAACTGAGCTATTTAAAATGCTAAAAGATGATGCTGCAAAAGTGCTACACTAAATATGTGAAATTTGAAAAACTGAGAGTGGCCACAGGACTGGAAAAGATCAGTTTTCATCCCAATTCCTAAGAAAGGCAATGTCAAAGACTGTTCAGACCAGCATATGACTGCACTCATTTCACATGCTAGCAAGGTAATGCTCAAAATCCTTCCAGCTAGGCCTCAGCAGTATGTGATCCAAAAACTTCCAGACGTACAAGCTGGATTTAGAAAAGGCAAAGGAACCAGAGATCAAATTGCCAACATCTATTATATCATAGGAAAAACAAGGGAATGCCTGAAAAATACCTATGTCTGCTTCACTGACTATATTAAAGCCTTTGACTGTGTGGATCATAATAAACTGTGGGAAATTCTTCAAGAGATAAGAATACCAGACCACCTTACCTGCCTCCTGAGAACTGTACGCTGATCAAGAAGCAACAGTTAGAACTGGATATGGAACAACAGACTGGTTCAAAATTGGGAAAGGAGTACATCAAGGCTATATATTGTCACCCTGCTTATTAAACTTATATGCAGAGTACACCATGCAAAATGCCAGGCTGGATGAAGCAAAAGCCAGAATCAAGATTGCTGGGAGAAATATCAATAACCTCAGATATGCAGATGACACCACCCTTATGGCAGAAAGTGAAGAGGAACTAAAGAGCCTCTTGATGAGGGTGAAAGAGGAGTGAAAAAGCTAGTTTAAAATTCAACATTCAAAAACTAAGATCATGGCATCTGGTCCCATCATTTCATGATAAATAGATGGGAAAAAAATGGAAACAGTACCAGACTTTCTTTTCTTGGGCTTCAAAAATCACTGTGGATGGTGACTGCAGCCACAAAATTAAAGGATGCTTGCTTCTTGGAAGAAAGGCTATGACCACCATAGACAGCATTTTAAAAAGCAGAGACATCACTTTGCCAATAAAGGTCCACATAATCAATGCTATGGTTTTTCCGGTATTCATGTATGAATGTGAAAGTTGGACCATAAAGAAGGCTGAGCACTAAAGAATTGACGCCTTCGAGCTGTGGTGCTGGAGAAGATTCTTGAGAGTCTCTTGGACAGCAAAGAGATCAAACCAGTCAATCCTAAAGGAAATCAACCCTGAATATTCATTGGAAGGGCTGATGCTGAAGGTAAATCTCCAATACTTTGGCCACCTGATGCAAAGAACTGACTCACTGGAAAAGACCCTGATGCTGGGAAAGACTGAGGGCAGGAGGAGAAAGGGACAACAGAGAGTGAGATGATTGGATGGCATCACCAACTCAATGGACATGAGTTTGAGCAAATTCCGAGAGATAGTGAAGGACAAGAAAGCCTGGTGTACTGCAGCCCATGGGGTCCCACAGAGTTGGACACAACTTAGTGACTGAACAATAACATGTCCATTCTGGAGTCAGAGTACACTCATATTTTTCTGGGCTGGCTAAGAAATCTGGGGATGAGAATAAGTTAATGGACTTTCAATTTCTATTGGTGGAGTGTTACCATCTTATGACCTTTCAGATTTTTACCTCTAAGCCTGAAGGAAGACATTTCTTTGTTCCCCTCATTCCAATTAGTTGCTAATCACTTGAAACCTCCTTCACCCACACTGAGGCTTAGCTGCATAGGACTTTCCCTCCAAGTGCCTATTAGATATAAACTAACTGTGGTGTTGGAGAAGACTCTTGAGAGTCCCTTGGACTGCAAGAAGATCCAACCAGTCCATTCTAAAGGAGATCAATCCTGGGTGTTCATTGGAAGGACTGATGCTAAAGCTGAAACTCCAATACTTTGGCCACCTCATGCGACGAGTTGACTCACTGGAAAAGACTCTGATGCTGGGAAAGGTTGGGGGTGGGAAGAGATGGGGATGACAGAGAATGTGATGGCTGGATGGCATCACCGACTCTGTGGACATGAGTTTGAGTGAACTCCGGGAGTTGGTGATGGACAGGGAGGCCTGGCGTGCTGTGATTCATGGGGTCGCAGAGAGTCGGACACGACTGAGCGACTGAACTGAACTGAACTGAACTGAAAGAGAATTAGGGATTGCAAGACAGGAAAACCAAAACAAGAGGAAACAAACAAAACTGTAAAACTTACATCATGATAATCAGAAGAACTTTCTGGGAGTTTACCAAACCTAAATATTACCATAAACTTATCACATTAAAAAATACTTTATAATCAGTCTATATTGTAAGATGTTTGACCATTAGATATGGAAATGGGGACAGATTCTGACACATTGTTATCAGAGCTATGAATTAGATGAATGAGGTTGTAGAAGTCCAGGTCTTGGTTAACTGCTGAGAAGCTTGTTTCCCAGCTCTATGAACCCGAGTATCTTTATGTACAGGCTGCTTCCTTGCTGAGTCTAGGTAGTGCTCCCCTGTATTGAACAATTGATTTGTGAAAATAAATATAACCAAATAAATTACTTGGGGAGACTTCCCAACAGCAGAACCATTAATGAATTGCTTGGAAGTGTGTCCCTCAGGTCCCTATTTGTATATATTTTTATTATTTCTACTACTATACTACCAGATAAAACCATTTTGAACTCCATCACAGTTTTTAAAGGGTAACTTTACTGTTCCCGAATTACAGAATCAGAGTGTTAGCAAAGTTAGTCCCCAAGAGCAGTCACCCAGAGGTGGTGGTATCCTCTAGGTCCACATGTCCCAGGACCAACTGTTTTCTTGGGCATCATTGCTGAGACCCTGGAAAGCTTTATGGGCAATAACCACAGAAGGGTGTCACTTCACAGCAAGTCTACCCCAACCCCGACAGCCAAGAAACTGAAGAAAAGCAAGAAAGGCTTCTTCCCACCCAATCAAACTCTGTAAGCTTCCTATTAGATAGTTGCTGCTAAATATTATGCTTCTGCAGTATCAAAAACTAATGTCACAGGGAACTTGCATGCTGAAAGAACCCAGCTAAAGAGAGCTGCAGCTTGTGATCAAAGAAAAGGATGCTACGGATAGCAGTATGCTTATTTCCTTCCTGATAAATTCCCAGCAAGCCAATACCTTATGCAGAAGGAGGTGATCTTTGGGCATAGTTAATCCACTACTGATCATTGACAAACTCTGTATTAACTTGTATGGAAATATCTTCAGAGTTACACAGGATTACATATGTTCCTTTTAGATTTTTTCTTTATATTCCAGTAGATAGGAATTGATTATAGATGGAGATCACAAGATAGATACACTATGCACCCTCATTTTTGATGCTTAATGAGAACCTGATCCTTAACCCACTGTCAGAGTTATGATCTATAACTGATCAGGAGGAAATTGCATGAAAGGTGCCACCACTATTTTTATCTTGTATATTCATACCACTCTCCACTGGGCTAGATCTGTACCTTGTCATGGAATAGAGAAGAAAAAACATTCTCACATACAGACCCTATTCTTTCATCATTTGTAGTATAGTGGCCTGCTATATAATTCCTGCCACAGAGAAGGGCTACATACAGGTCAACAATTCAGAAGTAAAGTCATTGTTTTGGGTAGGCATCTCCATAACATTTGGACTTAGGAGCCAGTTTACCTGGGTTTGAATCTCAGCTCTGCCACCAGTTGCAGTACCAGTTGCATGACTCATCTGTAACATGGTAGCAACAGCATCTGCCTCGTGATTGTTCCGAAGGTTAAATAGGATCACTTATGTGAAGTACATAAGCATGTGAAAGTATATACAGTACATACAGCATACAGTAAACTTTACGTAAGCATTAGTTGTGAATGTTGTTACTCGACTGGAATACAGTACACTCATTTATTCAGTACAGTAAAAGTTAACTCATTTAGGTAACTATACGTAGACATCTATTAATAACCAATTTATGGCCAAGGTGATAATTTACAATATCTGATTTAATTTTTCCCAAACTAAAATTCATGCAGCCACTGGGACTTCCCCACCCTTTTGATTAGGCACTGATACACACCTAACACTACTGAAGGAGAGATACTTAGCCATGCCCTCAAGTACTTCTTGGCCCATGTGGAGGCAAAGTGCTCTTCTATTTATGCTTTAGTTTTAAAAATACTTGACTATGAGGCTGTATTCCAGTTACTGCTCATAGAGCATCATTTCATATTCACTGCTCTCAAAATTTATCAAAAACTCAACTGTAAAAGCATTACTTATAAAAGTTTGCCTGAGAGACTTTCCTGGTGGTCCAGTAGTTAAGAGTCCACCTTGCAATGCAGGGGACATGGGTTCGAGCCCTGGTTGGGGAACTAAGGTCCTACATGGCATGAAGCAGCTAAGCCTGCGTGCCACACTACGGAGTCCAGGCACCACAACTAGACAGTCGGTGGACACAGAACCTCTCTCATGATGCGGTGAAGATCCTGCGTGCCGCAAGTAAGACCTGATGCAGCCAAATAAATAAATAAATAAAACTTTAAAAGTTTTCCTGAAAGATACACATTCCTCAAAACAATTAAATCATCATCATCCTGAAAGAACTTTATTAGGGTTAATGTTCTTTTCATTAAAGAGTATCCTCTCAAGAGGGATTCAAGGAGAAATTTCTTTCTGGTCTCACTATCAAATTATAATAGAAGTCAATGTTTATTGAGCATTGCCAAGAACCTATTACTTGTCAAAGCACTTTGTGTGTATTAACTCGTTTAATCTGTGAAACATTTCTGTGAGGAGATACATAATAATCTTTGTTTTACAAGTGAGAACACTGAAAAACAAAGAGGTTAAGTAACTCATCCATATTTACATAGCTAGTAAATTGTAGAGATTAGAACTCAAGTACTCTATATCCAAGGAATAGTTTTCAAACCACCGTCCTATACTGACTCTTGGAAAATATATACTGACTCCTCAACAGCGTTTTGATCTTGTCTCATTGACATTTATGAATCAAAATCTGATTTGAATTCATTACTAGGAAGTTCAGAGCCAAATTCCTAACCACATATGGCATAAATTTTATATCACAATCTAAATTCCAACTTTCATCTTTTCTTATTTACATTTTTCCCTTGTCCCATCATCCTTCAGTTCAGTTCAGTTCAGTTCAATCACTCAGTCGTGTCCAACTCTTTGCGACCCCATGAATCACAGCACGCCAGGCCTCCCTGTCCATCACCAACTCCTGGAGTTCACTCAAAATCATGTCCATCGACTCGGTGATGCCATCCAGCCATCTCATTCTCTGTCGTCCCCTTCTCCTCCCACCCCCAATCCCTCCTAGCATCAGAGTCTTTTCCAGTGAGTCAACTCTTTGCATGAGGTGGCCAAATTATTGGAGTTTCAGCTTTAGCATCAGTCCTTCCAATGAACACCCAGGATTGATCTCCTTTAGAATGGACTGGTTGGGTCTCCTTGCAGTCCAAGGGACTCTCAAGTGTCTTCTCCAGCACCACAGTTCAAAAGCATCAATTCTTCGGTGATCAGCTTTCTTCACAGACCAACTCTCACATCCTTATTCACTTATAAAAATTATGTGTGCCTGATATCAAAACCTGTCCAGAATAGTAAGGAAAGAAATATTACAAGCCAGTCTTACACATGAACATAGATGCAAAAATATTAAAAATCTTAAGAAGCTTGGATTAGAAGGGACCTTCTTTCCCTTCTATTAATAAAGGAATTTTAAAGATAAACCTATAGTACACAACACATTAATGCTGAAATACTGAAAATATTTCCTTTAAGATGAGGAACAAGACAAGGGCTCCCATTATCTTACTATTCAACACTGTACTGTACCTAGTCAACAGAGAAATGGAGGATAGAGAAGAAGCAAAACAATTACTATCTGGTGATGATATGACTGTGTATATAGAAAATAAAACTACGGGTAAATCACTAGAATTAATAAGAATCAATATGCAAAAATCAATTGCATTATGCATACAACAAAAATAAATAAGGATCAAAGTTTTTGATCGTTACCATTCTGAATAGCATTTTTTTTTAATTTATGGAGAAAAATTATAATCTACACTTAAACTCATTTTTAAAAGCCTAAATAAGGTCTTTCCTGGTTGTCTAATTGTTAAAAATCTGCCTGCCAATGAAGGGGACACAGGTTCAATCCCTAATCCAGGAAGATTCCACATGCTGAGGAATAGCTGAGCCCAGGTTTCATATCTACTGAAGGCCATGCACTTAGAGTCCGTGCTCTGCAACAAGAGAAGCCACTGCAACGAGAAGCTCACTTACCACAGCTGGAGAGTAGGCCCTGCTCACCACAACTAAAGAAAGCATACGCACAGCAACAAAGATCCAGTGCAGCCAAAAATAAATAAATAAATGTTTTCAAAACCTAAATAAAAGTAGAGATACACCATGTGCATGGGCTGAAAAACTCAATAATTTAAAGATGTCAATTTTTCCCAAATTGAGGTCATCTCAATCAAAATCCCAGCATCCTGTGTATCTGTTTGTGAAACTTTACAGGACAATTCTAAAATTTATATGGAAAAACAAAAACCCTAGAAGAGATAAACTCCTACATCCGCTGGATCATGGAGAAAGCAAGAGAGTTCCAGAAAAACATCTATTTCTGCTTCACTGACTATGCCAAAGCCTTTGAGTGTGTGGATCACAATAAACTGTGGAACATTCTGAAGGAGATGGGAATCCCAGACCACCTGACCTGCCTCTTGAGAAACCTGTATGCAGGTCAGGAAACAACAGTTAGAACTGGACATGGGACAACAGACTGGTTACAAATAGGAAAAGGAGTATGTCAAGGCTGTATATTGTCACCTTGCTTATTTAACTTATATGCAGAGTACATCATGAGGAACACTGGGCTGGAAGAAGCACAAGCTGGAATCAAGATTGCTGGGAGAAATATCAATAACCTCAGATATGCAGATAACACCACCCTTATGGCAGAAAGTGAAGAGGAACTAAAAAGCCTCTTGATGAAAGTGAAAGAGGAGAGTGAAAAGGTTGGCTTGAAGCTCAACATTCAGAATACAAAGATCATGGCATCTGGTCCCATCACTTCATGGGAAATAGATGGAAAAACAGTGGAAACAGTGTCAGACTTTATTTTTCTGGGCTCCAAAATCACTGCGGATGCTGATGGCAGCCATGAAATTAAAAGACACTTACTCCTTGGAAAGAAAGTTATGACCAGCCTAGATAGCATATTAAAAAGCAGAGACATTACTTTGCCAACAAAGGTCTGTCTAGTCAAGGCTGTGGTTTTTCCCGTGGTCATGTATGGATGTGAGAGTTGGACTGTGAAGAAAGCTGATTGCCGAAGAATCGATGCTTTTGAACGGTGGTGCTGGAGAAGACTCTTGAGAGTCCCTTGGACTGCAAGGGGATCCAACCAGTCCATTCTAAAGGAGATCAATCCTGGGTGTTCATTGGAAGGACTGATGCTAAAGTTGAAACTCCAATACTTTGGCCACCTCATGCGACGAGTTGACTCACTGGAGAAGACTCTGATGCTGGGAAGGATTGGGGGTGGGAAGAGAAGGGGACGACCGAGAATGAGATGGCTGGATGGCATCACCGACTCGATGGACATGATTTTGAGTGAACTCCAGGAGTTGGTGATGGACAGGGA
This sequence comes from Moschus berezovskii, assembly GCF_049115385.1. Classification (NCBI taxonomy): domain Eukaryota; kingdom Metazoa; phylum Chordata; class Mammalia; order Artiodactyla; family Moschidae; genus Moschus; species Moschus berezovskii. The sequence continues at coordinate 25,411,268 of NC_142480.1, read as the reverse complement.
GGCCTGGTGTGCTGCGATTCATGGGGTTGCAAAGAGTCAGACACGACTGAGTGACTGAACTGAACTGAACAGAAGACATAGTAAGATAACCTGTTCTACCAGATATTAAGATGTTTTATAAACTATAGACTTGAGACAGTACAGTATTTGTGCAGAAACAGACAGATCGATCAAATTAAGTAGTGATTCCAAAAACAGTCCAATACACATATGGATGCTTGATGTCTGACAGAGGTGGTTCTGTAAACCAAATAAGAAAAAAGACTGTAGTAATGGTGCTGAGACAATTATACACATGGAAAAAGTAAAACTGGACTCTTACTACAAATATGAACTGCAGAATTAAAGTCCCAAAAGGAAATGGTAAAATAGAAAACTTTTAGATGAAAACTTGGGAGAATATTTTAATTACCCATGGATAGACAAGACATTTGCAAATAATGCCAAACACATAAACCATAAAGTTAAAGCTCAATAAATTTGATGGAATTAACATTAAGGACTTCTATTTATAAAAAATATCCTATAATAAAGGAGAAAAGATGTCATAAAATTAAAGAAAATATGAGCAATTCATATAAGCTACACAGGAATCATAAACAGAACATATAAATAACTCGTATGAATAAATTTTTTAAAGGCAAAGACTCAGAAAAGAATTTGAATAGGTCTTTCTCAAAAGAATGACTTCCCTGGTAGCTCAGACAGTAAAGCATCTGCCTACACTGCAGGAGATCCAGGTTCTATCTCTGGGTCAGGAAGATCTCCTAGAGAAGGAAATGGCAACCCACTCCGGTATTCTTGCCTGGAAAATCCCATGGATGGAGGAGCCTGGTGGGCTACAAGTCCAAGGGGTCACAAAGAGTTGGACACGACTGAGCGACTTCACTAAACAAAAGAGGAAATCTGAATGACCCACAAACATATGAAAGAATACTCAATTTCATTAGTGATCAAGACCACACAAACTAAAATACAATGAATTATACTTTTATACCTATAAGACTGACAGAAATGTAAAAGTCTTTCAATTTGAATTTTCAAATAGCATGCATTGATGAGGACATGGAGCCAAAGGTCTCATCACCCACTTTAGGGGAGAGGGAAACTGGAGAAGTCACCTCAGTAAATGGTTTAACATAATCTAGTATGGAAAGACGATGAAGTCATACCACAAGATTACATATAGGCACAGAACTGGCTTTGTTGGAGAAAACTAAAGCAGACAATCAGCAAAGCGTGGATGGTTCATTACTGGCTCAGTCTCCCACAAAGAAGTATGAAGGGCCAGGGTACCACTAGATGCACCAGGGAGCTCTGCTCCAGAGGCAAGACCCCATGAGAATGGCCTTGCTAATGTGTGGAACAAGGGGTAGGCATGGGGTTTGGTCAGTGTCAAGCAAAATATAAATTATTTTATATTTTTCTTTAAATTTTTATATAATTTTTAAAGGTTACTTTCCATTTACAGTTACTACAAAATATTGGCTGTATTTCCTGTGCTGTGCAATGCATCCTTGAACCTGTCTTTCACCTGATAATTTGTATCTCCCACTCCTCTACCCCCAGAAAACAACAAAATTCTGTAAAGCAATTATCCTTCAATGAAAAACTAAATCAAAAAAAAAAGAAAAGAAATCAACAACAGAATTCAAAAAAGGGAAAACAAAAGTATATATTTTTCGCACATGTGCTCAGTCATGTCTGACTCTTTACAACCCCATAAACTGTAGCCCTCCAGGCTCCTCTGTCCATGGAATTATTCAGGCAAGAATACCAGAGTGGGTAGCCATTCCTTTCTCCAGGGGATCTTCCTAATCCAGGGACTAAAGGTGAGTCTGCTGCATTGCAGACAGATTCTTTACAACCGAGTCACCTGGGAAGTCCATATATTTTTTAAGGATATACTTATAAATGGTAAAACTATAGAGAGAAGCAATGGAATAATCATCACAAATGGTAATTTTAATATTATTGCACATGTATAAAAGATTTGGTAGTGGGGGGGTGGGCAGTCCTTCCCTGGTGGTCCAATGGCTAAGACTCCAAGCTCCCAATGCAGGAGGCCCAGGTTTAATCCCTGGTCAGGGAACTAGATCCCACATGCTACAACTAAAACCCAACATGGCTAAGTTAATTAATTAATTAACTTTTAAAAAGCAATTTAGTTAGGAAACAGGGGTAGGGATGTAGCTGCAAAAGGACCCAAAGGGTGCTTCTAAAGCACTGTCAGTGCTCTTTATCTTAACCTGAGTGGCCAATGCCCAATTGTTTGCTTTATTATTATTCTTTTAACAGTACATATACATGTTTATACTCTTAAGATAGTTCAATTTAAAAACCAAAGTTACAAGTATATGAAAAACAAAGATAAACCTTTGAACAGATTTTAAATATTATCCTTGGGATAAATTTCTCAGGATATTATTGCTAAATCAAAAGGCATGAACACTTGCGAAGGGTCAGCATGTATACACACTTCAGTGGTACCCCTTATTTTAAGTTTTGCTTTAATATATATGCATATATGTAAATTGCCTTCACTCTTCTGGATCAAGATGAAGCCTAAATAAACCAACAATAAGATGAGTATGTGGAAAAAAAAAAAAGATGAGTACGTGGGAGTATATGAAGGGAACAGAGTCATGTTGCCTGTGTGGCAATTTTCCCCATTGGAAACATTAATAGATTAGATTTCTGAGGAGACAAGCAAACATGATGGTGGTGTTATCCCAGGATCACAGATCTGGAACCTTCCTCATGACCCAAAGTAAGGGACCAGAAACTCTTCTCATCTTCAGCCTATGAATACACTTCTGGGCTTTTCTACCTGTCCGTAGCTGGAGGCCATCTCAGACCATCTAATATCAACTTTCTTATCCACCTGGAACTCATTGCAGCCTTTTCCTATTTGTGCGTGAGATTCTTTATCAGCTCATCTTGATAGAAGTGCCAAGTGACTTCAAACCCAACAGTAGCTCTTAGCAAAAAGCATAATGTAAACATCCTAAGAAATACTTCCTTTCTTCTGAGGCTTTCCAGGTTGTGAAAATAAATATTGATGACTGATCCTGGGGAGAAATAAATCTCCCCCTGCTACAAAGACTGCAGGAAAAGTAGAAGCCTCTGCAGCTCCCATGTTGGCCTATCATTGTCCCAGGGACCACCCTGCTGATGCCCCATTGCCCTCTCCCCACATCTCCAACAGAGCCCTTCCCAGGCAGAGGGAAATGCTTGTCTCCATGCCTGTCTCCCTCTTTCCCCATCTGGCTCTATCTCGTGCACCTTTTATCCTCCACAACAGCATGGTGCTGATACCTATAATGACCCTACTCCTGAAAGAAATCACCCTCAAAGACCAGTAACACTGCCATCTTTTTACCAAGGGAAAATGTGTGTACAGATTGGCAAGGAAACATGCTACAGCTACAGAGAGGGTGGTAAGAGGCAGAATTGTTAAGTCTTCTGAATCCCATTCCCGTTTACTGCCAGGGCATGAAGTTTTCAGTAACAACTGTATTGTATACAGTTCTTGAACTCCTCAAGTCTGTATCTCTGCCCTGGCAGAAACAAAATGAGCTAATTAAATGCTTGCCACTGGCTTATTTTGGAAACTTTATGGAGTGTGTGAAAGCCTGAATGAATTTCAGGCCACTATTGATTACTTCAAATGCAGAGGAAATCATCCAAGCATGGGAAGAAGGTGAAGAAGCTAAACCCGTGGCCGAGGGTTATTAATATTGTAATGCCTTTGCTTATTGGCGCAGAAAAGCAACTCTTGGCTATATAAGGGACTGAAGCTTTAAGGCTATCATGGAGGAGAGTAAATAGAATCCTTCAAGGTTGAAGAAGAGTCCAACCAAATACTCTATCTAATTGCTTTGGAATAACCAAAATCACCCTGCTTACTGTGGGGGAAAGAAAATCAATGGATTGTATTTAGAGGAAACTAAAGGCACAACTGAGTCATTCTATGAGGGGCTAGTACCGAGTGTTACCTTGGCACAGACCCCCAGACGGGCAGCGATTAAGTGAAAAGTAGTTCATGCGGCTTAAAATGATCTAACAACTTTTAAATATAAAATAGACCATTGCAAAACTTAAACGCTTCCAGTGGATCTGCACAACTCCCCATGATTAAGAGCTTTCAGGGGGTGTGTGAATCTTCCCCGATCCCTCCCTCCAGCACATACACCAGGAAGGTGTGATTGAATCAGTGGTAACACTGATAAGGTTTTGGGATCACAGCATTAGTCTCTGTCACAAAGATTTCTGGGAACCAAATTACATCTCTCCTATTTCTCATGAAGAAGGTTTTCTTATAGGCTTTCAATCCACTTTGGCATGATGAACTTTTGAACTTTCCTATCCAAAACAACCTAGCATGGTAATTTCCATCACATGGTGAAATCACTTCATGGAACAAAGCATGCTTTGAAGAAATACGCACCACCCTTCAATAATTGGCACTGGACTGACCCAGACCAAACAGCCTTGGAAACACCTGGCCCTGAGCTCTGGCTCTTCCAACTCATCACCTCTCTGTATGGACCTTTTAGTGGTAATATTTAGGAAGCCACTAATATATGTGAGAGCTTTAAGTTGGAATTCGGATGGATATTTAAGCAAGGAAGATTATCTGTTTCAAAATAAATTATGGATCAAGTGATTTCCAATATAGTGTCAAACTAAATGATTCTAAAAACACGTTAAAATTAAGAAGAGTTTTTTCAATATGGATTTTCAGGAGGTAGCATTAATTTATTCTCTGTTGGCAAAAAACAGGTCGGGGGGGGAGTGTAATTCATTCTCTGCTAGCAAAAGAAAGTGTAACTTAATTTGCAGATTATTCTAAAAGTCTGCCAAAACATGGCTCATGTGTCCCCTGGAACTTTTCATTCAGTCCATTGGCCATCAGACCTAGAAACCCCTGCTCTATAATCTGTTGGATCTTCTCCCTCCTCGTGTTCCTCCAGCTGCCGTCACAGCCTCTGTCTAAAGCCTTTGCTCCACCTCAGGCCTCCTCACATCTCCTGCCTTTTACATCTTCTCAAGCTCTCCATTGCTTAGAGACAAAGTTCAGACTCTTGAGCAGCACCATGACCCCTCACGAGACCCCTAGTCTACACTCCGGCCTCACCTTTGTCTGCCTTCCAGCACCCTATGTTCCAGCAGAGCTAGAGTCCCCCGCCCCAGCCCCAACTGGTCTGGCAATTCATGTCTCTGTCTTTTAACACAGTACTCTCCCTAAAATAACTTATCCCTGCTCCCTTATCAGAAAAAATTCTACTTATTCGATACCCAGCTCCTCTCAACTTCTTGATATTTCCTCCTCTCCCCCCTCTTCTGCACTTCCACTTCTTTCTGGAACTGTATCAGTTACACGGTTATTATCCCAGGTACAGGACCTTGTGGGCAGGGCCCTTGCTGGCCTTACTTGTGTATCTCTGCTGCTCTCAGAGTGCAGCTCACAGAAGCCACAGTACATCTTTGCTGAAAGACTATATTCTAGTGCATTTCCAGAGAAATGATATTGTCCCCAAGAGTTGAAATTAGAGAGATATCATACACTTTACAAGGAGCAACCACTCAGTGAGGTAACACCCACACCTACTGAGTTCATAAAAGCACTTATTATATCACCAGCTTTGGATACATCGTGCTAATACTGCTCTGTTGACAACATTGCCTCTCGCCATAGTCACATATTTTCCCAGGAAGATGCTCCTTTTTTAATCTCTATCCAAGAAAGGCATTCTTAAAAATGTCCTCTCTAAACTTAAAGATTGGAGCTGCTTCCATCTCAGGAACCAAAATATTGCCTGTATATCTCCTTTGGTTTTAACTTTGTCATAAAAAGTAGCACTCACTTTGTGGATTCACTTATTCAGTAGAGCTCTGGGACATAGAGACAATACAGGTACGCCAGTTCACCCACTGACTGGCACAAAATAGGCACTCAGGAAGTGATCACTGAATTATAATTGTTGGCCTGATTTTTAAAATATATATTTAAAGGATACGTCTCCTCAGTCTTAAAAATATCCCTCTCCACTCTTGGGTCTAATTGATCATTGAGTTCTACACTCCATTTTCAACTCCTAAACAGAACATATTCACCTTTATGGACAAGACTTTTAATATGGTTCTGGTTTGTTTCAAATGATGTTATTTTTTGTTTTAAATTTCTGTATTATTCAGTTCAGTTCAGTCACTCAGTCATGTCTGACTCTTTGCAACCCCATGAATCACAGCACGCCAGGCCTCCCTGTCCATCACCAACTCCCGGAGTTCACTCAAACTCATGTCCATCGAGTCGGTGATGCCATCCAGCCATCTCATTCTCTGTCGTCCCCTTCTCTTCCCGCCCCCAACATTTCCCAGCATCAGAGTCTTCTCCAGTGAGTCAACTTGTCGCATGAGGTGGCCAAAGTATTGGAGTTTCAGCTTTAGCATCAGTCCTTCCAATGAACACTCAGGATTGATCTCCTTTAGGATGGACTGGTTGGATCTCCTTGCAGTCCAAGGGACTCTCAAGAGTCTTCTCCAGCACCACAGTTCAAAAGCATCAATTCTTCAGCGATCACCTTTCTTCACAGTCCAACTCTCACATCCATACATGACCACGGGAAAAACCATAACTTACATATAATTGCATGGCACAAAATTTGAAAGGAATTATACATGTATTAAATATAACAGATCACGTGGTACAAAACTCTAAAGGAACCAACATTGAAAGGAAAACTTCTTCCCCCTCCCCTTGTCTCCGCCTACCCTTCTTTGAAGGTAATCAATGTTGCCTGTTCTCCACCCTTCCAGAGACAGTCTATTCATATACAAGCAATCCATATGTTTTTCCTTTTATCATGATTGCCAGTGTTTCATATACAGTGTTCTGCACTTGCTCTTTTCACATAATATACCTTGAAAGTTGTTTTGTATCTGTTCATAAAAGCATTCTCACTTTTCTTTTTTCACAGAGGCTGGTCTTCCACTGTGCCTCGAAATCACTCCTCCAAGGATGGCAGGTGGAGTGCCCAGTCCCCAAGACATGCAGGCCACCCCTCTCAGTGGCTACTGTAGCACAAATGCCACGGATCAACCACCAGGCAGCATAGATCTCTTGAAAATGACTATTGGCTTATATGTATCTGGCACTTATATGGACTTATGCCATACTCTGGCCTCTGTTGTACCATATCTAGCAAAGCCAACTGACAAAAAACAATTATGAAAATACAAAAATACACTTGTGACCTCCAGTGCGTCCACAGGGCTATAAACTCTGAACACAGTCTTTGGTTGCTGACTCAATATGAACATATGGTTCCCTTAGAAATTATTCGGCAAGTTTCTCTGGAACTTGTAGTAAATCCGATGAAACTAGTATTGGTGAGATATACTTGTTCAGCTTTATAATCTGTGTACCACTTACACTTTATTTATATTACATATAATTATTATACCTACAAGTTCATCTCCATCATCATTGTTATATACAGGTATAAGAATCAATACAACTTTGGAAGATACATTTAAGGCACTTTCTTCTCCTTCTCTCTTTCTCTCTCATTCTCTGCATTGTATAATACATGAGTCATCAGGCACACGTGACGTGAGTTCTTAAAGTGTGACTAGTGCTATAAGCACAAATTATAATCAGATTTTGAAGACTTAATATGAGTAGATATATATACTATCTCGGTAATAATTTTATATTGGTTATATATTGAAATTATATTTAAATGTGTTGTGTGTGCTCTGTCACACAGTCACATCTGACTGCTTGTGACCCTATGGACTGTAGCCCACCAGGATCCTTTGTCCACGGCATTCTCCAGGCAAGAATACTGGAGTGTGTTGCCATTTCCTCCTCCAGGGAGGAAACTTCCTAACTCAGGAATAGAACCCACATTGCTTGTGCCTCCTGCCTTGCAGGCGATTCTTTACCTCTGAGCCACTGGAGAAGTCTGGTATTTTGAATATATTGGATTAAATAAAATACATCATTAAAATTAGTTTCACCTGTTACTTTTTCACGTGTCTTCCAGAAACTTTTAAATTGCAGATGTAGCTCACATTTATATTGGAGAGTCTTGGTCTATGGCATACATTTATTTCCTACTTTACACAAAGCAGACTAGTGGGATAAAAGTATACTCTGTTTTAGCTCTTAGAATCCAGGTTTTGCCTTTCCTCTGGTTTAATACATGTAGAGAATTTAAAATTCAGAACCTAAAACATGGTTTATCAGAAGATAACAAAGAAAAGAACCAAAAAATTAGTTATTGAAAGTGCAATTGGTACTGAGGGTTAGGAATTTCAGAAGCATCAAGGAAGATATCATTTTCACCAGCAAGTAACATTTGGAAAGGCTTGGAGAGACTCCTAACTCACTGGGAACAGATAAATGGAGCATGGCTAGAAGGAACAGCAACTGAAAAGTCAATTCTGGCTTAACCAAGTCTAAACTCCTCTCCAAACATCCTCTGATGTTCTCTTCATCCAGTTTCTTTTTTCCTCTAGCTATTTACACTTGAAAACTCCAAAGCAGAGTGTTAATCAGACTCAGTTTAAAAAAATACGTCCAGGATCTCATACAGCCAAAATAAAAATATCACAATTTCAGGATGTCTTTTATAAAGAATATGAATGATCAGACCTGAATTTTCATTATCAAATCTTTTCCAAGTTTTAATCATAAGAAGAACACTTTGCCAGGCACCAAGAATGCCAAGTTATTCGGTCGCTCAGTCATGTCCGACTCTGTGACCCCAATGGACGGCAGCACACCAGGCTTCCCTGTCCTCCACCATCTCCTGGAGCTTGCTCAGACTCAAGTCCATTGTGTCAGTGATGCCATCCAACCCTCTTACCCTCTGTCGTTTCCTTCTCCTTCTGCCTTCAATCTTTCCCAGCATCAGGGTCTTTTCCAATTAGTTGGCTCTTTGCATTAGGTGGCCAAAGTATTGGAGCTTCAGCATCAGTCCTTCCAATGAATGTTCAGGACTGATTTCCTTTAGCATTGACTGGTTTGATCTCCTTGTATTTTGCTAGGCACCAGGAATGCAAAGTACACAGTGCCTGTTCTTAGGAGCCATAGAGTCTACTGAGGACAGATAGCAATCTGTCCATTTACAGTAAGCAAAGCTCTCTCCATTCTCTTTCCTCAATGTCCCCTTCTCCCTCTGCTCTTTTCATCCTCATTCCTTCCCCATCAGGAAAGATATATTTTTGTGTTTAGCCTCCTTGGAATGACTCGGGGAAACTCATTTGCCACCATTAAGTAGCTAGGGCTTCCCTAGTAGCTCAGCTGGTAAAGAATCCACCTGCAATGAAACAGACCCTGGTTCGATTCCTGGGTTGGGAAGATCCCCTGGAGAAGGGGTGAGCTACCCACTCCAGTATTCCTGCCTGGAGAATTCCCACGGACAGAGGAGTGTCAGACGTGACTGAGCTACTAAGCACAAAAGCACAAGTAGCTAATCTCCTGCGGTGCTGATATAGAACATGCTGTATAGGAGTTGTCCATCAGAGACACAGCTCAGTCCCAAACTGCATGCAGTCCCGAGCGTGGGCCCTTGTGACACTAGGTTTGTGGCTCACATGTGAATCACCCCGGGTGTCTTATGTCCTCAGTCTCTGTAAGTATGGCTGGCAACTCCTAAACAGAAGGGACACAGGCCTGGAAACTTCTCCCTGCTGAAGTGTATCTTAATCACACAATATGGCCTATATATTGAGTCAGACCATTCCACCTACAGCCTCCAGATCTCAGGAAAACCCAGTTAGCCATTCTTGAATGGTGTAGAAACAGTATAGAAAACTTCATGACATTTGTATAGACTGTTGAAGGATTTTTTTTTTTTTCCCCAACAAAGATGGACAGTCAAGGGGAGGAAAACTGTTGGATGATCTCTGTGCCCTTTTGAAATCATATTCCAGCATTTGGCATTTTATTCTATTTCTTCTCCTTGGCTAGATCCAGCCTGTTAGTTCCTTGGCTCCCACCCCTCCTTGACTTCCATTTACTCCACGTTCTTTTCTCCATGTTAATGGGTAACAGAGCATGTACTGTAAATTAGCATTTATAAAAATCAATTACTCTGCTTCATAAGACAGAGCAGAAACTCAGATTGTCTTCATCAGATCATTTGTATTTATCTGTTAATTATAAACCCTAATTGTCTCTTTTTATCATATTAATTTGCACAAATTGTACAACTTCAGAGTTAGGCAGTTTTCAAGTCCTTGAAATACAATTATTCTCTCAACATTCTTTTCAGAAACACAGTATTCATTAATGATTAGGTTGGTAAAAATTAGCAGTTCTGATAATTGGCCTTGGCTTCTCCTTGGCTTTTTTTTTTCCTTTCCCCACTAAAATCCTCGTTCTCACAATTATGCATGCCTGTTAGCCTCTGACTGTGCCCAGCTCTGATTTAATTGGACTTTGTAGCCCATGAGACTTCACAGGGTTTGGTCTCTTGTCAAAGTAGCATACAGTTCTATGCCAATGAACTTCTTCCAAGTAGGTCTGACTCCCGGCCCTCTCCCCAGCAGAACCTGGACTTCTGTCCCCAAAGATTAGTCTACTTGCCCATCCCTTGCTCTCAAAAGACTTATACAGGAAGGGAGGAAGAAGGCTTTCCCAACTCCAGTCCCAACTGTGAAGTCATTGCAGACTCTTACCCTTCTCAAGTTGGCAAGCAAGCAGGAGAAAGAAGGGCCTCTCCAGGCTCTCCCAACCTCCTCTCGACCATGGCTCTGTTTCCACTCAGTGTGGCAGCCACTTGGGAGGAGTCATATGTCACAGAGCACATATCGAAAGGCCAGAACAAGCTTTCCTCTTTTGAGAAGCTGCACGAATCTGGATTATGTGAAGGAAATGGTCCAGACTGAAAGTTAGGTACCCTGACTGCCCTGAAACCAAGTAGGATCCTGCCTAGGGGACGGCGGGCACACTCCAGAGGCCTTGCATCCAACTCTGATGACACTAGCAGATAAGCTGCAGCGCCGCAAAGGAGCAACGAGGAAGGAGACCCCCTGCTCCTGCTGCTTCCCATTTGGGAAACCCAGTCACATTCCCTTGAATAGTGGGCTTCACCAAGCATGGGATGGCTGTGTAAGATTATAGAACCTAGGATCTGATACAGTTAGACTTCTGTGAATTCTCTTACTGGGTGTCTGTAAATGATTAACTCATGATGATTCTTACCCCTTCAGAAGCAACAGTTCAGAAGTTAGGCCAAATTTCCTCATCTATATGCTCTGAGCTAGGACCCTCAGTTCAGTTCAGTTCAGTTCAGTCGCTCAGTCGTGTCCGACTCTCCGCGACCCCATGAATCACAGCACGCCAGGCCTCCCTGTCCATCACCAACTCCCGGAGTTCATGCAAACTCATGTCCATCGAGTCGGTGATGCCATCCAGCCATCTCATTCTCTGTCGTCCCCGTCTCCTCCCACCCCCAGTCCCTCCCAGCATCAGAGTCTTTTCCAGTGAGTCAACTTGTCGCATGAGGTGGCCAAAGTATTGGAGTTTCAGCTTTAGCATCAGTCCTTCCAATGAATACCCAGGATTGATCTCCTTTAGAATGGACTGGTTGGATCTCCTTGCAGTCCAAGGGACTCTCAAGAGTCTTCTCCAACACCACAATTCAAAAGCATCAATTCTACGGTGCTCAGCTTTCTTCACAGTCCAACTCTCACATCCACACATGACCACGGGAAAAACCATAGCCTTGACCAGACGGACCTAGGCAGGTACAAATTTGCAAGTCAATACCTTAAGTCTGTGTGTGAGCTGTGGTTCTCCAGGAATCTTGTTCATTTTATTGATTGAGGGGGTGGTTCTTGGGAAGGCTGGCTGACTAGAAGAGACACACTAGATGGAGTATGGGGTTATTTGCTCCATCAAATAGGAAAGACTTCTCTGCATGTTCCGGAATCAGAAACTCTTTCTGATACTCTTCAGATCAGCTTACTTTTAAGAAAAGATGTCTTCTCCCACATACAAACCACTCACCAGCAAAATCTGTCGACAGTCTCTCTGCAGCCTGATTTCCTCTCACGCTGGCTGGCACCAGCTTGTGTCACAAAAATGTGGTCACAGTGCTTCTCAACAATCTCTCCTCAGCCCACAGTTTCCACCAAATGGGGCGGTTCATTGTCTTATGGCAGCTCCTTACCTCAGGTACCAAATTCAATGACAAGGTAGGACGTTATTCCTGAAAACGTACAAATTTTGGCTGAAAATAAGGCAGTGACTCAGCCATGTGGGACTAAACTGTCACTTCTGTGGACTAGAAGACAAAACAGCTACCATTCCCCCTGCTGAGTTGATAAGCAATGGCCAGAGGGTGAGAATACATCTGCCTGGTTAGCACCATGGGGAAAGGGTGGGAGGGGAAGTAGGACTTTCCAGACCAAAGAGCCCCTTTATGGCATCTGGGTACTTTTAGTCATCTCATGCTAACTGCAAGTGTCTTTGCCAGTTATTCTCCACCTCAAGGCCACTGTGAATCAACAACAGTGTGCCAGACACACAGACCCACCCTTGTCTCTCACACATCCTCCTTGATATGTGTCTCCATACTCCCTTCTGCTGCTCAGACCTTACCCTCCTTAGACCTTGGCACAGCACAGATTCCCAGATGGCTCTGCTAGCAGGTCATCTGACAATCCCAGACTAAGGAGAAGCCATGGGGTTGATGAAACTTCAGCCACTGATTGTCACTGAGTTCCCGTAGGTAAAGAGAAAGGTGATAGCCACTTGTTCCAAGTGTAACCACATAGTCAAGACTATGCTGGGATCCACAATTTCAAACTGAGGCAACAAAAGAAGTCATTTGAACTCCGCCTCAGGCAGGTTGCTGCTAACACACACCACAACTTTGTGAGAATGAGGAAAAAGGTCCTCCTTCCCAAAGATATTTGATTTATTTGCATCTGTCAAAATATCATTATAATTAATTCATAAATCTACCTGTTAGATATGGACCCTGGTACAGTGTATAACCTGTGCAACTACCTGTAGTATCTCTATCAAAGATATAAATCAAGTAATGGTAAGAGTAGCTAATGAGCTCTTTGTGTGAGTCAAGAGCTGGGCTGAGCATTCCACATGTATTATTCTCATCTAATCCTCACATCAAACCTAAGTACTATTATTATTCCATTTAGATATTTTAAATTATGATACTAAGATTTAACTATGTGCCCAGACCAGAAGCTACTAGGTGACAGAGCCAAGATTCGAATGTAGATGGATCTTCTTACAGAATCCAAGCTCTTGACCACTGTGCTATATGGAAGTGGAAACATAGCAACCTGTGTGACTTTGAATGTCTATTGAAATAAATGGCACTATCTCAGAAAAGATTTCCTTAAATTAGAGCCTTGAGAAAGGAATTTGGGTGCCTGTGATCTGTTGAGGGCAATCTCTTCAAGAGAACCCCATATGCTAACAAGGCAATCAGGGTAGGGAAAGAGAAAATGCTGAGCAGGATACAGACTCAGGTAACATGCAGCCTGGTCTGATCCGCGAGGCTCTGGAGCATAAAGCATACAGCAAAACTGCCCCTGCTTGAGACACAAGGGCCAACCTGTAGTACATCCATATATCATCCAGTCATTGGCCATGCGGTCAAGAAATAGAAACTTCCATATATTTCCAAGTGAGGTGACTCCCAGATAAGCCCATGGCTGTAGCACTTAACAGCAGCTGAAGAACACATGTACCAACAAGCAAAGGGAATCTGGGTGGGGCACGAAGAGTTACACACGCATGCTCAGTTGTGTCCAACTCTTTGCAACACCTTGAACTGTAGCCCGCCAGGCTCCTCTGTCCCTAGGATTTTCCCGGCAAGAATACTGGGATGGATTGCCATTCCCTTCTGAGGAGATCATCTCGACCCAGGAATCAAACCCAATCCCCTGCATTTCTGGCATTGGCAGGTGGAATCTTTACTACTGAGCCACCTGGGAAGCACTATAGTACATACTAAAGGTACCCAGTACATTTTGGCAGAGTCAGCAAATGAGGCCTTTGGATGTTTTTACAATACAACTTCACTTGAGTTAAAAGTGGAATGTTATCATCATGTAACACTGACGTTACAGGACAAGCTTACGGCACACACAAGGTGCTTGCCACTGTCTATGAAGACAATCATGACACACTGGCCAGACTCTATTGTTCTGCAATTCAAAAGCCAGCTGGATGAGATCAGGCACATTCAGGATAGTATGGCCAGAGACAACTATTAACAAATATACGTAGAATCTAGAAAAATGATATCAGTTCAGTTCAGTCACTCAGTTGTGTCCAACTCTTTGCGACCCCATGAATCACAGCACGCCAGGCCTCCCTGTCCATCACCAACTCCCGGAGTTCACTCAAACTCATGTCCATCGAGTCGGTGATGCCATCCAGCCATCTCATTCTCTGTCGTCCCCTTCACCTCCCGCCCCCAATCCCTCCCAGGGTCAGAGTCTTTTCCAGTGAGTCAACTCTTCGCATGAGGTGGCCAAAGTATTGGAGTTTCAGCCTCAGCATCAGTCCTTCCAATGAACACCTAGGATTGATCTCCTTTAGAATGGACTGGTTGGATCTCCTTGCAGTACAAGGAACTCTCAAGATTCTTCTCCAGCACCACAGTTCGAAGGCATCAATTCTTCAGCGATCAGCTTTCTTCACAGTCCAAATCTTACATCCATACATGACCACGGGAAAAACCATAGCCTTGACTAGAGGGACCTTGGTTGGCAAAGTAACGTCTCTGCTTTTCAATATGCTGTCTAGGTTGGTCATAACTTTCCTTCCAAGGAGCAAGCGTCTTTTAATTTCATGGCTGCAATCAGCATCCGCAGTGATTTTGGAGCCCAAAAAAATAAAGTCTGCCACTGTTTCCCCATCTATTTGCCATGAAGTGATGGGACCAGATGCCATGATCTTTGTTTTCTGAATGTTGAACTTCAAGCCAAACTTTTCACTCTCCTCTTTCACTTTCATCAAGGGGCTTTTCAGTTCCTCTTCACTTTCTGTCATAAGGGTGGTGTCATCTGCATATCTGAGGTTATTGATATTTCTCCCGGCAATCTTGATTCCAGCTTGTGCTTCTTCCAGCCCAGTGTTCCTCATGATGTACTCTGCATATAAGTTAAATAAACAGGGTGACAATATACAACCTTGACGTACTCCTTTTCCTATTTGGAACCAGTCTGTTGTTCCATGTCCAGTTCTAACTGTTGCTTCGTGACCTGCATACAGGTTTCTCAAGAGGCAGGTCAGGTGGTCTGGGATTCCCATCTCTTTCAGAATTTTCCACAGTTTATGGTGATCCACACAGTCAAAGTCTTTGGCATAGTCAATGAACCAGAAATAGATGTTTTTCTGAAACTCTCTTGCTTTCTCCATGATCCAGCAGATGTTGGCAATTTGATCTCTGGTGCCTCTGCCTTTTCCAAATCCAGCTTGAACATCTGGAAGTTCACGGTTCATGAACTGCTGAAGCCTGGCTTGGAGAATTTTGAGCATGACTTTACTAGCGTGTGAGATGAGTGCAATTGTGCGGTAGTTTGAGCATTCTTTGGCATTGCCTTTCTGCTTTGCTGGAGCAGCTGTGAAGAGATATCCCATGACCAAGGTAAGAGAAACCCAAATAAGATGATAGGTATTGAGAGGGGGCATCAGAGGGCAGACACACTGAAATCATAATCACAGATAACTAGTCAATCTGATCACATGTACCACAGCCCTGTCTAACTCAATGAAACTAAGCCATGCCGTGTGGGGCCACCCAAGACAGGAGGGTTATGGTGGAGTGGTCTGAGAGAATGTGGTCCACTGCAGAAGGGAATGGCAAACCACTTCAGTATACTTGCCTTGAGAACCCCATGAACAGTATCAAAAGGCAAAATGATAGGATACTGAATGAGAAATTCCCCAGGTCGGTAGGTGCCCAATATGCTACTGGAGATCAGTGGAGAAATAACTCCAGAAAGAATGAAGGGGTGGAGCCAAAGCAAAACCAACACCCAGCTGTGGATGTGACTGGTGATAGAAGCAAAGTCCGATGCTGTAAAGAGCAATATTGCATAGGAACCTGGAATGTTAGGTCCATGAATCAAGGCAAATTGGAAGTGGTCAAACAGGAGATGGCAAGAGTGAACGTAGACATTCTAGGAATCAGTGAACTAAAATGGACAGGAATGGGTGAATTTAACTCAGATGACCGGTATAGATGATCTTATTTGCAAAACAGAAATAGAGACACAGACATAGAGAACAAATATATGGACACCAACGGGAGGAAGGGAGGGAGTAGGATGAATTGACAGATTGGGATTGACATATGTATACTATTGATACTATGTATAAACAGCTAACTAATGAGAACCTACTGCATAGCTCAGGGAACTCTACTCAGTGTTCTGTGGTGACCTAAATGGGAAAGAAATCCAAAAAAGGGGGGTATATATATGTGTAACTGATTCACCATGCTATACAGTAGAAACTAGAACAACATTGTAAAGCAGTTATATGCCAATAAACATTTTTTTTTTAATGCAGCCAGACTCCAACTGCCTACTGCAAACTAGGAAGGGAATTTCTAAGGTTAATACCAGCTTCCAAACCATTTTTCCAGCCTCATTTTTCCATGCCATCCCTTCAGATACCCTGTGCTGCAATGCCCATTTGTAGAACTCTTCCAGATTAACCCTGAACTTTCTCACTCTCACGCTTTTATTAATGCTGCTGCCTGAACTTAAAGTGCCTGCTTTCATCCCGTCTCTGCCTGTTAAAATCTTAGTTAAGACTCTTCTATTCCAAGAAATAGAAGCCCACTCAAGTTAGCTTAAGCCAAGTGGGATTTATATAAGGAACCCAAATCTCTTAAGAATAATGGAAAGGGCTTCACAAATGAAATGCTAGTGGAGCTGGACAGTCAGCTCTCTCCTGACTTTTTTTATAGCACAAACCTTGGACGGTAGCTTCCCCGTTAAGGCCGACCTCTTTGTTGCTCCCTCCACACAGGAGTGGGCCTCCTATAGCCACATCCAGGCCCCATAATCTGCTCCCACTCTGCAGCCACAGGTATTAAACCAGGAAGAGACACTTGGTGTCCTCTGGAGCAGTTAGAATTTGGAAGTAAGACTAAAAGCTGGATTCGAATTCAGTCTGGCCTGGTGTCTTGATCAAGAAAAATAGAAACAAAGAAGGTAGGGGATGGCTATCCTGCGCCCACAAGATAAACCAATTAGCAGAGAAGGCCAGTTTGCAAACAAGAAAGGGCGAAGCCACAATGCAGTGAGAAACGGCCAGGTTTTGACACCGTTTCAGTTTCTGGTTCCCATCCCAGCCGTGCTCACCCCTGTGTGTCTGTTTCAGTCTTCTCTATCCCTTCCCTCCCCTTCCCTTCTCTTCCCTTTTATTCCTCTTCCTCGTCCTCTCCTTTCTCTCCTCCTCCCTTCCCCTTGTCCTCTCCCTGCCCCACCACCTTTTCTTCTCTCCTCCTCCTCTTCTCTCTCTTCCTTCTTCCCTCCATCCTCACTGGCCCCCGCCTTGCTTTACTGATCTGCTGTCCAAATCCACATGTAGCTGCAGCAGCCTCCTTCATGTCCTCTCAGCAACAAAGCCACCATTCGGCTCTTCTCAACTCCAGATTTCCCCCCCAAAATTTATTAACCCAGCCCTTGTGCCACCTCCCCTAAGACTTGGTCTGACCATGGAAATCCAGAATCCCTTGCAAACACAGGTGCAGAGCCCATAGCCCCTACAGGCAGGCATGGACTGAATCACCCCAAATACCAGTGTGCCTGGAAAGGGCTTCCATGTCCCCCAGTCAAGACTTACTGCTGCTCCCTCTATTTCCCATCATATGGTGCTTGCATCTCTAATGACTCTACCATTTTCCATTCTATTAAATTTTATTTGTATATATAACCCGACAGCAAAACCTTCTTGTGTGCATTGTGGGCACATCATAGGCACTAAAAACAGTAACTTTAATCTAATTGGTGTACATCAATAGGGGGAGGTAATACTTTCAGTTTGACGTTTGATGGCTGGTTCAAGAGATGCTATGCATTTAGGAATGGAGAACCCTCCCAAATATGTTTTCTTCTATTTTTCTAATTATTTTGTCTTCTCTGATCTAGAGTACTTTATATGTATTTATTAAACACTCATCATATTGACTTGTACTTATTTATCTAAATATCTAATGCCTCAACTGGACTATCAGCTCTCTGAGGGCAGGGGTCATATCTTTTTTATCTTTCTATCCCTAACCTAGTACCAGCCTAACACAAAGAAAATGTCTACCAAGACTGTTGGAGTGAACTGAATCCAAATCCATGTGAGATTTGGGCTTAGGACATCTCACCTGCTGGCCCTCATTTACCTGCTTTCCTGAGTTCTCTTTGAGGTCAATTGTGCTAAAACTTTTCTTGGAAACCACAGTTCTGGCAAGACTAGCAACATTCCTTCTCTGAAAGAGCTTGCTTTGTTTGTTACAATAGAAGAGCATGATAAATAATTTTTCCCATAAGAAACATGCTTCCGCGTTTTGACAGTTTTGACAGCGTATTGTTTAAGTTTGAAAAAGGAACTCAGAAATAATTTACAGCCGAAACATGGCTCAGGTGTCTTCCCCTGATGCTATTGGTATCTTGAGACTATCCAGAAATGTAATTTATACACACAAATGCATACACAACAGAATTTAAGTGTGCTCTGTGTTCCCACAGGGTGTCCAAATGCTAACATTTGCCATCTGGCCTGCTCAGTTGGCTGATTCTGATGTCTTTCCCAAAGCCTGGATGTGCCTTTGTTTATTAGTCAAATATCTATGGAATCTGAGCCTCATGCTAGGCACAAAGGAGGCAAAGATGGAAAGCTGCACCATACAGAGTGAAGTAAGTCAGAAAGAGAAAAACAAATACATATATGTGGAATCTAGAAAGATGGTACAGATGAACCTACTTCCAGGGCAGGAATAGAGACACAGGTAAAGAATGGACACAGGGGTGGTCAGGGGAAGAATTGAGAGATTGGGATTGACATATATACAGTGTGTGTGTGTGTGTGCGCGCGCGCGCTTAGTCGCTCAGTTGTGTCCAACTCTTTGTAACCCCATGGACTACAGCTCACCAGGCTCCTCTGTCCATGGGGATTCTCCAGGCAAGAATACTGGAGCGGGTTGCCATGCCCTTCTCCAGGGAATCTTCCGAACCCAGGGATCAAACTCACGTCTCCTGCATTGCAGGCAGATTCTTTACTGTCTGAGCCACCAGGGAAGCCCCATATGCACACTACCACATGTGAAAATAGATAGCTAGTGGGAACCTGTTATAAAGCACAGTGAGCTCAGCTCAGTGCTCTGTGATGACTTAGAGGGATGGGATATGGGGGGTGGTGGAAGGGAGATCCAAGATGGAAGGAATATATGCATACATATAGCTGATTCATTTCATTGTACAGTAGAAATTAATACTGTAAAGTAATTATATTCCAAATTTTTTAATGTGAGTTTAGACCATGAAAAATCATTGCTCAATAACCCCATTCAGTTCAGTTCAGTTCAGTCGCTCAGTCGTGTCCGACTCTCCGCGACCCCATGAATTACAGCATGCCAGGCCTCCCTGTCCATCACCAACTCCCGGAGTTCACTCAAACTCATGTCCACAGAGTCGGTGATGCCATCCAGCCATCTCATTCTCCGTCGTCCCCTTCTCCTCCCGCCCCCAACCTTTCCCAGCATCAGACTCTTTTCCAGCGAGTCAACTCGTCGCATGAGGTGGCCAATAATCCCATTAGGAAAAGAAAAACTATCATGTGCTAAAGTAAATCTTAAACCCAGATGCCATGTGAGTGTAGGAGAAGGATCCATTAAGCCTGCATAGGCAAGACAAGGCAAGATCACATAGGAGTCAACTCTTGAGAGCACGAGTGGAGAGTATAATTATCAGAAGGCAAAGGATGGAACCTGAGGAGAGACCAACATTAAAGGACAAATCAGGACTCTGAGAATTCAGAGAGAGTAAATCCATGGAAAGGAAAGAGAAAGCATGGATGTTCAACCTAGGATGAGAACACAAAGTGACCTTAGGATTTGGTTTTTTAGAAGTCACACTGAGCTTTAAATGCATGGTCTCTGGAGCACCTGCATAGAAACCTGCCAGAAACATGCAAAATCTTCTTTAAAGTTTGGTCAGCAGCATCTACATCACTGAACACTTAGAATTGCAGAAACCCAGGCCCGCCCAGGAGATTCATGTGCACAGTAAAGTTTGTGAAGCAACCACACCTTTTCCCGGAAAAGACGCAGTTTGGGAAAGATGATGAGATAGGTGACCTACAAGGACCTATCACAAGGTTTCAAATTAAAAAATCAAACCTATCACAAGGTTTCAAATTAAAAAATCAACTTGACAGCTCAACACAACAACAATATATATAAAGTATTCCTTTCCATAACCTTGATTTAAGCATTATGAATCATATAGAAGATATTATTTCTCCCATTTACTGACCATAAAACAAGAGGATGAAGAGGTTAAATGCCTTGTTAATGACCACAGTGATAATAAATAACAGAGTCTGCACTTGAACCCAGATCTTCAGATTCACTGGCAGGGGGAAGAATTCTATTCACTGAAAAGAAGAGGAAGTTAGAAATGGGTCTGAATAAAATATCATCTATGACAATTCAGTTTCCTTTGCTCTAATGACAGACTTGTCAAGCAACCTTCTGATGACCGCTCTGACTTCCTTTGAATTCTAATTCAGAGATGAGGTGCCCTGAAACAAAGAGAAATGGCAAGGAAACAGACAAAACTGTATATGAATAAGCTGACATTATTGCTGATCTTTTTTTTTTCTTCTGAGGTGGTTAGAACAGACCAGATTTTCCAAAAACAACTCACCTCAAGTGAACTTAACTGAGTTTATGAATCATCAAAGCTCAGAGTCTGTCATAACCCATGTGGCCTTCACAGTAAGATATGCTGCAGCAAAGGGTCTAGGAGAGAGTATATGGGGGATGAGCAAGGCTGAGAATCCACCAGGCTTGGGGTTGGTTTCCTCAAGAGGATCAACTCTTCAAAACACAATGTCTAAAGAAGCTGGTTCTGATCTGGGCCAGCAACATTACCCAAGAGGTTTAATCTAGTGGGTGAGATGTGGCATCAGATGTTTCTGGGTTGATGTAATCATTTTTCTAACTAATTGGTAGACAAATTATGGTTCTGTGGAAGTCAGTCTAGTTTGAAAGAGTGTTGACCAATAATGGTATCCTTTCCTTGGGAAAGGAGTTGGCAAGAGTTAAGTTGGGCTCTAACCAAATGGTCTTGGTTTCAGGGCAAAGGGCCAGCCTCTAGTGGGAAGTAAAGTTAAGAAAGCAACACCCAACAATATATCATGCTATTTATAAGCATGGATTTGGGGATCAGGTAGGTCTGGTTTCAGATCCCAAAGCTTCTACTTACGGTATAACCTTGTTGCTTAACCTCTCTAAGCCTCATCTCTAAGACTCGATTAGTAATAACTGCCTCAGAAAGTTGTTAAAAGGGTTAAAGGACAACAAATTATATAACACACTTAACATAGTGTTATAACTCAGAGAAGACATTCAAAAACTAGAAGTTATTAACATCATCTTTATCATCTCGTCTGGGCATTCCCAATGGAGCTGAGGGTCAAGGCTTCAGTGGGTAGGCCCCAAGAACATCAGAAATGAAGCGGAAGACCTCAGCTGTAAGTAGATACATGGCTTTGGAAATATTACCAGTTCTGGGCTGGGCTGACTTCATCCCTGGTCTGGGCAGAGCCCCTTGGTGGGAGGATTTAAGTACTGCACCTAGTAGGGCCTAAGGGACTGGACAAAAAATAAACAAGTTTCCAGACAGGAATTTATTCTTGAGGCCTAGCTCTAGCTGCTAGTCAGCTAGCTCTTTTCTCTTTATAACAATGATAAAAGCTTTGATAAAGAAATGCCTTATAACTGTTGACTATAAAAAATGACCTGTATCTTTCCAGTCAGCCTTGTCTTTCTCAATCTTCATCCCACTCTACCTCTCCACTAATCTGAAAAAATACTAAAAATTGTATTGGAAATGTCCTGCTATTTATTCTATGATGGAATGATTTCCCTGGAATATAAACAAAGGGAAAGTCCTTTAGGTGGCATTCACTCAAGCGGGTAGGAGAAGATAGAAATATTCCCTCTAGCACTTGGGCAAATTGGAGAAGATCACTCCTAGGATTTTTTGATAAGACTAATATCCCAAATTTTCTGGTGAGCTTTGTTATACTTTTGGAGGTGAGGAAAACTGTTTCCAGGGCTTCTAAGAGAGACAAACTATGATCTAAGATAGGTAGTTGACATCTGATGCCAGGCAAATAAAACTTCCATATTACACTATTTCATCAACACTAATTCAGCGACCAAGGCTGAATTCCCACAGGTCTACTGTCTGTCCTCTAGGCCTGGATCTTTCTAAAGACTACAGAACTGCAAATCATTCTCAGTCAGTAGAGAAAAGATGAGGTTTTTATCTTCTGGTTTTATCCTCCTGGTTTTTATCTTCACTCTGTAAGGTACAGATGATCCTGCCCCAGCAGGATTGGTCTCCCCTCTCTCTGTCTTCTGGGGTTATAGTTTGTCCTCAGGCACCAGTCCCTTCCATCTTAGCTTACAGACTTCTTGGTGAAATGCTAGAACTGAGAGTTCAAAACCTTGAACACGGTCAAGGCTACCATTTCCAGCCTGAGAGCTGAGGCCAGAGCTGCTCAAAGGGTTCATCAAAGTCTGGCAAGGGAGTCTGCTGTTACTTTGACCTCTGTTTGTCCAGCTCACAACATGAATAGGTTTTATTTAAAGAGTCGGACACGACTGAGCGTACGAACCAAAGCATAAATGATACAAAAATGTTTACTAAAGTTAAAGACAAAATTAACAGACTGGTAGAGGGGGTGGGTAAAGATAGCAGCCAGGCAGATGAGAGAGTCTTTCAGCTCCAACCCTCAGGTGAGACCATGACAATAATCTATCCCATCCCACCCCTCAAAAGAGTCACCCTGTCTATTTCTTAAAGGAATTGCTGGAAATGTGAGCCTATTTTAATTATGCCAACTGAAAATGCTTCTTCTTACTCTTTTCACATTTGTCATTAGAAAAATAAAAATCTTCAAGTTAGGCCACTTCATATAGCTTCCTTCTATAAGTTTTCAGTCTTTTTTGAAGTTGAGCTATGTTTTCCTTTGGGGGGGGGGATGTCTTGCTAAAAGATAAAAGCAACAGGCTGGTTTGAGGCTTGGAATCTGCCCAGACCATCAGAAAATCCTGGAGGCCTGCACATCAGTCTTTTTGAAATTTGATTTCCCTAAAATAGAAAGAAGGCTGCAAGGAAATTCTCTAAGACCCAGCCCTCCAGGGCCAGCTTTCTAGGGCCAGTGATTTGTAGCCATCAACAGGACTAAGCCTCTTCCTTATGGAGCCCTTTGTCCTCTAGAATCAAATGGTTGTAAGGGCAAGAAACCCAAGGTCAACTTCCACTTGGAGCAAGCCTAGGATCTGCGGTACTCTGCTGGGGAGCAGCAAGGAGGTGTATTTTCATTTATATTTGACCTGAACTTCTTCTATTCCCACGGATTTTCCTTATTCTCTTTCCCCTCTACTATCCCAAAGGGAGACTGCTCAAAGTTTCAGTAGTCCAGCACCTTAAAAAAGAAAAAAAGAGCAAACTCACATGGCCAGACCCTTGGCATCCCTCCAGTTGCTACAGCTTGAGGTAATCATGGTCAGTATCAGGGCATGACGTTTATTTGCAAAATATCAATCTGTCAACAGGCACAAAGTTTTAACTGCCTGTTAAACGGCAAACAGACCCATGCAGAGACTATGTGAAACAAGTTCCAAGTTCTAACAGCAAAGCCTTACATACGCAAGTTTATCCTTTTTCAAATAAAAACAATAATCTGGCAATGTTTACCACCAAGATCTTGAAAACAATGGTACTCTCGAGGTTTCTTGATTTAAGTTTCAGCCCTCTAATCTTTTTAATTGAAGGCCTACTCTGTGCAAAAACTGATGGGCAGTGACAGTTCCTCTATCAGCCCTAAAACCTTGGCTTAATGGGTTCAGGGGGTGAATGAGAGCATTTGACCCAATGGAGATGTATGTTCAAGATGACTACTTAGAATGGTAGAATTTCAGAGCTTGTTGGGGACTTCAGAAAAGACCAAAGTCTAGAGAGATGAAGTGACTTATTTAAGGTCAGTCACACTACTCCAAAGCCAGGACAAAAGACCAGGTCCCTGAAGGTCCACTCCAGAGTTCCTTGCCTTGTAGTCACCTCTTTAGTTTAGCAGAGGCTGATCAACATGAGCAACAAGGAGAAAGGCAGACCCTCTGGCAGCAGAGTGGGTGGTGCAGATGGCATTGGAAAATTCATGTCTGGGGTTCGCTTCTAGGGAAAATTACTGTAGCTACTGCTCATGTCACAAGAAAAGGTTGGAAAAAAATCAACATCAAAAGGGCTTGCCTGATGCTGAAACATGGACCAATGTGAAGAACAGAAGAACTATTCACTCCTGTGGCAGCCAGTCTCCCCAGTGAAGCACAGTTCGCAGTATTTGCTCACTTGTGAAGCCTGCTCACATCAGTCAAGTGCAACAGAAATCATGCCAACCTTTCATCTTGGAATGCTCACTCTTAGGATGCACCTTCTCAGAACCTGGCCACCAAGCTTTGAAAACCCCTAGTTGTCACTTGTAGAGACCAAGAGTAGCTGGAGTTGTTCAATGGGACAACTCCAACCGACAACTCCAACCAACAACTGCCAACCACACAAGTCAGCCTGATGGTTAGCCAGCCCCTTCAAGTCTCCTAAAGGCCATTGCCATACCCAACATCTAACCAGAAGTGCAGGAAAAGCCTCTGGTGAAAACTGTCCAACTATGCCCAGTCAACCCAAAGACCCATGAGAAATAATGACAGTATTCAAAAGCACTCAGATTTGGGTGGTTAGTTACACAGCAATAGATACTTGGAGATTTTTTTACACAGAAGGAAATCCTAAAGATCCTTGGAAACACGTCATTTTTAACTGAGGTCTTCCATGTGGTTGAAAAAAAAAACATACAACCTGAAAGAGAGGTATGAATTTTTGTGGAGAGAACACTGGCAAACTGTGAGGTTTGTGTGAGCAAATAATGAAAAGCATCACACATCAAGGACACTGAGGGGAAATAGAAACTGTTCAAATTTAACCTTAATGAATGCCCAAGGACATTCATTATGCATGTCACCCTGGCAATAAATACTCCAGAAGTAAATCAAATGGAGGACAATGCAGAAGACTGAAGCAATGCAAAGAGTAATCAAGGGAAGAAGGAGGCATATGCTCTGCATGGTACAAAACCATCTGGAATGCTCCAGAGGAGGGTGAAGCCACATGGGATGAACAGAATATCATGCTTTGGAGACTACAAGAGATCTCCCAAGTCATTCAGAGGATTAACAAGCAAAGTTAAGAGGGATAATGAGAAATGTTCCAAATGTGCATGGAGAGAAATGTCAGGGCGGGAGACAAGAGGTCTGGGAGTGACAAGGAAGAGCGTTTATGAACAACAGCAGCAACACAAGCTGATGGAGTGATTATCACACAATAATCAGGCTTCATTGCTAGATGTTCACAGTCACTGCCCAGGGTGGGCTTTGGAGTAATTCAGCCAGTTGCACAATCTTATCAGAAATGTCAAGATCTCTCCCTAGGTCCCAAAGTTCACAAAGGTCGCTGCTGGAGTCTTGGTTAAAAAGAAGCGTTGGATCTTATTCTTTCCTTCAATGATCACAAAAATTAAGAGCAAGTGCCTGAGATAGACTCACTTGTTCCAGGAGGAGACATTTGATGGAAATCAAGACTGGCTGAGAATGGGGTTCTAATAACCTCAGGGAGCACAGACCTCATTTAGAGCAGCGACACTGCTTTGGAGACAATTTCAGTTATATGTTTCCCATCACTGTCATAGGCAGCCTGGTATTACCTATACATTTACATCTCCTTCAGGGCCTCAAACATAGCAAGGTAAATCAAGCTGAAGTTACTAATTATATATTAAAATTAAATATTCTTAAAAGAGCTTCTACTATGTACCAGAAATTGGGCTGGAAATTTTGCATGTATTCTATGTCCAATGGCCATGTTACTGGCCCTTGCTAAAGGCCAATTGTTAGAATTTGGAATTACTGTTGGGGTTTTTCCCTATGAAAATCGGAACTGAGAATGGCTCATTGAACTCTGGGTGAAAGAAACAGGGAATGAGAAAGTCGGTATCCTGATACTATATATACCTTCAAGATTAGAAAGGCAAATAATATTATTTTATTGCAAAATGAGAAAGCACAGAGAAAGGGGAGACAGGACTAAATGGCAAAAACAGGGACAAATGATCAGCTACTAAAAGAACAGGAACCCATCTGCTTGGTTCTCACACAGAGGAAAAGGCAGTGTGAGGTGTGCCTGTGTCCTGCCCAGGAAGTCTTTTCTCCCTTTAACAGTACATGCTATCTGAAAGCTAGCACCTTCAAATTGTTATTAAAAATTCCTTTTAAGTTAATCTTCAGGCAATAAGAATCGCACAATTTAGGGTTGTTGCTGAGATTGTTTTCCAACAACAGAAATGACTTAGCTCCTGAGTTATTGGAAGCAGACACCCTAACACCTAAAGTAAATTTCATGGCCCAGAGAGCCCAGCAACAGTAAATTTTATATAACCGACTTCACCATGGGATCCCTCTACCAATAACCAGGTCCAGGGGAGGCAGGAGAGTTTACAATGAGAATCCTAAGTAAGTATCATCTAGTTGCTCCCTAGATTGTTTCTCCACAGGCTTGTAGCCCATTTCCCATTCAGCTCTCGCTTGCTACCCGCCAAGGAATGTGTTTTCAATACACACAGCCCAGAAGGCTCAGCACGAAAACAAACACAATTTCAGAGTTCTCCAAACACTGTTTCAGAGTCAGAACAAGCCTTTGTAGAATATATAAAGACAGGAATATCTCTGAGAATCAACCAGAAGAAGGCATGAAAAAGTGAAGAGGTTTCACAATGAAAGTAGGTTTATAGTCACCCTGGGGGCAGAGGGCACAGCAAAAAAGCCTTTTGTCCCTCAGGGAGGGCACAAGGGAACAACACTGATTCACATACCTATGTACAGACAACTCACATATGTACACACACACATACACACCAATCTCAAATTGCCCCATCCCTCCCCAACTGTACTCTCTGAGGACCTACAAGGTGAAGGCCAATCATACCCTAAGTTGATTAAAGTGAGCATCTGAGCAGGAATCCTCTCCTCACCTACAAATGGTCCAGAGTAGCTGTCAAGGCCTCCTGCGGTGTGTGGGGTGAGACCCAGGATACACAGGCCTTTGTATGAGTGGTTCGTGCAACAAGTAATCCCACAATTTAACTGCCCAAAATAAGCATTCATTATTTCATATGGTTTCTGATCATAAATATGGTTACCCTGAAACAACTGGCTGGTTCTGCCTCACGGGGTGTCACCAAGTTACAGACAAGATGTTAGCAGTTGTCTGAAAGCTTGACTAGGGCTGGGATCCGCTTCCAAGATGACCCACTTAATGGATGTTGACTGGAGACCTTGGTTCTTTGCCACATGGAGCTCCTCATGGGGCTGCTTGAGTGTACTCATAATATGGCAGCTGGCTTCCCCCAGGTTATGTGATCAAAAAAGAGTAAGACAGAAGTCATAATGTCCTTTATGATCTAGCCCCAGATGTCACACATTATTTCCACAGTATCCTATTGGTTTACCCAAGCAACCGCAGCAGCCCTAGTCATTGTGGGAGGGAAATTCACTAGGATATGAATTCCAGGAGGACTGTGTCACTGGGGGCCTTCACGGACACTGAAGTTCCCACAGCTTTAGAACTGTGCCCTGCCTGGTTCCTAGTGTCTCATCAGTTCTTGCTGGTTCCCTGGCCACCCTCCTAGTTCTTCTACTTGGTAAACCTCAAACTGCCAACTGAACTGTGATCACTGGTGACTTCAAATACTTTTCTACTGTTTGGAACATTTACAGTAAGAATATGTTTTATAATTTAAAATGTTTTCAAACTAACATACTGCCAAGTTGATCAAGTTTCCCAAATTTTTATGGTCTTTCCATTGTTCATCGTTACTATGAAATTTCAGGCTATAACTTTCTGGATTTCTTACCAACTAAAAAAAAATTTGTGGTATATATGCAATTATTCAGATTCACTAAATTTCTCCCTTGGAATTGAATTTAACTACTTGGTGACCATAACTGTAGTTATGCTCACATCAATGTATCTTAAGAACATAGTTACAATTTCTTAGTTGCACCAACCTATCATTATAAAGAGGTGGTTACGAGTACTAGAAAATCCAGTGAAAAGTGGCTTAAACAATAAGGAGATTTGATTCTCTCACAGCTCACGAAGCTCCCACACCTGTTACACATCTGTGTGAATCACTAGCTCTACAGTGCCACCAACAGCTCATGTCCGTCCCATATTCTGCTCGATCACTCTAAGCATGTTGGTAACACCCTCTCACAGTTGCAAAATGGACTCTGTCAGCTCTTTGGTATCGCATCCCCTCACAGCCACATCCAAAGCAGGAAAATAGCCTCTTTATCTTCTGCTTCTCCTTTTTAAGAACAAAGAAACCTTTCCACACAAGTGATCCAGAAAACTTCCCTTCATCTCTCATTGGCCAGAATTATATCACATGTCCTTTTTTTTTTTTTTAAATCAGCAAGAGAAATGGAATTACCATGATGGACTTATTCATCCCTAACCCTGGGGTCTAGGGGTGGGGTAGGGGGGAAACAGCCTCCCCTGAAGATGGTCACTCAATACCTGAACTAATGGTAGTGCTGTTAACAAGGAAAAGGAGTGCTGAGTCAATGATTTGAGTGTTCATCAACCGGTTGATACTGCCAGACATCAACCGCTTCTTCCCAACCCCCATATTGGGACTCAGCCATTTCTGAGAGGTCCCCCAGGATGCTGTCTCAAGAAAGCCTGGAAAGAAAAAAAATGATGACAAAATCATCTCCGCAAAAGAAGTACTTTTGAGAAGTACTCAGTTCTCCCCAGAACTCATACCTAACCTCCACAATGAAGTGAAATTGCAGAGGAAGTTTCCTCTTCTCAATCTAAGGTGTGCTTCTTGAGTCTCCTCTTCCTAGCCCAGAGTTGCCTTCTTCCCAGGTTGACTGATAGTGAGGAAATACCACTTGCAGCCACCCACATGGCATGACGTGAAGCCTGATCCTATGGCTTTCATTACAAACCCATCAGGAAATGATAAATCAGTACTAGTAAAGCCAGGGTTATTCAGCTTGGAATAACATCAGGTGCAGGACAGCAACAGTACAGCAGGTATGACTTAGGCCAAGACCAAGTTCAGGTAATTTTTGAAGTCTATTCACAAGTATGACATCAAGTTCAGTGCTGCATATCTTGCCTGTCATTTTGTGATCTCTGGCTCCGAAACGTGTAAGCAACTGTTTAAGAGCACACACTTAAAAATAAGCAATAATAGAATGCAGAGGGTAGCAAACTTTTTCTAGTGAAGGGCTTGATGGTTAATATTTAGACTTTGAGAGCCATATACTATCTGTCACACTACTTGCTGTTGTAGCAGGAAGGCAGCTATAGGCAATATGCAAACAAAAGAGTGTGATTGTGTTACAATAAAACTTTATTTACAAAACAGGCAGCAGGCCAGATCTGTACCATAGTCCATAGTTTGCCAACTCCTGGTACAAGGCATCAGTTCAGTTCAGTTCAGTCGCTCAGTTGTGTCTGACTCTCTGCGACCCCAGGAATCACAGCACACCAGGCCTCCCTGTCCATGACCAACTCCCAGAGTTCACTCAAACTCACGTCCATCGAGTCAGTGATGCCATCCAGCCATCTCATTCTCTGTCGTCCCCTTCTCCTCCCACCCCCAATCCTTCCCAGCATCAGTCTTTTCCAGTGAGTCAACTCGTCACATGAGGTGGCCAAAGTATTGCAGTTTCAGCTTTAGCATCAGTCCTTCCAATGAACACCCAGGATTGATCTCCTTTAGAATGGACTGGTTGGCTCTCCTTGCAGTCCAAGGGACTCTCAAGAGTCTTCTCCAGCACCACAGTTCAAAAGCATCAAATCTTCGGCAATCAGCTTTCTTCACAGTCCAACTCTCACATCCATACATGACCACAGGAAAAACCATAGCCTTGACTAGACGGACCTTGGTTGGCAAAGTAATGTCTCTGCTTTTTAATATGCTTTCTAGGTTGGTCATAACTTTCCTTCCAAGGAGTAAGCGTCTTTTAATTTCATGGCTGCAATCAGCATCCGCAGTGATTTTGGAGCCCAAAAAAATAAAGTCTGGCACTGTTTCCACTGTTTTTCCATCTATTTCCCATGAAGTGATGGGACCAGATGCTATGATCTTTGTTTTCTGAATGTTGAGCTTCAAGCCAACCTTTCCACTCTCCTCTTTCACTTTCATCAAGGGGCTTTTCAGTTCCTCTTCACTTTCTGCCATAAGGGTGGTGTCATCTGCATATCTGAGGTGATTGATATTTCTCCCGGTAATCTTGATTCCAGCTTGTGCTTCTTCCAGCCCAGCGTTCCTCATGATGTACTCTGCATGTAAGTTAAATAAGCAAGGTGACAATATACAGCCTTGACGTACTCCTTTTCCTATTTGGAACCAGTCTGTTGTTCCATGTACAGGTACAAGGCATAGGGCAACTTAAATCTACATACAGAATAGTTTTCCCACAAAGAAATAAAGATGTCTAGAAATCTCTACTTTGATCAAATATACACATAATTTACATTAATAGTATTTAGATATTTCCTCTCAGAGAAATCTTGAGTTTAGAGTTTCCCCATCCAAACAATGCATAAGTACTCAAGATATTTTTACAAACAAAAGTTCCAAAGCTAAATTTAAGCTTTAATCTCTTAGGAGACAGACACTGCTTTGAGATTTATTTATTTAATTGAAGTATAGTTGATTTACAATGTTGTGTTACTTACTGCTTTACAGTAAAGTGATTAAGACATAGATAAAGATAGATATATTCTTTTAATTTTCCTTTCCATTATGGATATTAATACAGTTCCCCGCGCTATCCAGGAGAAACTTGTTGCTTACTGTTTTAAGTAACGGTATTTCTAGCTTCTGGTAATAAATGAAGTTTAGAAGAAGGTTAGGTTTCAAGTTTCAGCCAAGACACCTATTGCATCAATGCAGTTCACTACTGCAGAGAATAAAGTTTACTCCAGAGTCATCAGCAGGTTCAAAGTCTCAGCACCAACCTCCACCACTTAAGGGGATCATGAATAATATGTCGTAAAATGCAGAAGCTGTGACAATATCCAAAAATGTTACAGAAAAAGATAAAGCTGTATCACTTGTAATCTGTAGATATTGTTGCCCAGAATCACCTTCTCCTTCTTCATATCCCACAAACGCATATTTTGTCAGAGAATTGAGTTCCAAACTGAACAGATTTCCTTTTTTTTTTTTTCCAAACTGGGTAGATTTCTAAACTGCTTGTTTTACTACATGCTTTTACTCAAAAGGCACAGATGCTCTTCTGACTACCTCCCTAGAGAAAACAGTAACTCATGCTCTGCCACCAATGCCACTCTAGCAGGAGGATTAAGTCTAGGAAATTTTAATCTCCTTTAAAATAATGCCCATTGATTGTTCATAGTAAGCACTTACTGTCCTGATCCACTCTTGTGTATACTTACTGAAATTTATTTACTCTCTCCCATCATCAATCACAGAATCCCTGCTTAGAAAGGCACTGGGGTAGCGTAGACAAGCTTATTGTTCAAAGCTTGGACAAGCCCTGGCTGACTTCACACACAAGGTCAGGACATCTTCAGGTGTGTTCTCCTAGGTGGGGAGCAGGTACCAAACACCCTAAAATGTGTAGAGAAAACACAAACTAGCAAAAAATAGGAACTAACTGAGGTTAAATGCTGAGAAGATCAGTGAGTGGGTAGATGGGTTTTTATATTTAAATCACTGAACTATGTAAAAGGGAAAAATTATTAAATTTAATAACTGCTTCTTATTCTTATAAGTCATGGCTTTTAGTTTCAAGCTACTTCCTCGCATATACCTTCTGAAAAGTATGGTGATTCCCACTATTTTATCATAAGGGCATGTCAAGGGGAGATGAGGTAAATTGTAACAAAAAGAGACTTGGAATACTTAAACTAAAATATCAGTGTGTTCACCTCTGTAGCTTTTAAGAACACTGATAACATAATCTTTCCTATCTGCCCCTCACATATGACTCTTGTTTTCTTTGGAGCTTTTTCATTACAGACACCCAAATCAGTTTCTTCACAGCACCATGGTACAGGGTCAGGGGATGAACCACTTGATTTCTCATGTTTTCCCCTTCCATTTTCTTTTCCCAATGAGACAGCCATGGTGGAGCAACCTACTAGTTGGGTGGCATGGCAACCCACGAAGGAACCACACCTTCCTGTCCTTCTTTTCCTGAACATTTCTAATTTAAGCACATTCAACAATAGCCCAAGCAAAGACTTGAACCTATCAGACTCCCTCTGACCATGACCCTAGGGCAGTGTTCTCAAATTTTAGTGTCATCAAAATCACCTCCAGGGCTTGTTAAAACTCAAATTGCTGAATTCTACTCCCAGGGATTCTAGTCTGAAATTTTGCATTTTTAACCATTTCCCAGGTGATGCTGATATTGCCGGTCCAGGGACTTTACTTTGAGGACCACTGCGGGGCATTAGGCCATGATGTGGACTGATAGAATCACTTGGGTTAATAATAAAATAATAATTCTGTGAAGACCACCAGATACCACAGCCTTCACCTCTCTGGCTATTAGATCTAAGATTTGGAAGCAAAGGCAAGTTCAGTCAGGGAAGGCCAGACCTGGGAATCCAAGTAGATCCTGAAGCTCAAACACAGACTACAGGAGATGGAGAGCCTTGTAATCAGAGCCCAGGATGGGAACCAGATGACTGGTTTGAATTCCTGCCTGCTCTCATGGGCATCCCTGGTGACTTAGATGGTAAAGAATCTGCCTGCAATGCAGGAGAATTGGGTTTGATCCCTTGGTCAAGGAAGATCCCCTGCAGAAGGGAATGGCAACCCACTCCAATATTCTTGTCTGGAGAATTCTATGGACATGCTCTCCTACTGCAACCATGGACAAGTCCCTTTCTATCATTAAAATAATTTCTTCATCTATAAAATGGTGTTGATAATCATAGCTACAACCACAGGGAGTAGAGGTAATCCATGTAAACCATGCAAAGTAGTGTTTCAGTTCAGTTCAGTTCAGTTCAGTCGCTCAGTCGTGTCCGACTCTCCGCGACCCCATGAATCACAGCACGCCAGGCCTCCCTGTCCATCACCAACTCCCGGAGTACACTCAAACTCATGTCCACAGAGTCGGTGATGCCATCCAGCCATCTCACTCTCCGTCGTCCCCTTCTCCTCCCGCCCCCAACCTTTCCCAGCATCAGAGTCTTTTCCAGTGAGTCAACTCGTCTCATGAGGTGGCCAAAGTATTGGAGTTTCAGCTTTAGCATCAGTCCCTCCAATGAACATCCAGGATTGATCTCCTTTAGAATGGACTGGTTGGATCTCCTTGCAGTATAAGGGACTCTCAAGAGTCTTCTCCAACACCACAGTTCAAAAGCATCGATTCTTCGGCGATCAGCTTTCTTCACAGTCCAACTCTCACATCCATACATGACCACGGGAAAAACCATTGCCTTGACTAGACGGACCTTGGTTGGCAAAGTAATGTCTCTGCTTTTTAATACACTATCAAGGTTGGTCATAACTTTCCTTCCAAGGAGCAAGCGTCTTTTAATTTCATGGCTGCAATCAGCATCTGCAGTGATTTTGGAGCCCAAAAAAACAAAGTCTGACACTGTTTCCACTGTTTTTCCATCTATTTCCCATGAAGTGTTTAGAGAATTCCAAATCAGTTAATTGTAAATTCTCAATAAATTCCTAGCATGAGAATAAGGCCAAGACTTGGGCCTTATTGGACTAAGGGGACTAACAGACAAAGCTTACCCTGAGGCTGGATGACCAGTCTAAGGGGAAAAGAAAAGTAAGATACAAATCATACACTGGCCAGAGGTGGAAGTAAAGTCTCTAATACAGATTTTCTGCCCAGCAAGGCATTGGATTCAATATGCTCAGACCTCTAGCACCAACACAGCAGATCCCTCTGGAACTGAGCCCTCCCCTGCTTAGACCTGAAGTCTGATCCTTTGCTAGAATGACAATCTCTTGCTCTGTGACCTGGCCCGTCATCTTGCTGCCCACAATGAAAAAACCAAACTATGCTAAAGCTTGTACCCCAAACACCTCGCTGTAAATTCGATTAACTTTACAAGAATTTTTTTAATAAGCAATGCTCTAATCATACTCATAAAAATGATTTTCCTACCCTCACAGTTTTCATGTTGCCCAAATAAGCACGACTGTGCTGTTTGCCAATTCCAATTACTTAGCAATGGCTGCCTGGATTTATGCATATTTCTAATTATTAATTAAGTTTCTTTTTATTGTTTTTTGTTTAATTTTTGAATCATATAAGTATGCATGTTTAAAGTTAATAGTCAAATAATTCTACAAGCCTTACTACAAAAATGTGGTAGCTGCTTCTCTCCTGCAGCCCCATTTCCCCCTTTCATGAAGTCATTACTTTCACATCTTTTCACCAATTAAATGAAATTGGTTTCTGGGTCTTTAAATAACACTTTTGTACTCTGCTACTTGATCGTTTGTTTTTTTTTCCTCCCAGGTTTACATATTATTTATTAACCTTCTGCTATAAATTTTAAAGTTTTTATTCTTTTCCTTTTATCCATCCCACTGCACTCAGGTACCTTTCCCATTTTTTCATCCCATCATAATTAAAATTCCATGATTTTAAAATAGACCAATATTTGGAATTTATAATATTATCACTATACGAATGCTATTCACAGATGAGTTATGTAATAATTATAATTACTTTTCTTTTTCTGCACAACTTCTTATTCTCCCTGGAATTAATAATTGTCTTACTGTCTTCATTTACCTAGTTTTCTACGTGAAAGTGAAAATCGCTCAGTCATGTCCGACTCTTTGCAACCCCATGGACCGTAGAGTCCATAGAAATCTCCAGACCAGAATACCGGAGTGGGTAGCCTTTCCCTTCTCCAGGGGATCTTCCCAATCCAGGGATCGAACCCAGATCTCCCACACTGCAGGAGGATTCTTTACCAGATTAGCCACTAGGGAAGCATTAAAGCCTATCTTTGACAGTTGTCTAACTCTTTTCTCAAGACATTCAACACATGGGCTATTCTGTGAACCACATCTCCCTGGGTGTGTGCTGGAGATTTCTGATCTGCTCTGATATGTCTGTGCCTGGCACTCTCACGGTCTTGCCGGTGTCTCTCTTCACTGTTCCTGATGATTCCTTTTGCTCCCAGTGAAGACATCTTTACATCCAACTGATACTTTGAATGGGTATCAAATTCAAGACTGGCAATCATTCCCCTTAGAATTTGAAAGCATATTTTCTATTGTTTCAGTTCAGTTCAGTTCAGTTCAGTTGCTCAGTCGTGTCCGACTCTCCGCGACCCCATGAACTACAGCACGCCAGGCCTCCCTGTCCATCACCAACTCCCGGAGTACACTCAAACTCATGTCCATAGAGTCGGTGATGCCATCCAGCCATCTCATTCTCCGTCATCCCCTTCTCCTCCCGCCCCCAACCTTTTGAGAAGTTCTAAGCCATTCTGATATTGATCCTTTATGTGGTGTACTTTTTCACCTTCTTAAAAACTTGTAGGATCTTCTTTGTCCTCAATATTCTGAAATCTTATGCGGAAATTTGGCATGAGTCAATTTTTATCTATTTTAAGGGGGTATAATGAATGAAACCTTTCAGTCTGGAAATGTCTATTTTTCTTTAGAAAATTGCCTTGAATTGTTTGATTGATGTTTCTCTCCTCCGTTTTCTCTATTTTCTTCTTCAGGAACTTTTGTTATTTAGATGTCTTGAACTGGTCTGTAAAATTTATTAACATCGCATCCTTATTTCCTATCTTGTTTTATGCTTGCTTTATTTCAGGGATACTCACTCAACTTTATCTTTAAATTTTCTATTGAGTTTTTCAAATT